>NW_012267390.1:1194666-1214533 GCF_000151885.1 Dipodomys ordii
TGGTGGGGGGGACTGAGGCATCCAGAGTCCCCAGGTGGGCGAGGTGGTGCTGGGCTTTGGGAGCCGTGGGAGGCCAGGAGCCACAGGCCCTCCTCACCTGTGCAACGCCAGTTCCATGCGTGGCCACCCTGGCAGTGCTGGGACAGGGATGCCTGGTGGGGTCTGCTGTGGACAGGCCGGGTGTTTTCTGGACTTTGGTTTCTGTGCATCACAGGAACTTCCTTCTGGAAGGTTCCCTCCTAGCCTCTGTGACCATGTGGGTGTCCTCAGGTTTCTGCTTCTAGAAAAAGCCTGCTTTCCCTGTGCCTCCCCTCCAGGGCCCCAAGGAGCAGCGGAGGGCCTGGGCCTTGGCAGCCAGCTGGTGCAGCCATGGTCCTGGAGTGTGGCTTTGGGGCGCAGGGAGGGGTGGGGGCCGCGGCCCTTCCTCAGAGCCGTCCCTTTGCACAGGGCTAAAGCTGCCTCACTCCATCCATGGGCAGGCCAGAAGCTGTGCCCTGTGGCCCTTGAGCCCGCTGTGATGCCGGGCACCGGAGCGGTGCTTCCCGCCCTGTGCTCTGTGCCCTGGGGCTGCAGGCTCGAGCAGCTGTTTGGAAGGCTTACCACAGATGCCACAGGGGCTGGGCGGGCGTGCAGCCCAGCACCAGGGAGGGCTGCTTAGTGCTCAGCTCGTCCAGGTGCACCTCGTGAGTCCCCTAGAGAGCAGGACTTTGTTCAGGTGGCAAGGCCAGGTCTCCCAGGGGTAATCCAGACCGCACCTGCCCGTAAGGGAGGCAACCATGCCCTGCCCCCAGCCCTGTGCCTCAGGCAGACAGTGCTGCCCTCCCCTGGACGGCCATGTCCTCCCCAGATGGTCATGCCCTGCCCCCAGCCCTGTGTCTGCTCAGGCCAGATGGCCATGCCCACCCCTGGACAGCCATGTCCTCCCCCTGAAGGTCATGCCCTCCCCCTGACAGCCATGCCCTCCCCCAGATGGCGAGGCCCTCCCTGGTGGCTCTTCTCACTTAGCTCTGCCCTTGGAGGATGAGCGCGCCAGGGTGGAAGAGTTGCGGTGAAAGCGGAGCTGGCCGTGGGCCGAGGGCAGGGCCAGGGCTGGATCCGTCTCCTCGGTGGCTGGTCCCTCCATGCTCCATGTGCAAGTCTTTGCCCTCCAGGCCTTTGTGCAGCACAGCACACATCTGCCTCGCGTCACAATAAAGTGGCCCACCACGCCTCCTTAAGTCTGCGCCCTCCTCTGCTGAGTGGCCTGTGTCTGCCTCCCTGGCCCTACGGCCCTGGGCAGAGTGTGCGCCTGAGGAGGGGTGGGAAGGGCGGGTAGAGGCTCACGGCCTGGGAAGGAGCCACCACAGGCCCCCTCGCTCTCACACCAGGGCCCACCCAGCTCCCGGTCCTCCTCCTGCACATTGTTTTCCAGAGTGCTTGCTAGGTATCTGCAGGGGGCTGGGCATGTCCTGAGGGCATGATGTATGCTCAGTTCCCCTGATCTCACCACGAACACTGGACAGTGAGCTGAGCCCGACTGCAGCAGGGCCCCATGGCCACGGGTGGGGCCTGTCCTGGAAGGTCTGGGGGAGGGGGGAGACAGTGCCACCCTCGGCCTGACGATGGGACGGGCTGGCAGGTCCAGGAGCCAGACGGTGACAGCATAGAGGGTGAAGGCATTGGCAGCCAAGGGCACGAAGCCTAGGGCAGGTAGAGGACCCAGCACACAGGCACACAGGGACGCGGGCACACAGGGACACAGGGACGTGGGCACACAGGGACACGGGCACACAGGGACATGGGCACACAGGGACACAGGCACACAGGGACACAGGGACACAGGGACACGGGCACACAGGGACACAGGCACACAGGGACACAGGCACACAGGGACACAGGGACACAGGGACACAGGCACACAGGCACACAGGGACACAGGGACACAGGCACACAGGGACGCGGGCACACAGGGACACGGGCACACAGGCACACAGGGACACAGGCACACAGGGACACAGGCACACAGGGACACAGGGACACAGGGACACAGGGACACAGGCACACAGGCACACAGGCACACAGGGACACAGGCACACAGGGACACAGGCACACAGGGACACAGGCACACAGGGACACAGGGACACAGGCACACAGGTACACAGGGACATGGGTACATAGTGACACAGGGACACACTGACATAGGGACACAGGCACACAGGATGCAGGCACCTTAGTGTGAAGGGACAGAAGTGTGCAGGAACATGGACATAGGCACACATTCGCATGTGCATCTAAACATGAGTTATCTACTAGCTGCCAATAAGGCCTCAGACGCTCTGAACTATTTCTCTGCAATGCTGTTTCCCAAATGAACAATACTTGCATTGTTTTTTACTCTGGTGATGCATGGCATATCTGCTTACTGTTAAAGGGGAGACAGGCCAGCACCGCAGTGGGAAGTCCTCTTCCACTTAGCCTCCAGGACCGGCACTAAGGGGGGGTGCAGTGCCTCCTGCATGCTTGTGTGCATCCTGTGCTGCTCCCTTCCCGGAGTGGGGGTGCTGCCACCCCACGCCCCACACCGCATACCGGCCGGCACACCTCGGCCGGGGGCAGCAGTGCCCGCCGGTGCTTGTTCATGTCAGCTCCCTCTCAGTCTGGAAGGGATGTTGGTTGCCTGTGGGTGCACGGGCACGTGCGCGCCCCCCGCCCCCCACCTTCTAGCTGATTTGTGCTGTGTATTAATTTCTGGCAAGTGTCTGCTGTTCCCTGACCCTGCTCTTGGGAGGCTGAGAGACTTGTGGTGAGCATGTGGTCATCATGTCTACCTTGTGAGTGTGGTCAGCATGGCCTGCCTTGTATGTGAGTGTGGTCATTATGTCCAGCTTGTGAGTGTGGTCATCATGTCCACCTTGTATGTGTGGTCATTATGTCCACCTTGTATGTGTGGTCATCATGTCCAGCTTGTATGTGAGTGTGGTCATCATGTCCACCTTGTATGTGAGTGTGGTCATCATGTCCAGCTTGTATGACTGTGGTCATCATGTCCAGCTTGTATGTGAGTGTGGTCTCATGTCCACCTTGTATGTGAGTGTGGTCATCATGTCCAGCTTGTATGTGAGTGTGGCATCAGCTCCACATGCCACTGCTGTGTCATCAGAGAATGTTCTCTCTCTCTCTTTTTGTCAGTTGTGGGGCTTGAACTCGGGGCCTGGGTGCTGACCCTGAGCCTCTTTGTGCTCAAGGTGAGCGCTCTACCATTGGAACGACAGAACCACTTCCCTTTTTTGAGTGGTTTATTGGAGATAAGAGTCTCCCAGACTGTTCTGCCCTGGCTGGCTTTGAACCGGGATCTTCAGATCTCAGCCTCCTGAATAGGTAGGATGACAGGTGTGAGGCCCTGGTGACTGGTAAGATTTTTCTTCTTGATATGAAAAATCTCACAAGCCTGGTATCCCACCCTGCCTTTCATGGAGAGGGCCTTAATGTATGTGAAGGTCGTCCTGCGGAGTGTCCTGTTCGCCAGCCTCGGCTCTGCCTTGCCAAGGGGGTGGGTCCCGGATGTTCACAGATGTTTTAATGCACTGCAGTTGCACTGTGGTTTTAGAATTGGCTCGATCTTTCCCCATACCTGTGCCCCTGATCTGGGCGCTCTGTGTCTCAGCATATTTGCTGGACAAACCCTAGCCAGGGTGGTGTGTGGTTTCAGACGCACCTTGAATTACAAATGCAGGTCGTCAGGCTCACAGCCTTCTTGCGGGACTTTGCCGTTGGTTGGTCTGCTTTGGTGGGGACACGGCTGACTTTCTGGGGCCCTTGTGAGGCTGTGGGCCCCTTTGCTCCCCATGGACGAATGCTGCCCCCCTTTGGCTTTCCTGTGCCACGCGCCCTCCACTGGAAGTTGGCCCAGCCCTGTCCCTAAAACCCCGGGCGGTGGAGCTGCTCCCCGACCTCGCCCAGACAGTCCTGCCTCCCCGCTGCCTGGCGAGGCTCCCGGCAGGCTGAGGCCCCAGGGCTGCTAAGCGAGCACCATTAACACCGTGGTGAGCCTTGGCCTTGGGGTGAAGGGCAGGGTGACTTGGTCCTAGCACCTCCGGAGCCCACACGCTTTCCTGTATGGAAGGGTGCTGCTGATGGTGGGGACCGGAGGCAGAGGAGCCCAGTGCACACGGGGGGGGGGTCCCCTGGGAAGCTCTCCCTGAGATTACAGGGGTTGGGGCCTAAAGGAGATGGAGCAGACGAGGGAGCAGCTGCCCTGCCCCGGCACGTTTCCCCCCAGCCTGCCCCCTGCCCTGGGCAGCTCAGCCTCTGATTCCTCCTCTCCGCCATCCTGCCCGCCCCTGCCCTGGGAGTGTGGCGCCTGCTGTCTTGCTCTAGGCCCGGTGCCCCCCTCAGATGCCCGCCTGAGCTCGCAGCCTGAGCCGTGGTCGCCACACCTGCTCTGGACATCATTCCTGGCCAGCAGTGCCTGGCATCCAGCAGTGCCTGGCATGGAGGCCCCGGCTGGGCCGAGGCCGGGGCTGCGTGTGACTGACAGACAGACGCAGATGTTGTATGTGTCCTTGCTGGGACCCGGAGGCTGGGCCGAGAGGGCACTGGATCAGAGGGGCGAAGGGGAAGGGAGCAGGTGGGGTGATTGGACTGTGCGCTGAGGATGGGCAGAGGGCGGGCACTCATGAATGGGACCCGGACAGGGGACAGATGCTGCTGGTCCACCTGGTGACCCCTGAGCTCCCCCCATGAAGAGAACCAATGGTCCCTTGGGGGCCCACCTTCCCGCTTCCTGGGGCAGCAAAGGACGCCCCCTCCCCCAAGCAGACCCCAGGAGCACATCCCGGTGACCCCACGTGTCCCGGGGTCATCCGCCACCTGCCTTCTCCGTCGGCTGTGAGCTGTGCCCCCGGTGGGGCACGCTCCACGCCCTTCCAGACGCTCACGCGTGCCTCGGCCTCCTCCGGGCGTCCCAGTCCCGCTCAGCCCCTCCCCTCTCCATCTGGAAGAGGTGCCCCGTCCCTGCCCCACCCCAGCCGGCCCGAGTGCGTGAGGCTGAGCCGGAAGGCGGCCAGGCCTCGAGTCAGCGCGGTGGTCAGGTGCTGTTGGGTCTGTGGAGGGGTCAGGAAGGGTCAGGGTGGCTTGGCCAAGGAGCACCCGTGGTGGAGGTCCTCAGGCAGGGCACCCGGAGGAGGAAAGGTCCGGCGTAGACCGGAGGATGGGCGCATCCTCCCTGCCTCTCAGCAGAGTGGGCAGTCACCCAGGGCGTGGCCGGGGGGCCCTGTGGGAGGAGGAGGAGCCATCACAGTGCGGGAGGTTCCGCTGCCTGGGGAGGTTGTGATGGAGATGCAGGGCCTGGCTGGAATCTCGGGGTGTCAGGGTTCTCAGAGAACACGGCTCCTCTGTTCTCTGGGAGGAGGGGCCACAGGACAGCCAGGGCGTGCCCTGCAGGAAGCAGGCCTCAGGGCCGGGCCCCGGCCGCCCCGGCCAGGACAGCGCAGCCTCTGCGCAGGCCAGCCCACCCGGCTCTGCAGGAGGAACTTGTTCTTTTCCTACACATCCGGGGTCTGCCCTGGTGCCATGTTGCCATGAAACACTTGAAAGCCATCACAGAGCCCCCACTCCCGCCCTCAGGCAGGGAAGAGGTACGCCCAAGTCACAGGACCCAAGGCCAGGCTTAGGGAACTGGTGTGTGCTGCCGCCATTGTGTGACTTGGCTTCTCATTTGTAACTCCTGCATGATATGCAGCATTGCTCTGCAGGCTCAGCTTGCCAGGTGGGTGCTCCACCTGAGCCACCCCCATAGCCATGTTTTGCTCTGGTTATTTATTTTTTGTCAGTCAAGAGTCTTGAACTCTGGGCCTGAGCGCTGTCCCTCAGCTCTTCAGCTCAAGGCTAGCGCTCTCCCTCTTGAGCCACAGCGCCACTTCTGTTTTTTTGGTGGTTTATTGGAGATAAGAGTCTCATGGACTTTCTGCGCAGGCTGGCTTTGAACCGCGACCCTCAGATCTCAGCCTCCTGAGTGGCCTGAGCCACTTGTGCCCAGCTTGCTGTGGTGGTGGTTGTTTGAGATAAGGCCTTGATTCCTGCCCAGGTGCTGATCTGGACCACAGACTCCTGTTTTAGGCTTCCTGTTGTATCTGGGATGTTAGAAATGGCTTGGGATGTGGGGTGTTTGTTGTATTGGACTAAGGACTTGAACCGGGCAAGGCGAAGTTCACGTCTGCAGAAGGGTGCCCCATTGGCCAGGGACCTGCAAGCAAGCACAAGGGCAGGCAGGCTGCTCCCTGGTCACCCCTAGCCCCGCAGGCCCTGGCCCATGCTCTGATTGGCTGGGCTCAGGCGCAGTCTGGAAAAGGCGTCACTAAAATTCAAGGGCTTCTAACAGAATGTTTTAATTAAAGTGCTCTGAGAGAGAAGGCCACTAAAATAATAATCAACAGGGTCCAAGCCACCTGGCCAAAGCAGATAAGCAGAAAGGAAGCAACTGTGATAAAAAAGACTTTTCTCACAGGCACGTACCAGCAGAGCGGCCATCCGCTGGGAAGGGTATTGCAGCGTGCCCAGTGGGCCTTGTGCCCGGAGTCGGTGTCATTGAGAACAGCAGCGTTTCCTTTGCGTGGGGCTGGGCAGTGCCCCAGCCTGTGTCCACGCCACCTTTTCTCTCCACATGCTTGGCTGGTGGTGCACGTTGGCTACTGCGTGCAGATGCTCAAGGCCTGGGGATGGAGGATTCTTCTCATTTCCACTGCACAGAGCCACAGTCCTGCCCGGATCCTGTGGTAGGGACTGCCATACGCTTCTGCAGTTCCTTTTTCCCTTCTCACCACACCCTGCCAACGCTCGCTCGCCTCCCAGCCTTGCCTGGTGGCCAGCCTACGCGCAGGACGGGCGGGCGAGGATGTCTTCCTGAGATCTGATTATCAGCAATACCTAACACTTTAATATTCCCTTCGACGTTATTTTTTATGTGAGTATGTCTACGTTACAATCAGGTGCTTTGTGTGGTTTTCTGCCGAGTTGCATGGATTCTTTGTGTGCTTAGGGCATTCGTTCCTGGTCAGATGCACAGGGTTTACAAGTGTTTTCTTTCAACCCGTCAGTCGCCTTTCATTTTGCTGTTTGATTTGCTGGCAGAAGCTGTTTTGTGTAATCAGCTTGTGCAGTCTTCCTTTTCTTTCCTATGCCTTTGGAGTCATTTCTTTTTTTTTTTTTTTTTTGGTTGGTCGTGGGGCCTGAACTCTGGGCCTGGGCACTGTCCCTCAGCTCTTCAGCTCAAGGCGAGCGCTCTACCACTTGAGCCACAGCGCCACTTCCAGCTTTTTCTGCTTATGTGGTGCTGAGGAATCGAACCCAGGGCCTCATGCTTACGAGGCAAGCGCTCTACCACTGAGCCACTTTCCCAGCCCTGGAGTCATTTTTTTAAAAAAATAATTTGCTTTATTGTTGTTGTTGTTATGCGGAGGGATCACAATGACTTGAGTCAGGTGGGAGCACATTTCCTTTCCTGCAGTGTCTTCTGTCCTCTTGTGAATCCCAGTCCCTCCCTCCCTCCCGTCTCCACACACCAGTTGTATAGTTCACTTTCATCAGTGTCCAGTGAGCTCCACTGCTATACTTTTCAACCTTTCCCCTCAAATTCTGTGCTCTCTTTTCAACTTTCCCAAAGATATACACGTGAATATACCGTACGTAAGGTAACGAAGACAGAATCATCAAAAACTAAAAAATAAAATCCTTTTTCCCATATCTTAGAATTTGTTTCAGTATGTATATTAGTTTATATAAATATGAAGAGGCATTTTGGTGTTATTTCTAAAAAAAAACCCATTAGTTTGTTGTTGTTTTATTTGTGGAACTTGAACTCAGGGCCTGGGTGCTGTCCCTGAGCTCTTTTGTTCAAGGCGAGTGCTCCACCATTTCGAGCCACAAGTACCCCTTCCAGTTTTCTAGTGGTTTATTGGAGATGCCCAGGCTGGCTTTGAACCACCATCCTCAGATCTCAGCCTCCTGAGCAGCTAGGATTAGTAGCTGGTGGTGTGAGCCACAAGTGCCTGGCTTTTTTTTTCATTTTATTGTTCTAGATCTTAAGTCTTTGTCCTCACATTTGGATTTGAGTTTAATTTTTGCATATAAGGGCCAATTTTCCATACCAGTGCCCAGTTTCCTCCATTAATTGAAGAGATGCCTTTTCTCCTTGTATATTCTTGATGCCACTGCCAAAGAACAGTTGCCCGCGTCTGGATTCACCTCTGGGTAATCTATTCCCCTACTCTGTGGGTCTGGTTTTGTAACCATTAACAAATTACTGAAGCTATAATCATTTTTGACACATTGATCTTTTAAATTCTGTATTAAAAATGGGCTATGTGCCATTATGATGGCATTATTATGTTATTAGGGTGTTGTACAGGAGGGTCACCATTTCATAAGTCAGGTAATGAGTACATTTCCTTGTTTGGATGTCACCCCTTCCTTCACTTTCCCCCAGTTCTCCTATCATCTCTGCCCACAGTCACATAATTTGTTGTCCATATGGTATATATTGAATAACATGATTGCATTTGTTTACCCTCCCTCCCTCCCTCCCTCCCTTCCTGTGCTCCCCCCCACAAAAAAAGCAAAACCAAACATCACCACCACCACCAATAACCCCTTGTTTCTATTTCCTGGAATTTGTTTCAATAAATAGTATTTTAAATGTCCAAGGGGTTTGGGTTCTTCGCCTGGTCTCTCTGTGTGGTTGCCTAGTCTTGTCTAGGTTCTCCTGTCCAGTTTAACTTACCGGGGAGTGGTATAGCTTGTGTTGCGTGGTTTCAGTGGGAGAACTGTGGCCGGCATTGGTTACAAGGCAGCTGTGGCAGGGTATCTGAGAAAACCTTGATCTGTCGTTTATGGCTGGATGGCAGGTTTATGAGGTTTGGCGTGCTCAGGTAGCAGGTTGCTTTCCATTGCAGAACGTTGAATATGTACACGGATATACTATTTGAGTGTACTGAATATGTATTCTGCATCCGGTAGGTACATGCACAGACACCTACAGAGGCATGCATCCGGCTTCCGGCCTGCCAGGGCTCACTGGAACGCCGAGGCTGGAGGGCTCCTCTGCGTCTTACTGCTTCTGAGGCTCTCCTGCCTTTTGAGTGGATTATGTGTCTCAGAATACTCTTCTTTGGCATTGGTCAGCCATTATTTGATGAAGGCTGAGTTTGTCTGTGTCTTCAGGGATTTCTCTAAGTTATGTATTTGTAGGAGATCATCTCCATTTGTTCCATTAGCTGAAGCTTTCAGGTTGCTGCATCATTTGGCATGCTGTAGTTTTAAAATTTGAGTGTATCACTGGAGCCTTGTGATTCTTTCCCTGAGTCACATTGTTTGCACATGTGTGTGTGTGTGCACATGCGTGTGAACCTCCTCACCCCGCTCGCTGGCCGCTGGCTCTCTCCCACCCAGAGCACATGTGTGTGTGCGTGCACGCGCGTGTGAACCTCCTCACCCCGCTCGCTCTCTCCCACCCAGAGCACTGGGTGTGTGCACGCGCGTGTGAACCTTCTCACCCCGCTCGCTGGCCGCTGGCTCTCTCCCACCCAGAACACTGGGTGTGTGCACGCGCGTGTGAACCTCCTCACCCCGCTCGCTGGCCGCTGGCTCTCTCCCACCCAGAGCACTGGGTGTGTGCACGCGCGTGTGAACCTCCTCACCCCGCTCGCTGGCCACTGGCTCTCTCCCACCCAGAGCACATGTGTGTGTGCACGTGCGTGTGAACCTCCTCACCCTGCTCGCTGGCCGCTGGCTCTCTCCCACCCAGAGCACTGGGTGTGTGCATGCGCGTGTGTGAACCTCCTCACCCTGCTCGCTGGCCGCTGGCTCTCTCCCACCCAGAGCACTGGGTGTGTGCACGCGCGTGTGTGAACCTCCTCACCCCGCTCGCTGGCCACTGGCTCTCTCCCACCCAGAGCACTGGGTGTGTGCACACGCGTGTGAACCTCCTCACCCCGCTCGCTGGCCACTGGCTCTCTCCCACCCAGAGCACTGGGTGTGTGCGTGCGCGTGTGAACCTCCTCACCCTGCTCGCTGGCCGCTGGCTCTCTCCCACCCAGAGCACATGTGTGTGTGCATGCGCGTGTGAACCTCCTCACCCTGCTCGCTGGCCGCTGGCTCTCTCCCACCCAGAGCACATGTGTGTGTGCGTGCACGCGCATGTGAACCTCCTCACCCTGCTCGCTGGCTGCTGGCTCTCTCCCACCCAGAGCACTGGGTGTGTGCACGCACGTGTGTGAACCTCCTCTCCCTGCTGGCTGCTGGTTCTCTCCCACCCAGAGCACTGGGTTTGTGCACGCACGTGTGAACCTCCTCACCCCGCTCGCTCTCTCCCACCCAGAGCACTGGGTGTGTGCACGCACGTGTGAACCTCCTCACCCCGCTCGCTCTCTCCCACCCAGAGCACTGGGTGTGTGCACACGTGTGTGTGAACCTCACCCCGCTCGCTGGCTCTCTCCCACCCAGAACACTGGGTGTGTGCACGCACGTGTGAACCTCCTCACCCTGCTCGCTGGCCGCTGGCTCTCTCCCACCCAGAGCACTGGGTGTGTGCACACGCATGTGTGAACCTCCTCACCCTGCTCGCTGGCCGCTGGCTCTCCCCCACCCAGAGCACTGGGTAGGGCAGCAGTTCCCTTGGCCTCTCTGGGCAGCAGCGGGGCTTTGTGCAGCGGTGTGCCGAGGCCTCAGTCGGGGTCTGCCCAGCACACAGGAGCCCCATCCTGAGAGGCAGCTGAGCATCCGCCGTGAGTGGGGCCCCATCGTGGGGCCTGAACTCTGGGCCTGGGCGCTGTCCCTCAGCTCTTCAGCTCAAGGCTAGCGCTCTACCACTTGAGCCACAGTGCCACTGGCTTTTCTGCTTATGTGGTGCTGAGGAATCGAACCCAGGGCCTCTTGCATGCGAGGCAAGCGCTCGACCACTGAGCCACCTTCCCAGCCCTGTGCTCAAGGTTTCAAGTTTTTTCCCTTTTCTAAGCACACAGGATTTGCTGTGGTCTGACCTTGGGTATTGATTTGGGGAAAAACTGCCTTTTTGCTAGCATGCCAGTGTCCGTGGGGGAGGGACCCGAGGCTGCTGCGACCTGCATTCCCTGCGCCGTGCAGGGCCGCCTGGCATGCCAGTCCGTGGAAACCTCCCGTGTGTGCTCCGGATGGTGCTGTGCTGGGATCCTGGGTGCTCCAGGCACAGGAAAGGATGGACTGCCGAGACTCAGGTCCCATCTTCGGGGTCCCGTCCTCACCGGGGCCAGGGCGCTGCCCAGGGGACAGTCTGTGGGGTAGTGACCGTCCTGGCATCTCGGTTCCTGATCTGTGCTCCAGCAAAGGCTGGCGGTCTTGTTGCCAGAGGCCCTGGTACACTGCCCGTGGGCACAGCCCCCGCCACCGCCCTCAGTGGGCCTCCTCCCCAGCCGTGACCCTCCGTGCCTGCGGCACTGAGCGGGCTCAGGCTGGCAGTGCGGTCCTTGGATCACGGTGTTTCCCCACAGACAGCTCTGTTCTAGGACTCATAATCATCACCTGGAAGGGCGTTCTTGCTTGTGCATGTCTGCATGTATGTAAGGGCAAGCATGTGTGTGTGCGTGGTGCCCGTGGGGCGCCGGGCCCGAGGTGGTGTCTGGTCTCTGGCCGTCCATGAGGGCCGCCTGGACATCGGCAGCCCCCGAGTCCACCAGGAGCCCAGATGCTGAGTGCGAGGCCGGCCGCGGGCCGCACCTGGCAGCCCCTCAGGGAAGCACTGGCGTGGGCTGGCAGGACCTGGGGGTCGGGGTGACCGGGGCAAGTTTTGCGGGCGGCTGAGCCGGTCTCTGGCCAGCCCCGCTGCCTCGGCCTGCGCTGGTGCCTGTCTCAGGGCCGCGTTCTTTCCTGGCAGGGAGGACGCGAGCACACCAGTTACCCAAGAAGCAGCAGAAGCGTCTCCAGGTGGCGTCGAGGCCGCGTTTCTGACTGCAGACCTGACAGGCCCACCTGCGGGCCTCACCACCCGGTCCACGCAGGCTCCGTCCGGGGCCCAGGCCGCTTCTCCTGACCCCGGTGAGGGAAGAGTCCCAGAGAGACGCACGGGGCTCCCAGGGACTCGTGGACAGGCAGAGAGGCGATGAGCAGCCGTGGCCGGGCCGGCCATTGCTGGTGTCCCGGGGCCGTGTCCCTGGCCGCTCCTCTTGGAGCCAGGCTCGAGGCTCTCCGGGTGCTGCCGGCCCCGAGCAGGGCGGGCTCTGCTGCCCATGCTCACAGGCCCAGCCGCCACACCCAGGGCTCAGGCCAGAAATGTCAGAACAGCTGCCAGGCAGACTGGCGTGGCCACAGCTCCCAGATAAAAGCTGCCCACGGCGGCGCACGTTCAGGAGAGCAGAACTTCCTTGAGCGTGCCATGTTCACCTCCAGGCAGGGCGCGGTGTGCAGCCTGCGCCGCGGTGTGCGCCCTCCACCCAGGGATGCAGGAGAGCAGGGGCGGGCTGCGGGCGTCCTGGAGGAGGACACCGCTCTCTCCACTCCGGCATCTCTGGGGCACCTGGCAAGAGCTGGAACCTTCTTGGGGGGTGGGGGTCCCATGCTACACACACCTGAACTGGGTGCAGGCAGGATCTGCCCTGGCTCCGACACCGTAGGAACTCTCCTCTGCCCCTCGCCCTGGAGGAGTGGCAGGGCTTGGAGCTGAGCTGGGCCTGGCCCTGCTCCTCGGGCACTGACAGGAGCTCAGGGATCAGAGTTCAGCCCCTCCGAGCTGCGTGAGGTGGGCAGGGAAGCCACGGAGGCCCGGTCCTTCCGTACTCCAGCCTTTTATTCAAACAAGGACTCCAGCAGCACACACCACCCACCGGCGCCGAGTGACCAGGGCCCCAGGGAGGAAGGACACAGGCCGGGCCACGGCCCTGACCAGTGGCTGCCGCCCTCCTTGGGGCGATGTGAGCGCCGGTCCGGCGCCCGGGCCGCGTGTCCTCAACCCTAGCCTGGCTGCTGCTGCCCTGATCGCTGGGATCAGCAGGGCTACCAGCCTGGGCCCAACACGACCAGCTTCAGAGGACACTGCCCCCTGGTGACCAGACTGGCCGTGCTGGCATCCACGGCACGGGTGGACCCTGCACTAGCAGACCTTTCTAATCCAGTGATGAAGCGTGAAGCGCAGAGTGGCCCTGGCAGGGCCTCCTGAGACCCGGACTCCCCGTGCCCGCAGGGCTCCCTCCCGCAGGGCAGCAGCCCCTCCCAGGGCCTTCGCAGCTGCCTGGAGGGTAGAGGCCACGGGACAGCAGCGCCCACGCAGCCCCTGCCCCTCCGCTGCTGCCGGGGACAGGACGGGTGAGGCGTCTGTGAATGTGCATTTCTGCAAAAGCCCTTGGCTACCGATACTACCCCACCCCGGCGGTGCAGCGGGGGACCGGGGCCGGGGCCCCTGACCCACACAGCCGGGTCTCCCTGGCCCTGAGCTGAAGTTTCACCAGGCGCCCCAAGCCCTGGCGTGGGCACCCCGTCTGTGTGGGGTAGGGGACCAGGCGGTCAGCTTACTCCCGGAGCTCCTCCTCGTGCAGGGCCGGGAGCCCGCCCGTGGGGGTGGCGCTGTCTGCAGAGGCCTCCCGTCCTCCACACAGGGGCCCGTGGGGGCCCGCGCGGGCCGCTGCCTTGCTGGGCCCGCACCGCGGGGCTCCCCCCGGGCTCTGCTGGTGCAGGAGGGCGCGGGCGGCCGGGCCCTGTGGAGCGCATGGTCTCATGCATAAGCGCGGGGCCAGGGCTGCCCGGCGGCGGCAGCGGTGGGCTCCTGTGGAGGCGCAGAGGGGGCCTGGTGGGCTTCCCACCCTGGGGCTGGCAGGGAGCCTCACGGGAGGCAGGAGGAAGGCACCAGCTCCGGAGGCCCTGACAGCCACCCCCCTCTGAGGGCCTGGGGTGTGGGGGGGAGTCAGAGGAGCCCCGGGGTCCCTGAAATACATGGCTGTAGGGGACACTGGCTCCCGGGAGACCTGAGGACCTCATACAAAATTAAAAGCCAGGGAGGCAGGCAAGGCCAGACCCAGGGCGCCAGGGCCCCATACCCCCTGCCCAGCACACAGCCACCGTCCCCCGTCCTGGGCCTCTGCAGGCCCAGGGCCGTTAAAGATCTCCGTTGCATGTGTGGGCAAAGGCAGTCCTCGGCCATAGTCCTCAGAGCAGAGGGGCGGTTACCGCCCCCACGGCCTGGCCACCGCGAGGACCAGGCTGGGGAGCAGGAGCAGGAGCAGGGGGCGGGGCTGGCAGCGGCAGGCCCCCGAGATCTTCCGCCCCTCCCGCTCCGACAGGCCCGGGAGGGCGTGGGTCAAGGGCGTCCGGGCACTGGAACTCTTCTTGCCAACCCTTCGGCCACAGACGTCATCTGGGCAGCCGCCGCCACTGCCTGAACCGCTGCTGTCATCGCCTGGGGAGGAGAGGAGGCACTAGCAGGCCCGTCTCGAACCCGGGACCCTGATGTCCTTTCTACACAGGGGTCTTGAACCCAGGACCCAGTGGCCAGGCAAGAGGCTGGGGCCCGCCTCCGGCTGCCCCCCGCCCCAGGCTGCTCCTGCTGGGGCCACAGATGGAGAGCGGCAGCAGCAGCAGGGCCCGTGAGCTCACTGGGCTGAGGCTCTGGGCGGCCAGCCCCGTGCCCTTGCTCTGCGGGCCTGACACCTGGCCCACCCTCGGCCCCGCCCGGCGCTCACTGGAGTCCTGGAAGTCCACGTCGTTGCCACTGTAGGCACCGCGCAGCCGGTTGGTCATGATCTTCAGCTGCATGATCTGCTGCCGGATGGTCATGTCCGGCTTGGTGATGTCCACCTCCACCTCGGGGTTGTTGATCTGGTTGGCCAGGCCATCGCCCATCACTTCGGGGAGGTACCTGTGGGTGGGGGACGGAGCACCTGGTCACCGCGCTGGCCCGGGCAGGCCTCCCCCCAAGCCCGAGACCCCCGTGGACAAAGGCAGCCCACACAGGACCCACATTGGGAACCCCCAAACGCGGAGTGTGCTGTCTGGCCTGGGACGTGGCCACGTGGCACCTACCGCCCCTTGGCCATCCCGTTCCAGCAGCGGCCGTCACTGGCCGTGCTCATGGCCATCTTCTCGCTGCACAAGGTCCCCGGGAGGCTGATCCAGAAGTCCTGGATGTTGCGGAGCTGAGCTTTGGCCTCAGACACCTGCCAGACAGCAGTAAGGCCACTGGGCAGCCTAGGACCACTAGGACCGGGCTAGCTGCCTGTCCTGCCCCCTGTCCCTCGCCGGGCTGGCCTTGGCCAGCAGCGTGGCTGAGGAGTCACTCACCAGCTTCTCCAGCGTGCCCGTGGGGGGCTTCTCCGGCAGGGCCAGCTTGCCCCAGCGCTGCTTCTCAGCCGCAGGGCTCTGAGGGTTGACTCTGGGGTTCCCGCAGCCCTGGATGACCTGGGGAGACACCCCGGGGGTCCCTCAGTCCCGGGCGGGCCACGGCTGGATGCCCCACATCGCCACCCCGTCCTGCGCACCTTGGCCGTGAGTGTGTCCTTGTTGTCCTGGAGGGCGTTGATGGCTCCTGCTAGCCACACGTGCACACTGCCGATGACGCTGTCCGCCCCCGACGGGCCCCAGAACTTGTCCGTGATGAGCACCATGGAATCTGGTACAGGCGTTGGCATGTGTGCACACACACACATCGCATGCACACGTTAGAAATCACACACACGGGACAGCAGTAGCTCATACACATCACACGTACATGTTAGTAATGAGCAGCTGACAGTGTACACACACGTGCACATTAGCAATGAGCAGCTGACAGTAGTGTACACACACCTTAGCAATGAGCAGCTGACAGTGTGCACACATGTGCACATTAGCAATGAGCAGCTGACAGTGTGCACACGTGCACATTAGCAATGAGCAGCTGACAGTGTGCACACATGTTAGTAATGAGCAGCTGACAGTAGTGTACACACGCATGCACATTAGTAATGAGCAGCTGACAGTAATGTACACGTGCACATTAGCAATAAGCAGCTGACAGTGTACACACATGTTAGCAATGAGCAGCTGACAGTAGTGCACACACGCATGCACATTAACAATGAGCACGTTTTATTTTTTGGCCAGTCTTGAGGTTGAACTCTGGGCCTGGGCACTGTCCCTGAGCTGCTTTTGTTCAAGGCTAGTGCTCTACCACGTGAGCCACAGCACCACTCCCGGCTTTTTCTGTGTATGTGGTACTGAGGAATGGAACCCAGGGCTTCATTAATGCCAGGCAAGCCCTCTACGCTAAGCTACCTTCCCAGCCCCGTGAGCACTTGTGACAGGAGCTGTGTGCACACAATCACAGGCATGTTAGTAGTCTAGGCCTAGGTCAGCGGGGCTCCTGTGAGCCGCACTCACAGTGCGGGCCGCAGCCCTCAGTTTCACAGTCTTGCTCCCAACACGCCATCACGTGTACACTGGCACGGGTGTACTGTTAACCTACATGTTTACCTCATGCTGTCCATGTGTAACGGTGGCTTTTAACCACTCACACCAGCCACATACCCACTAGCCGACACACGTCAGGATGCGTGTGTAATGGCTGTCTCCTACCAGCAGGTAGATATGCACGCTAGTTCGTGCGTGACGTGTGTTCCACTCACTTTGTCACATGCACGTGCTTGTACCGCGCCAGCACACACAGGTGTCTGCGTGACATGCATGTTCATCAATTCACGCTGTCAGTGCGCACACATGCTTGCACATGCAGGTGTGTGCCATGTGCTGGCATGCCGGAGGTCACATGTTGGCATCATGCGTGTTGGGCACTTGCTCAGAGGGCAGGGCGAAGGGTTCTGACCCCACGGAGCCCCCAGGGCAAGACCTGCCCCCCAACCTCACAACCCCCCCTCGTGATGCAGGTCCGAGCCCCCAGGTCAGGCTGGCACTCACCCAGAAGATTCCTCCACTCGGCGTCTAGGTCGGCCTGGTTGGCAAGGCAGCCCTTCAGCACGTTTCGGCAATAGTCGGGGCAGGGCCGGGCGCCAGGAACGCCCAGGCAGTGGGCGCAGTAGACCAGCTTCATGACGGCCCGGGAACACTCTGGGCCCAGAGGCACCTGGGGGGGGAGGGCAGCCTGAGCCCGCCTGGCAGCCGCGGCGGGCGCTGTCCAGCCCAGTCCTTCCCGGGGCTGCGAGGACTTCCAAGAAGCCCTTGCCAGGAAGCTGCACCGCTGCCCAAGCAGGTGAGGACCTGGGGGGGGGGGTTCTCCCTGGGGCTGGGAGGGATGTGGGCCTCACCACAGCGAGATGGCCGCTGGAGCCTCCCTTTGGACGTGTCCCGTGCACGTCTCTCCTTTCTGCTGCCCATCTATCCTGAGCCCTGCAGCTGGCTCCACACCCAGCCCCAGGTTCCCAGGCCCTCCCCAAGCCGAGCGGCTAGCCAGAAGGATGCTCAGGCCACGGCTGTGCTATGAGCAGACATCCCCACAGAGGCCCAGGGCGGGAGGCTCAGCCTCGGTGGCCGAGGCTGGCAGGGCCCGGCCAGTGCGCACCTGGGCCACCTTCTGGACCACATCGCCGGCCACGCCCAGGCCCTGCACGAAGGCGCGGGCAGCCACGAAGGCGCGGGTGGCCCTGAGGCGCAGGTCCCGTGGGGCGTCCCCGAAGGGCCGCAGGGCCTCGGCCTGCTTGCCCAGGCAGTCCAGGTAGTCATCGGCCAGCAGCAGCCCGGGGTGCAGCTGTCTGAAGAGGCGCTCCAGCAGCCGCGCCCAGAACTCGGCCAGCGTCTCCTCCAGGTGCAGCTTGGCGCCCCGGTAGTAGAGGCGCAGCTCTGCGTACAGGTCCCGGAAGGCAGCGGCATTCTGCGTGTACAGCTCCCCGAAGGCCCCGGGGAAGGCGTCCTGCAGGCTGCGCTCCGACTCGTTCAGTAGCTGCTGGAAGTGGTCTGTGCACAGGGGAGGGGGCTGAGGCCTTGGCCGCCATGTGGCCCGCCCGCCCGCCCCACCGCCGCTGATCGGCGGGCCCACCCCAGGTCCTCTGTGGACACCCCGCCCCTGCCCTCACGGACACGTCAGGGCCCCCGTGGCCTTGGGGCTTTGGTGGCCGTGTCACAGAGGCTCTGGGACTCCGAGGAGGAGAGGGCCGGGGTAGCTCGGCCTGGCGCTCCTGCCGGGGCAACCGGCATGTCTGGCTCAGACTCACCGTCCACGCCGCGGAGCTGGGCAGCCAGGGTGGCCTGCAGGGCCAGGCTGGTGTCGTGCAGTGCGCTCTCCAGCTCGGCTCGGCTGCGGTTGGCCAGGTTCTCCTCCATTTCGCTGGTGCAGCAGGTGTAGCCCTGGGGGCAGATGCGCAGGTGCTCGCCTGTCGGGAAGGGCACCGTGAGCAGCCGAGAAGCAGCCTCCACCCCAGCCGGGCCGGGCCGGGCTCTGGGGGACGCTGGAGGCCCTGGGCGGGCGAAGCCGCCCGCTCCTTTGGCGCTGGCCCCGGGCCCCGGGGGTGGGGGTCCGAGGGTGTTTCGGTGTCAGCACAGGATGATCTCCAACATGGGGTGTGGTGCAACGCCTCCCAATGTCTCAGCCCAGAGCTCGTCTGGGAGCTGAGGTGGGGACGGCCAGACCCAGGCTCAGCGTGGAAGCTTCTAGGCCTGGCAGGTGCCTGTGGCTCAGGCACATGAACGGGGATGGCGGAGGAGTCAGACTTCCTCTCTCCACACCAGTCCCAAAGGGCGCCAGGCCCGGCCACCACTGAGGCACCCAGCCCGCACCCGGCCCCGCCCAGCCTCAGCGGCGCTCCCGCAGCTCCTCCGTCCGTCCTAGGCCGCCCCGCGGAGGGCCCGCTCCAGCAGGAAGCGCCCGCCCCGACAGCCTCACTCCCCACATGGGGCCAGGGCCGCCCGCAGGCACCCCGTGACAGCCCACGCGGGGGGGATGCAGGGACAGCTTCCTCGGGGGAGATGGGGTGTCCCCTCTGAGCTCAAGGGAGAGAGGTCCCAGCCAGGGGGTCAAGCTACAAGAGCCCCTCAGCCCATCTGCCCCGTCACGCGCCTGCGGGAGGGCCCGGCCTGCCCAGCACCGAGGGGAGGTGGAGGCAGGGGCCTGGCTGGACAAAGGGGCTGGGGTCAGTGGAGACCCCGGAGATGTCCCCGTGAGACAGGGTGATTTTGACACCAGAGTACAGTGAAGTTGAGCCAGTGTGAGGCAGGGCTGGAGGGGGGGGCACGGGCGCCTGTCCGCCCCCGTCCCCTCCTCTGGCTGGGGAGGAGGAGGGCGGGAGGGGGGCTGGGCCCAGTGTGTGGCCGCAGTGGCCACTGCTCCGAGGCAGAGCTGGCCGTCCAGGGATGGTCAGCTCCCACGGGAAGGCGGGGAGGGCAGGCCCGGCCGCGGCCCCAAGGCTGAGTGAGCCAGCGCGGCACACGCCACCGGCAGCACGCCAGCCCCCCAGACAGAGCGGTGTGTGTGTGTGGAGCATGTCAGCCCCCCAGAAAGAGCGGTGTGTGTGTGGGGGCATCAGCACCCCAGAAAGAGCGGTGTGGGGGGCACATCAGCACCCCAGAAAGAGCGGTGTGTGTGTGGGGGCATCAGCACCCCAGAAAGAGCGGTGTGGGGGGCATGTCAGCACTCCAGAAAGAGCGGTGTGTGTGGGGGGGGCATCAGCACCCCAGAAAGAGCGGTGTGTGTGTGGGGGCATCAGCACCCCAGAAAGAGCGGTGTGGAGCGTCAGTACCCCAGAAAGAGCGGTGTGGGGGGGCTCAAGGAGGGTCCAAGTTCCTGCCCTGCCCTCCCAATGGACTCGGCTGCAGGGCAGGGGTGGGGCATGTGTTGGGTTGGAGGCAGGTGGCGGGCAGAGACCTCATGGGCAGGATGGGGGGAGCCGGGGGAGGGAGAGGAGGGAGGGCACGGGCACAGCCGGGGGAGGGAGAGGAGGGAGGGCACGGG
>NW_012267390.1:1215201-1217281 GCF_000151885.1 Dipodomys ordii
GTGTGTGTGTGGAGCATGTCAGCCCCCCAGAAAGAGCGGTGTGTGTGGGGGGGCACATCAGCACTCCAGAAAGAGCGGTGTGTGTGTGGGGGCATGTCAGCACTCCAGAAAGAGCGGTGTGTGTGTGGGGGCATCAGCACCCCAGAAAGAGCGGTGTGGAGCGTCAGTACCCCAGAAAGAGCGGTGTGGGGGGCTCAAGGAGGGTCCAAGTCCCTGCCCTGCCCTCCCAATGGACTCGGCTGCAGGGCAGGGGTGGGGCATGTGTTGGGTTGGAGGCGGGTGGCGGGCAGAGACCTCATGGGCAGGATGGGGGGAGCCGGGGGAGAAAGAGGAGGGAGGGCACGGGCACAGCCGGGAGAGGGAGAGGAGGGAGGGCACGGGCACAGCCGGGGGAGGGAGAGGAGGGAGGGCACGGGCACAGCCGCTGGCCTTCTCATCTGGAGCTGTTCTGAGCCCGCGGACCCCAGGCGCCAGTGTCACGGTCCAGCGCCCTCTGGAGGCCGCATGGTCAGGGCCCGCGGGGGCAGGGCGGGGGGGGGTGCCATCTGGTCCAGTGGGGGTCAGGAGGAATGGAGCTACCGTGTGGGGTGCCTTGGGGAGGCACGCAGCACCCCCAGAGCGCCTGCTCCCCCTTCCTCTTCCCGCCGGGGAGGCGCTGCTGTGCCAGCTGAGGGCTGTGATGCGGGGAGAGAAGGGGTGTCCGCTGGCCCCGGGGGCCGCCCTTTCCTTTGGGACCCCACCCCCCGCCCACTCCCAAGCAGAGTGCCCCAGCACCGCAGTGTGGCCCTTCACCGTGGCCACAAAGACCAGAGAAAGCAAGGTAGGGACCGCGGCGGGGCGCATGGCTCTGCTCCTTTACCGTGCCCCTCCCGCCTGACCCCCACCAGAGACTACGCAGCTAAGAAGCTGCGACGCAAGGGGACCAAGGCCATGGGCCCCCAAGAAACGCAGGGCACTGCCCCTCCCCCGCAGGGCTCTCCCCGGGACGCTGCCCCCCCGCGGGGCTCTCCCCGGGACGCTGCCCCCCCAGGCGCCGGCTCTCTCCGGGACGCTGTCCCCCAGGTGTGGGCTTTCCCTGGGACGCTGCCCCCCCAGGCGCCGGCTCTCCCTGGGACGCTGTCCCCCCAGGTGTGGGCTCTCCCCGGACGCTGTCCCCCCAGGTGTGGGCTCTCCCCGGACGCTGTCCCCCAGGTGTGGGCTCTCCCCGGACGCTGCCCCCCCAGGTGTGGGCTCTCCCCGGACGCTGCCCCCCCAGGCGTGGGCTTTCCTTGGGATGCTGCCCCCCAGGCGCGGGCTCTCCCCAGGACACTGTCCCCCCTTCCCCGGGTGCGGGCTCCTCAGCCCCTGGGCCAGCCAGCAAGCAGGCTCTCTCTGTGGCCCCCCAGCGTCTGCTCCTGGCCCAGCCAGCCGGGTGACCCGCGCTGTTCCAGCCGCCCCAGCACAGCCCCCGGCCCTCCCTCCCTCCTCTAGACACGGGAGTGAAGACACGGAGCCAGAGCCCGGGCGCCGGCCTGAGGGCCCCGGGCAGGCTGGGCCAGGCTGCCCCGGCCCGCTGCAGGGTGGAGCCGCACGCTGAGGCTTGGGCTGCAGGTGCAGGGGTTGGGAGCCGTCCCGTCCCCTGCGGTCCCGGTCTGCTGTAGAGGGCGGGGTGAGCAGGCGGGGCCAACCAGCCTCCCATGGACCTCACCCCCCCACCTGCCCCACGTCCAGAGAAACCCCCTGGGAAAAGGCAGGTGCGGGCAGAGGGCGCGGGAGGGAGAAGGTGAACAGGTGAGGATCGCGGGGAAGTGCTTTCCACGCTCCAGGGCTGAGCCCCTGACCCCCCCTCCGCTGACTTCATCCAGAACCCCGCACGCTCCAGGGCCGTGCCCCTGCCCTTGCCCCCCCACTGCATCCAGAATCCCCCCTTCGTCTTTGAGACACTGCCCGTGCCAGGTGCTCCCGTTTTATTTTTTTTTGGGGGGGGGACCTGTGATTTATTCATGGCAGGTTTGCTCCCACTCCAAGGTCTCCTCCACGCAGGCTCCAGGTTCAAACCTCCCTATTTCCCAGGCTTTGCGCCTTGGGAGGAGACCAGCAA
>NW_012267390.1:1220832-1221187 GCF_000151885.1 Dipodomys ordii
CCACCTCCCAACCCCCCACAGAGCCAGGGAAAGCCAAGGACGCCTACCAGGGCACGGTCCACGCAGGAGGTCCTGGGCGGCTGGCGGCCTGCCCTGCCTTGCGGGTGTCCAGTAGGCAGTGGCCGCAGCCTCTCTCAGCCCAGAAACAAGGGAAGGAGCAGAAGAGAGGCGGTGCCAAGGGTGTCTGCCCACTGTGCAGACTCGGCCTCTTTCTACCCAGCCTAACAGCCATCTCGGCCAGCACAGCCCCTCCAGCTACAGCTGCTCAAGAGCCTGGGGCTGGGTCCATCAGCATCTCCCTGCCGGCTGCACCACACACCTCCCCGGGTGAAAGCACAGGGCAGCTCTGCCAGGG
>NW_012267390.1:1221237-1223565 GCF_000151885.1 Dipodomys ordii
GGGAAAGCCAAGGACGCCTACCAGGGCACGGTCCACGCAGGAGGTCCTGGGCGGCTGGCGGCCTGCCCTGCCCTGCGGGTGTCCAGTAGGCAGTGGCCGCAGCCTCTCTCAGCCCAGAAACAAGGGAAGGAGCAGAAGAGAGGCGGTGCCAAGGGCGTCTGCCCACTGTGCAGACTCGGCCTCTTTCTACCCAGCCTAACAGCCATCTCGGCCAGCACAGCCCCTCCAGCTACCGCTGCTCAAGAGCCTGGGGCTGGGTCCATCAGCATCTCCCTGCCGGCTGCACCACACACCTCCCCGGGTGAAAGCACAGGGCAGCTCTGCCAGGGGCTCTGCACCTCCCTGGCACCCAGGCGTACAAAACACACGAACACATTTGATAAGAGGATCTCACCAGCGTGGGCATGCAGACAATGCCAGCACAGCACACGACTCTCCCCCCACCAAGCAGGACCCCCTCCTGCCCCCAGGGTGGGTCAGCCAGCAACCCCAGGGGTGTTTCCAGGGACATCCCGAGCCCAGCCTCGGACGGCAGCCTGCCCTGGGCCGTGCACACAGGACCTTTACGCCCTCCTCCTGCTTCAGCCTCAGGATCTCCCCCGGTCTGCTGTGGAGAGCGTGGCACACATACAGGAAGTGCCAGGGCCGCTGGTTCTCAGCCTGCACTCCAGCCTCTCTCCCCGGATCTCCATCCAAGGGGAATTCCTGTGTGGAGGCGGAGGCCCAGACAGGCACCAACATGTTATCGGTGGGGGAGAGAGAGGTCTGGGCGCCCCCCTCCCCGCCCACACAGCACCTCCACGCCCAGCAAGGTGAGGTGTGGCCCACATCACCCCATGGGTGCCATCAAGGGACGGAGCCAGCGACCGACGCCCTCTTCCTTTCAACTGCAGATGAACAGTGAATTATTTTTTTAGTATAAAAAAATTGAGCCCCCAAATTTTAAGCAGGATCTGGGAGACTTGGGCCCCAGTGTTGTAGCACCCACAGAGTTAAAAGGTCCAGACACACACCTCTGCAGCTGAACAGATCAACAGGCTGTTTATCTAGTTCAAGCACAGCACCAATCAACCAGCTCTGGCCCTCGGACCACCTTTTCCTTGTCCTTGGTTCCTTTCTCGGGAACCTGCATTCTGGACATCTCTCAGGAGACAGGGAGTTGCACCCCACCCCACACCGGTCTACTCAGACCTGAGGCCTGGCTACAGAGGATCTTTGGGGACCCAGTGACGGCTCCAGGCAGAGAAGCCAGATGTCCAGGGCTGCCACACCAGACCCTGGGGGCAGAGCTGGAAGCAGCTGGCCCTGTCCCCCGCAGCGGGAGAGTCGGTGCCGGGGCCCAAGTGATCTGAGGCTCCTTTAGTGGCAACTGTCCGGGCCTCTGGGCTGGCCAGTTCAGGGAGGCCCCTCCCCTGCCACCTTCTGCCAGGCCCTGTGGCGTCCCCAGTGCCCTTCCCTGGCCTCTTTCCTGAAAGCCAGCTGACACCCAGGCTGGCCTGTGCCCACAGGGTGCACCCTGCGACATTTGCGGGCTGCTCTCAGGGGTCCGGTCTCCACAGCCGGTCCAGCAGTCGCCGTGTGGACGGTTAGGGGCCCTTGCTACGATGAGGCCCCTTGGCCAGGTGCAGGCTGGCCTTCCTCCCTCCCTCCCGAGGCTCTGTGGGACGGCTCAGAGCTCCCAGGGGGGTGGGAGGCCCAGGCGGATGCCCAGCGCCTGTCACCATGGCCTCAGGCTGCACGTGCAGGGGAGTCTCCTGGGAAGGTGCGGCCAGCTCCTGCTCCTTGTCAGAGGAAGAGCCCCAAGTTCAAGGTTTGGCACAAAGAAAGGCTGGGGCAAGAGGCCCGGGCTGCACCAAGGTCAAGCCATGTCTGGGGTCCCTGGACTCTCCTCCTTCCAGGAAGGTGGTCTTTATGTAGCCTGGAGGTCAACTGCCAAGCCCGAGTGGACACCGCCCCTGGGCTTCTAGGTGACTTGAGCAGTGCCTGCTTCCCGTGGTCAAGCAGGGCCAAACTCACCAAGAATGCTGGCAGTGGCCGAGTGGCGCGGCCCCACAGGGTGCCCAGTGGGTGCTCACTCTGGGACAGCCCTGCCCCGTCTCCACCCACCCACAGACGGGCCAACTCCTCTGTCAGCCTGACCATCTGTGCAGCAGGCCTCCACCTGGCCAGACTCATTTCCCTGCCTGCCTCGATCTGTGAGCCGGCGGTGAATGACAGGACCCGGAAGGAAAGCCCGCGCCTGCCCTGCCCGTTAGTGACGGGAATGTGGGAGAATGGGCCGCCCGGGGTCCCGGGGACTGCTCCCCGGCCTCGCCAAGCTGTGGCGGG
>NW_012267390.1:1225300-1226250 GCF_000151885.1 Dipodomys ordii
CTGTGTCCACCCTGACACAGCCGGCCACACACGGACAGCGGTTCTGTGTCCACCCCGACACAGCCGGCCACACACGGACAGCGGTTCTGTGTCCACCCCGATACAGCCGGCACACACGGACAGCGGTTCTGTGTCCACCCTGACACAGCAGGCCACACACGGACAGCGGTTCTGTGTCCACCCTGACACAGCAGGCCACACATGGACAGCGGTTCTGTGTCCACCCTGACACAGCCGACACACACGGACAGCGGTTCTGTGTCCACCCCGACACAGCCGGCACACAGGGACAGCGGCTCCCTGTGTCCCGGGACACCATGTGAGGGTGCTGCCGACGGTGAAGCAGGGGCGGCCTCCACGTGGAGGCATGTCAGCCCAAATTCACACTTCCAGATAGGCTGGCCCCAGTGGCTGAGTTCAGATCATGGCTGGTACATCTGGAAGGGTCCAGACACCCAAATGTACCTCCCACAATACCTAGAGCCTCTGGCCGCAGAAGGGGGGGCTTCCCTTACAACCCTCTGCTGACCATTTCAAGGGTCAGCTCTGACCTCTGGAGATCCACCTGGGAGGGGCTGAAGATGGCCAAGCTGCCATGGTCAGGCCTTCCTGAACATCCGACCCATATGACCTAGCATGGCCCTAACTGAAGCCAGAACTGCAGCCCCACAACTTCCCACCTGTCCCCCCACACCTGACACCTTCTCACCTATCCCCCCAAACCCCACACCTTCTCACCTGTCCCCCACACCCCACACCTTCCCACCTGATACCTTCTCACCTGTCCTCCCTCACCCCACACCTTCTCACCTGTCCCCCCATACCTGACACTTTCTCGCCTGTCCCCCCAGACCCCAAACCTCCTCACCTGTCCTCCCACACCTGACATCTTCACACCTGTGCCCCACACCCCACACCTTCTCACCTGTCCCCCCACACCCCACACCTTC
>NW_012267390.1:1226915-1232316 GCF_000151885.1 Dipodomys ordii
TCCCCCCACACCCCACACCTTCTCACCTGTCCCCCCACACCCCACACCTTCTCACCTGTCCCCCCACACCCCACACCTTCTCACCTGTCCTCCCACACCTGACACCTTCTCACCTGTCCTCCCACACCCCACATCTTCTCACCTGTCCCCCACACCTTCTCACCTGTCCCCCCACGCCTGACACCTTCTCACCTGTGCCCCACACCTGACACCTTCTCACCTGTGCCCCACACCTGACACCTTCTCACCTGTCCCCCCACACCCCACACCTTCTCACCTGTCCCCCCACGCCTGACACCTTCTCACCTGTGCCCACACCTGACATCTTCCCACCTGTCCCCCACACCTGACATCTTCCCACCTGCCCTCCCACACCTGACATCTTGTCACCTGTCCCCCACACCTGACACCTTTTCACCTCTCCCCCCACACCTTCTCACCTGTCCCCCCACACCTGACACCTTCTCACCTGTCCCCCCACACCTGACACCTTCTCACCTGTCCTCCCACACCTGACACCTTCTCACCTGTCCTCCCACACCTGACACCTTCTCACCTGTCCTCCCACACCCCACATCTTCTCACCTGTCCCCCACACCCCACATCTTCTCACCTGTGCCCCACACCTGACACCTTCTCACCTGTCCCCCCACACCTGACACCTTCTCACCTGTCCCCCCACGCCTGACACCTTCTCACCTGTGCCCACACCTGACATCTTCTCACCTGTGCCCCACACCTGACACCTTCTCACCTGTCCCCCCACACCCCACACCTTCTCACCTGTCCCCCCACACCCCACACCTTCTCACCTGTCCCCCCACGCCTGACACCTTCTCACCTGTCCCCCACACCTGACCTCTTCTCACCTATGCTCCCAGACCTGGCCTGGCTCTTCAATGCTCTGGCCCTCTCTTTACCCTCTGGGTCCTTGATCTCAGGCCCTGCTCCTCTCCAGCCTGACTTGATCTCACCCCTGCTCTTTGGGTGCCACAACCGCAATGGAGCAAGTCCTCCTGGGGTCCCCTGTCCTCCCAGCCGTGTGGCTGGCGTGGCCTCTCCCACCCCAAGCCAGGCCGGAACCGGGCCTTGCACTTGGCCGGCCTGGACGGGGCACGCAGGGTCTGGCGGGCTGCAGCTCTGCGGGGCCCAGGGGCCCTGCCTCTGGGGTAGCTGCAGGCATACAGCAGGGCCCAGGGCAGCGGAAAGGAGGGCAGAGCTGCAGCCCAGCCTCAGCCCTCAACTGAGCGCAAGCGTGACAGGTCTTCCAGGCTGCCTGCAGGGCCTGTGGGGCAGGCCGGCCAGGCTGACCTGGGAAGCACTGTGCGCCGGGGCCTGGTCCCCACCAGCTGTCTACCTCACCAGAGCCCAGACCCGAGCCTGGAGGTTTGGGCGGACAGCCAGCAGCAGCCTCCAGGGGCTTCCCTGTCACCCGGCCAAGCAGAGATCCGGGGAGCACTGCTGCAAGCGAGCAGCGGCCCCGTGGCTGGCCCCTGCCTCGGGAGAGGTGGTGTGTCCACGCCGCAGGGCCTCGGCCTCACCCACCCCAGCGTCCACTGCCTCTGCAAGTCTGCCCGAGGCTCCAGACCCCCCCCCCGGTTGCAGTCTCCCACCCCAGAAATGGGGGCCTGGGGTCCCGCCAACGGACACTGGCGGCCATAGGTCAAGAAAACGCCCGTTGCTGGACAATGGTGGCTCACACCCGTCATCCCAGCTACTCAGGAGGCTGAGATCTGAGGATCTCAGACAGAAAAGTTCGTGAGACTCTTTTTTTTTGTCTTTTTCTTTTTTGGTACTGGGGATCAAACCCAGGACGTTGCACTTGCTAGGCAAGTGCTTTGCCACTGAGCTACATCCCAGCCCTCATGAGACTCTTATCTCCAATAAACCACTAGAAAACCGGAAGTGGTGTTGTGGCTCAAGCAGTAGAGCGCTCGCCTTGAGCTGAAGAGCTGAGGGACGGCGCCCAGGCCCAGAGTTCAAGCCCCACAACTGACAAAAAACAAAAAAAAAATAAAGATGTCTGCCAGGGGTCTTCAGCTGCTGCTCTGCGTGTCGAGGCTTGGTGACATGCTGCATCCTGGAGCACGTGGCTGCCAGCTCTGGCCAGGGCATCATGAGGCCCAAACACTGGCACAGGGGACACCCCAACCTGGAAGACAACTGAGGCCCACAGAGGGAGGGGCCAACCCAGGACCCCGAGGGGGCCGGGGCTCAGACTTCCGGAAAGCTGTGGGTGGGGGAGGCCCAACTCGGTGCATGGTTACCAGGCCGTGGGCACGGAGCCAGCAAGGTGGAGGGCACGCCTCACACCAGCCCCGAGCCCAGGATGGCGGAGGGCACGCCTCACGCCAGCCCCGAGCCCAGGGATGACCACACAGCAGGACCGTCCAGCTGGACGCCAGCCCGCCTCCACCCTGGCGGGTCATGACTTCTGATCGGAACTCACTCAGAGGCAGACCTGCAGGGGACAGCCTGGCCCGGGAGACCGTCCAGCCTCTCTCCCTGCCTGGCACACTCTGCCTGGCGCGGTAGACACGGGACCCAGGCCTGACTCGACACCCATGCGGGCTCGGGGGTGGGCCTTGCCCGGCCCCACATCCTGACTGTGTCCCGGCCCGCTTGTTACTCTCCCTCTGGATCTGACGGCTGGCCGCCTGGCCTGGCTGCTGGGCCAGGGTGCTCTCGGTCCATCTCCAGGGAGGCCCTGGGGCCCAGCCAGTGTGGCAGCAGTCACCAGCCTCGGCCGCCTGCATTCAGGGTGACCGCTACTCCTTTGGGACATGCCCTATGGGGGCAGCTACTCTCTCTCCACGGGGGACACGCCAGAGGCTTCTCCACAGGCCGGTCAGCAGTGCAGCCAGGTCCTCTTCGGGGTGCGTCGGCGGCATACGTCTGGGATCCCGGAGAGCGGCGGCAGTGGACGAGGCCCGCGGGGAACAGTAGCTGGCAAAAGCAGCTCCAGATCCAAAGAGATGGTGGCCCGGCCAGCTGTGTGGCCCAGGATGGCCTGGACTGCGAATCGCGGGTCAGCTCCAGGTTGAGATGGTATGAGGCTTCTGGGGGAGGGCCGCTGAGCTGGCACTGCTGGGCAGCAGCGGATGGTATAGGCTTTGGGGTCCACCAGACCGGGCCCTAAGGCAGCGAAGCGGGGCTCCGGCTTCGATGTACCCCACTGAGCAACATGCGTGTGCGGGCCCCCTCACGGGGGCTGGTGGGGGTTCTCGTGGAGGGCCTGGGCTGGGAAGGGCACAGAGAGGGTGCGTAGCACAGGAATTCCACACCCTCCTGCCAACCTTGGCGCTCCGTCAGCTGGATTCTCTTTGTCATCATGAAGACAGCGGCACCGGGAGGCAGCGCAGAGGCCTGCGGAGGGGCCGGGCCGGTCCAGCCCCAAGGCTCAGACCATTGCGTCACACAGGCCCGGCTGGGTCAGCCCTGCCCGCTGAGGCCCCGTGCTGGGGAGGACCGCAGCTGAGCTGCTCGCAGCCCGGCCAGGGTGGGACCCCTCGGGAAGCCACACTGACCACACGGGGACCTCTGCTCCTGCACAGGCTGGGGCTCATGGAACTTTCTGGTCTGGGTAGGGCCATGGGCCAGGCAGCTGGAAAGCCCCATTGGCCTCAGAGAAGCAGCAGACATGGCCGGGTCCCGGGGCCAGCCAAGATGGTACTTTCTAGGGTGAGAGACGGGGACACAGCCCCAGGACCCTCACCTCAGACTCTGGGCCTGCCAACCAGGCCGCCAGCACCCACACCAAGGAAAAAATGTTCCTTCCCAGAGCCTCCCGGGTCCTCAGTGCTGGTCCCATGACACAAAGCCCCCGCGGAGGCCCAGCCCCGGCTCCTCTCTCCCGAGGGGTTCCAAGCCCTTTTGACCTCTGGGTCACTTCCTCTGCCTCAGCCTGGGGCGGCCCTGGACCCGTGCAGCCCCTCCGCCCCCCGCCTCCCAGCCTGGCCAGTGTAAATGAGCACACTGGGATCCTTGGGGCCAGGCCAGGCTGCGGTGACAGCGAAGAACCCGATGATCACCATCTTCCACCCCGCCAGACACATGACCAGCCACGTCGCGTCCTGGTGTGTCCTGAGGCCAGGTGGGGGCCTGGGACCTCCGGTGGCCCAGGGGGAACCTCCTGCAGAGGTGGACCCAGGCGTCTCCTGGCCCTGGCTGTCCGTGAAGTGCCTGCCAGGAGGGAGGGAGGGAGGGCGGGCGGCCCCCACCCCAGACCTGCTCCACAGCCACAACACAGTACAACCATCATCACTGCTGTGCCCAGGCCGTCTCCAAAACAGCAGGGCTTCATGAGGAGCCCCGTTTCCCCCACGTGGCCTGTGGGGGGCCCACTGCCCCCTCATACAGAGGCTGGAAAGGCCCCCCCCCGCGACAACAGGAGGGAAAGCTGGGTGTCCCCAACCGTCATGGGGTGACAAGGAAGTGTCCGCCTCCACCCTGAGAGGAGAGGAAAGCCCTCTCTGGAGGTCTGTCTTTGGGGCCTGCAGAACCGGGAGGGACCCAGGGCTCCAAGGACAGTGCCTCTAGGGGCCACCAGAGGGCGCCCGGTCCTCGGAGGCCAGAGGGGATGCTGGCTTTGGCTGCTGCCCCAGGGGCTACAGTTCCCTGGGCCGGCCACCCGTACCTGTATGATCCCCAGGGCCCTGGGCTGTCTCATTCTGGGGAGAATTGGGGTAAAATCCAGGGCTCTGTAGCGCTGCACCCCCCCCCTGGAGCACTAGCAGGACGGCAGTGGAGCCAAGCTCCCGGCCTTGTGTGGCTGCGGGCGGCCTGCCTCCAGGCTGCTCGGCTTGAGTGGGCACCGAGGCAGGGCACCCGGAGACCCCGCGAAGACCGGCGGCTGGACAAACAGCACCCCCATCACTGCCACCACGGGCCGCTGCGGGTCCTCACCCCGGCAAGAACTGCGCTCAGCGTGCGCACCCGTGCGCCCCACGCTGCCCCTGTCTCGGCCCGACCGCAGTGTCCAGTGAGTCTAACCCTGGCAAGTCCTCCGCGAGACACCAGCCACCGAGGGGCACGCACAGAGTGAAAGTTTCACAGAAGCCTTCAGCCCAGGCCGGCGCTGGGAGGACCCCGCCCGGCGGGGGAGGGCGCCGGGGCCCTACCGGAGTGGCAGGAGGAGCAGCAGGGTGCGGGCGGCACGGGCTGCCCTGTGCCCGGCTGCGGCCTCCCGCCTGCGCCAGGCGAGAAGGGCTGTCCCAGGGGGTTGAGCTCTGCGGGCGCGGTCCCTGCTGGGACCCGGTCTGCGGGGCCCATGGCTCCCGGGGCTCCTCTCACTCCACTCGGGGCAGTGCTGGAGCTGCATGGCGCCCACGTTCCCGGCTGGGTTGGGACGCGGCTCACCAGTGCGGGGAGCCCGGCCCCGAGTGCGGGGAGCCCGGGCCCA
>NW_012267390.1:1234086-1239312 GCF_000151885.1 Dipodomys ordii
GCGCAGGAGCCCCCGGCCCCAGTCCGAGGGCTCATGTCTCCTCCCCAGGCTGAGGGCGCTGTCGCCCGGTCCGCACCCGTGACTCACGGGTCCCCTGTGCGCGCGCCAGGCTGGCCGCCCGCGCACCTGCCCCGGGCCGCCTGCGGCAGGGCCACCAGCGCCCACCCGGGCTGCCGTGTGCTCCAGCCGCACTCAGGTGCTCGGGGACCTGGCTGCGGAATCTGGTCGAACCTTGGCTGGTGCTTCCCCTCAAGCTGACCCGGGCCGGTGGATCGCATCCAGGCTGTTCTGGGCCTCAGCTGCTTGCAGCTGTGTTTGGGCCTGGTGTAGGACTCACACCAGCAGTCACCGCATCTGTACCTCACAGGTCCAGACTTCAGACTTCACCCCTCCGGGCGGGGCCTAGGGGATGGCTGTGTGGGGGGGGGTGAGGGGGGAGGGGCACGGGGCCCTTTCACTTCTGAGTCTGGCACTGGGCACCCCTTCCCAGCCCAAGCCACGGGTTCCCTTTTCCGTTACACTTCATGCCGTGGCCCAGTGACTCCAAGTTGCCGGAGTCCGTGCCCTCCCTCATGTCTGCACAGATGTCCTTGGCTGGGGGGGGGGTCCTGGTGACAGTGAACCGAGGACCTCCACCCTTGGAGCTCGTGCCCGCCGCGTGAGCCTTGGGGTCGCACTGCCTTTTGCCCAGCTGTTTCCCTCCTGACCCTTGGGAAGTCACATTCCTGCCGTTAATCATGAAAGGCTCCGCCCGGATGTCCGTGGGGTCACTCCTGTGGGACTGTGGGTCGTGGGTGCTGCTGTCTGCTGGAGCTCATCTCAGGAAGGCCGTGGTCCTGGCTCCATCCCCAGGCCAGAGAAGCTGGCCTCCAGGTCTCCCCCCCCCCAGGGGGACCTTGCTTTCCAGACTTGGGGACCGTCTGCTGGGAGAGGCAGAGGGCACAGCTGGAGTTTACAGGGCCGGAGGGCACGGGCTCATCCTTCTCAAGGGTGGTCCTACCTGAAGCCCCGCCACAGGCATCCCACTTCAAGGCTGGAAGGGCGGCCTTTGATCAGCGGGAAGTCTGGGCAGCTCTCCTTTTCCAGGCCCCTGGGGGAGCTCCACTCCACGCCCAGCTGGGCCCCCCAGACAGGTTCCACCCTGTGCTTCCAAGAGCTGGCGGCCATCTCTAGTCTGAGGGCTCCAGCTGCAGGGATGGCCCCGATGCTTGGCTCCATGCTGCGCTGGGCTCCCGCTCTCTGGGGCTGTTTTCCTTATCCACCACCTTAATCAGCCTGATCGCCACAGGAAAGGGGAAGCCTGGGCGGGAGCTCCTAGCCACAGAGACGCGTGTGGCCGTCGGAGTTCCTGGGCCAGGGCTCCTAGCCACAGAGACGCATGCGGCCGTCGGAGTTCCTGGGCCGGGGCTCCTAGCCACAGAGACGCGTGCGGCCGTCGGAGTTCCTGGGCCGGGGCTCCTAGCCACAGAGATGCGTGCGGCCATCAGAGTTCTTGGGCTGGAGCTCCTAGCCACAGAGATGCGTGTGGCCGTCAGAGTTCCTGGACCCTAGCGGCTCCCGGCTATCTCAGTTGTCCTGCCTGACCTGCGTGTTGGTGAGGCTTTGGCCTGTTCCGCCCTCTTTCTCCTCCCTCCCCCCCAGGTCTGGACTGCTGCCGGCTCTGGCCTTTTCTTTTTGACATCTGCACAGCCTGGTTGATGCTTCTAAAACCAGCTTCAATCAGAAACCTTCAGGACTCCGTCTGTGTCACAGAGCAGAGCCGGCCATGAGGGGACGCAGCCTGGGACCCTGGCCTGCGACCCCCCCCCCCGGAGGACAGTTCCATCCAGCCAAAGACCTTGCTGTGGCCCACTGGGTGTCCAGCTTCCTCCCAGGATGGCCCCAGGGCAGGCAAGGCCTGGTGCTGCTTGCAGCTCAGAGGTTGGGTGCTAAAGGGCTTCGTGTCCAGGCCCACCCATCTCTGGAGGCCCTGGGGACCCCTTCCCAGTCCCGTCATGGACAAAGTCATCAGCAGGACTGGACTTGGCTTTCTCTGTCCCCCAAGTAGGTCAGTTTCCAGGGTGAGGCCATTGGACACACCCTTGGACCTCTGACAGGCCCACCTCACCTCTGGCTGCGTTGGGCGTGAGGTGCCGAGCTGGGGACTGGACCTAGGCCCGTGGCAGGGACTAGCCCTAAGGAGGGACCAGCAGGTGAGTGGAGTGAAGATTTGCAGCCTCCCAGCCCGCCTGTCTCTGGGAATCTCTGATTCTGGAAGGGGCACTGTGGTGTCTGATTCCCTGGGCATGGCGGCGGCTCTGTGGGAGGGAGTGTGGGGCCAGAACCAGGAGCCCCACTTCTAGGACAGGGAGCCAGGGGCAGGTGGCGCTGAGGCCCACGAGAGGGGCGGGCCTGGGACTCTCCGCCTGGCTTCTGGGTGTGGGGGGAGCGGGCAGCGGGAGGAGGAGCTGCCCGCGGCAGATCGAGGTACTCGGGTGCTGGTCCACTTGGGGGGGCAGAGGCCAGCCCGCAGCGTACGTCAGCCTGAGGTGGGTTGTGGGTGAGGAACACAGCCATGCCTCCTCTGCTGGGGAGAGGGCAGGCCAGGAGGTGGCGGCGGCGCCGGCGTGGCGCTGGCCGGTCAGTCTGGCCCTTGTCTCCCGTCCGTCCTTGCTGGGGAGCAGGGAGGTGCAGGGGGTGTGGGGGGCTGTGGCCTCAGGCCTCCAGCATTCGCACCTCACCTTCCTCCCAGGGAAGGCAGCCTGGGCAGCCAGCGACTGTTCTCCGAACAGCCACAACATTTTCAAGAAGGAAAACAAATGGGAGGATTCTCATTTCCCTGTTTGGAAACTCACTACAACGCAATAGCAATCAAAGCAGTGTGGTGCTGACATGAAGACAGGCCTAAAACCCAGTGTCTGTGGTCAGGTGACACCGAGGAGGTGGCCAGGACGGTTTAATTTGAAAGAAGGGGCGGTCTCCTCACCGAGGTTTGGGGCGGGCTGAGCTTGACCCCTCCCCTCACACCATGCACCAAGTTAAAATCAAAGTGCTCAGAAAGCCTCGAAGAGAACCCACAAAACATCGGGGAAATTCTCATGATTTTACCTTTAGCAGAGGATGTGTGACCGGGATCCTTGGCAAAGAAGAACAAAAAAGATGAGCTGGACTCTGCCCAAATTACAAACCCTTCAGCTTGGAACATGACTAAGACAGGGAGAAGACAATCTGCCATTCATCTGTGAAGGCTGAGATTTCAGAACAGTAACGTTACAGCCCAGCAGAAGCAAGTCAGCGGAGGGCAGAGCGATTGACTCCTTGCCCCCAGAGAGGATAGAGGAACGTTTCCACACTCGTCACCTAACTTTGTGGCTGTTAAAAGTGAAGCCGACAAGCAGGGTGGTCGGGAGACTGAATCCCCGTGGAGCCCCAGCGAAGCCTGCCGGGGGCACCGGCCCCGCCCGACAGCCTGGCGCAGGGAGCTGCTTCCAGTGAGCCTGCACCAGCCAGTTTTCAGGATGCAGAACTCTAGAACCCGACGTACAATGGCCTCGAGAACCCGGATCCAAGTGTCCCATGGGCACAGCCCCAGGACACCCGGCCCTTTCCAGGCTCCAGGGGGACAGGGTCCCCAGAGAGCACCACCTGGCCCCATGACGGTGTGGCCGGGCCAGCAGCACGTCCCTCCCCTGACCCAGCCACTGCAGCCCTTTGCTTCCGGAGGACGGGGGACCAAGAGGGGGCTCCAGTCCCCTTGTCTCGCTACAGCCAAGCTCTTTCTTTGGGCCAGCGCTGGCCCTACAGAGCCGGGCTTCTGTGTGGATTGGGGGACGAGCCCCGCTCGGAACTCTGCAGGTACTGAGCATCCTTATTTTGACCTCAGCCCCAGGTTGGGGACCACACCAGCCATGGCGACGCCAGGCCTCCTTGCACCCTCTGAAACCCAAGCTTCGGGGTGAAAGTCCTGGTTCTGGTAGCCCAATTTATGCCACTTAGTGAGGCAGGCACTGGAGTTTGATCAAATGCTGCTGCGTGGAGCAGAAGGATTTAGGGACCCTGAGGTTGTGGTAGGGCTGGCACATAAGTTTCAGGCTTAAGAGGAGAAAGGAAACGTTGCCAGAGGCGCACGCCTATAATCTCAGCTACTCGGAAGCCTGAGACATGGAGAATAGCATTTTGAAACTAGTCTGGGCAAGACTTCATCTCCAAAAAATAAGCAAAATGCTGGACTAGAGGCATGGTGCAAGTGGTAATACAGCAGTCATGAGCAAGACAGGCCCTGGGTTCAAGTCCTGGCACACCCACACACCCTACACAGAACAGGTTCGGCTCAAGGGTGTGGTCTGGCCCCTCATAGTGGCCTCTGATCCCGACAAGGCTTTATTTCCTAAGGAGCAGATTCAGCTGTGGTTACAGATGCTTATCCATTGGTTTTGCCCTTCCTGGAGTCGACTCCAGGGTGACTGACAGGGAGAAGAAACTCAGAAAGAAAGAAAAGGTGATGCAAAATTTGGGTAGAATGGACTTTCCCGGCCAGGGTCTCCTCACCTCTGCCCTGGAGCCGGGGCTGGGGTTGGGGCTCTGCCAGTGGCTCACTAGGAGGGCCAGGGTGGAGCTGTGCCACAGGCCCTGGGGCCCGTCAGGCTCTGGGTCCAGCCGCCCCTCCACGGGATGGATGGACACCTCCGTACCAAACCACTGCAGGGTCATTGTGTGTCAGGCTGTGCTGTGGTTCAAATGTGTGTGCCTCCTCCCAAACTCCAAAACACGAGGAGCTCAGTCCCCACCGAGTGCACCGGGGTGGACCAGGGCTCCACAGCGCTGCTGTAAAGGGTGTGTGGGAGTGGCTTGCTTTGCGCTCTGTGTGTGAGGGCAGAGTGGAGCCGCCATTGTGGAAGCTCAGAGCAGCCCCACCAGGCACCAAGCCTGTCAGCGCCTCATCTTACACTTCCTGTCCTCCAAAACTGCGAACCTTGCACCTCTGCATTCTATAAGCCACCACACACCAGCACCCTGTCACAGTCAGAGTGGTTGTGACAGTCACACCAGGACACAGTCATAACGGTCATGGCAGTCACACCAGGACACAGACATAACGGTCATGACAGTCACACCAGGACAGAGTCATAACGGTCATGACAGTCACACCTGGACACAGTCATAACGGTCATGACAGTCACACCTGGACACAGTCACAGTGATCATGACAGTCACACCTGGACACAGAGTGATCATGACAGTCACACC
>NW_012267391.1:0-1382 GCF_000151885.1 Dipodomys ordii
AGGGTTAGGGTGAGGGTGAAGGTTAGGGTGAATGTTAGGTTGAGGGTGAGGGTTAGTGTTAGTGTGAGTTTTAGGGTGAGGTTTAAGGTGATGGTTAGGTTTAGGGTTAGAGATAGGGTGAGGGTGAGGATTAGTGTTAGGGTTAGGGTTAGGTTTAGGGTTAGAGTTAGGTTGAGGGTGATGGTGAGGTTTAGGGTTAGGATGAGGGTTAAGTTTAGGTTTAGACTGAGGTTGAGGGTGAGGGTGAGTGTTAGGGTTAACATTAGTGTTAGGGTTAGTGTTAGGCAGATGGTGAGGGTGCGGGTGAGGGTGAAATTGAGGTTTAGGGATAGGGTTAGGGTTAGTGTGAGGGTTTGGGTTAGGATTAGGATTAGGGTTAGGTGTGGGTGAGGGTTAGGGTGAGAGTTAGAGTGAGGATTAAGGTTAGCGTTAGGGTTAGGGTGAGGGTTAGTGTTAGCGTGAGGGTGGGGGTGAGGGCAAGGGTGAGGTTTAGGTTTAGGCTGAGAGTTAGAGTTAGGGTTTGGCTAAGGGTGAGGGTGAGGGTGAGGGTTAGGGTGAGAGTGAGGCTAAGGGTTAACATGAGTGTTAGGGTGAGGGTTAGGCTGAGGTTTGGGTTAGGGTTAAGGTTAGGTGAGGGTTAGAGTTAGAGTTAAGGAGAGGGTGAGGGTGAGGGTTTGGGTTAGCATTAGAGTTAGGGTTAGGCAGAGGTGAGGGTGAGAGTGAGGGTTATTGTTAGGGTGAGGGTTAGGGTTATGGTGAGGGTTAGGGTTAGGCTCAGGGTTAGGTTTAGGTTTAGGGTTAGGTTGAGGGTTAGGGTTAGTGTTAGGGTTAGGATGACGGTTAGGTTGAGGGGTAGGGTTAGGGTTAGGGTTACTGTGAGGCTTAGGGTTATGGGTAGGGTTAGGGTTCGGGTGAGGGTAAGGGTTAGGATGAGGGTTAGGGTGAGGGTGAGGGTGATGGTTTGGGTTAGGGGTCAGTTTAGGGTTAGGGTGAGGGTTAGGTTGAGGGTTAGGTTTAGAATTAGGGTTCAGCTTCAGGTGAGGTTGAGCGTTAGGGTGAGGGTGAGGATGAGTGTTAAGGTTAGGAGTAGGGTTAGGTTTAGGGTTAGAGTTAGAGTTAGGGTGAGTGTGAATGTTAGGGTTAGGGTTCGGTTTAGGGTTAGGGTTAGGCTGAGGGTGAGGATGCGGGTGATGGTGAGGGTTAGTGTGATAGTGTGGGTTAGGGTTAGGGTAAGTGTTAGGGTGAGGGTTAGGGTGAGTGTTATGGTCAGGGTTAGGGGTAGGGTTAGGGATAGGCTGTGGGTAATGGTTAGGGTGAGGGTTTGGGTTAGGGTTAGGGTTAGAGTTAGGGTGAGGGTGAGGTTACGGGTTAGTGTTAGGGTT
>NW_012267391.1:1432-2320 GCF_000151885.1 Dipodomys ordii
AGAGTTAGGGTGAGGATGAGGGTTTGGGTTAGGTTTAGGTTTAGGGTGAGGGTTAGGTTGAGGGGTAGGGTTAGGGTTTCGGTTAGGGTTAGGGTTAGGGTGAGGGGTAGGGTTAGGATTTGGGTGAAGGTAAGTTTTAGAATGAGGGTTAGGGTGAGGGTGAGGTTGAGGGTTTGGGTTAGTGTTAGGGTTAGGGTTAGGGTGAAGGGTAGTGTGAGATTTAGGCTTAGGGTTCGGTTTAGGGTGAGGTTGAGGGTTAGCGTGAGGGTTAGGTTTAGGGTTAGGGTTCAGATGATTGTGAGGGTGAGGGTGAGGGTGAGGGTTAGGCTGTGGGTGAGGGTGAGTGTTAAAGTTAGGAATAGGGTTAGGTTTAGGGTTAGAATTAGAGTTAGGGTGAGGGTGAGGATTAGTTTTAGGGTTAGGGTGAGGGTTAGGGTTAGGGTTAGGGTTAGAGTTAAGGTGAGGGTGAAGGTGAAGGTTAGGGTTAGGATGAGGGTTAGGTTTAGAGTTAGGGTTAGGGTGAGGGTTAGCATTTGGGTTAGGTTTGGGATGAGGGTTAGGTTGAGGTGTAGGGTTAGGGTTAGGGTTACTGTGAGGGTGAAGGTTAGGTTTAGCATGAGGGTAAGGGTTAGGATGAGGTTAGGGTGAGGGTGAGGTTGAGAGTGAGGGTTTGGTTTAGGATTAGGTTTAGGGTGTGGGTTACGTTGAGGGGTAGGGTTAGGGTTTATGTTAGGGTTAGGGTTAGGGGTAGGGTTAGTGTTAGGGTGAGGGTAAGGGTTAGGATGAGGGTTAGGGTGAGGGTGAGGGTGAGGGTTTTGGTTAGGGTTAGGGTTAGGGATAGGGTGAAGTGTAGGGTGAGATTTAGTCTTAGAGTTCGGTTTAGGGTTA
>NW_012267391.1:4446-6511 GCF_000151885.1 Dipodomys ordii
AGGATTAGCGTTTGGGTTAGTGTGAGGATGAGTGTGAGTGTTACTTTTAGGATGAGGGTTAGGATTTGGCTGAGGGTGAGGGTGATGGTGAGGGTTAGAGTTAGGGTGAGGGTTAGGGTTAGGGCTAGGCTTAGGGTGAGGGTTAGGGTTAGGGATAGGATGAGAGTTAGGTTGAAGGGTAGGGTTAGGGTTAGGTTTAGGGTTAGTGTGAGGGTTAGGGTTAGGTTTAGGTTTAGGGTTAGGTGAGGGTAAGGGTTAGGGTGAGTGTTAGGGTGAGGGATAGGGTTAAGTTGAGGGTTATGGTTATGGTTAGGGTGAGGGTTAAGTTGAGGTTAGGGTTAGGTTTAGGGTTAGGGTTAGGCTTAGGGTTAGGGTGAGCGGTAGGCTGAGGGTCAGGGTTAGGGTCAGGGTGAGGGTTAGGGTGAGAATGAGGGTTTGGGTTGCGGTTAGGTTTAGGGTGAGGTTAATGATTAGGGTGAGAGTTATAGTGAGGGTTAGGGTTAGCATTACGGTTAGGGTGAGGGTTAGGGAGAGGGTTAGGGTTAGGGTGAGGGTGAGGATGCAGGCAAGTTTGAGGGTTAGGTTTAGGGTGAGGGTTAGGGTTAGGGTTAGGGTTAGGTGAGTGTGAGTTTGAGGGTGAGGGTTAGGATGAGGGTGAGGGTGAGGGTAAGGGTAGGTTTACGGTGAGGGTGAGGGTGAATGTTAGGGTTAGGTTGAGTGTTAGGGTTAGGGTTAGGCTGAGGGTGAGGGTGAGTGTGAGGGTGAGGGTGAAAGTGAGGGTTAGGGTTAGCGTGAGTGTTAGGGTGAGGTTTATGCTGAGGTTTGGGTTAGAGTTAAATTTAGGTTGAGGTTTAAATTTAGAGTTAAGGTGAGGGTGAGGGTTATTATTAGGGTGAGGGGTAGGGTTATGGTGAGGGTTAGGGTTACTGTGAGTGTTAGTCTTAGGGGTAGGGTTAGGGTTAGGGTGAGGGTAAGGGTTAGGATGAGGATTAGGGTGAGGTTGAGGGTTTGGGTTAGGGTTCGGTTTATGCTTAGGGTGAGGGTTAGGTTTAGGATTAGGGTTCAGGTTCGGGTGAGGGTTCGGGTTAGGGTGAGGGTTAGTGTGAGGGTGAGGGTGAGTGTTAAGGTTAGGATTAGGCTTAGCATTAGGGTTAGAGGTAGAGTTAGGTGTGGGTGAGTGTGAGTGTTAGGGTTAGGGTGAGGGTTAGGTTTAGGGTTAGGCTGAGGGTGAGGGTGTGGGTGAGGGTAAGGGTGATAGTGTGGATTAGGGTTAGGGTAAGTGTTAGGGTGAGGGTTAGGCTGAGTGTTATGGTCAGGGTTAGTGTTAAGGATAGGGTGAGGTTTATGGTTAGGGTTAGGGTTAGGGCTAGGGTTAGGGTTAGGGTGAGGGTGAGTTTGAGGGTTAGTGTTAGGGTTAGTGTGAAGGTTAGGGTTAGGGATAGGCTTAGGGTGAGTGTTAGGGTGAGGGTTAGGGTTAGACTTAGGGTTAGGTTGAGGATGAAGGTTAGGGTGAGGGTTAGGTTGAGGGTGAGGGTTAGTGCTAGGATGAATGTTAGTGTGAGGTTTAGGGTGATGGTTAGGTTTAGGGTTAGAGTTAGGGTGAGGGTGAGGATTAGTGTTAGGGTTAAGTTGAGGGTTAGGTTAGGGTTAGGGTTAGAGTTAGGGTGAGGGTGAAGGTGAGCTTTAGGGTTAGGATAAGGTTTAGGTTTAGGGTTACGCTGAGGTTGAGGTGAGGGGGTGAGTGTTAGGGTTAACATTAGGGTTAGGGTCAGCGTTAGGGAGAGGGTAAGGGTGAGGGTGAAATTGAGGTTTAGGGTTAGGGTTAGGGTGAGTGTGAGGGTTAGGGTTAGGTGAGGGTAAGGGTTAGGGTGACGGTTAGGGTGAGGTTGAGGGTTTGGGTTAGGGTTAGTGTTAGAGTGAGGGTTAGGTTGAGGGTTAGGTTTTGGGTTAGGTTTATGGTTAGGGTGAAGTGTAGGGTGACGTTTAGGGTTAGGGTTCAGTTTAGGTTTAGGGTGAGGGTTAGGTTGAGGGTTATTGTTAGGGTTAGGGTGAGGGTTAGGGTTAG
>NW_012267391.1:8269-9333 GCF_000151885.1 Dipodomys ordii
AGGGTGAGGGTGAGCGTGAGGGTGAGGGTGAAGGTTAGGTTTAGCATTAACGTTAGGGTTAGGCAGAGGGTGAGGGTGAGGGTGAGGGTTATTGTTAGGGTGAGGGTTAGGGTTATGGTGAGGTTTAGGGTTATGGTGCGGGTTAGGTTTAGGATTAGGGTTAGGGTGAGGGTTAGGTTTAGGATGAGGGTTAGGTTGAGGGGTAGGGTTAGGGTTAGCGTTAGGGTTACTGTGAGGGTTAGGGTTAGGGTGAGGGTAAGGGTTAGGATGAGGGTTAGGGTGAGTGTGAGGGTTTGAGTTAGGATTAGGTTTAGGGTGAGGGTTAGTTTGAGGGGTAGGGTTAGGTTTAGGCTTAGGGTTAGAGTTAGAATTAGGGTGAGGGTGAGGGTGAGTTTTAGGGTTAGGGTGAATGTTAGGGTTAGGATTAGGCTGAGGGTGAGGGTGAGGGTTAGGGTGAGAGTGAGGGATAGGGTTTGCATGAGTGTTAGGGTGAGGGTTAGGGTGAGGGTGAGGGTGAGGTTTAGGGTTAGGGTTAGGGTGAGGGTGACGGTGAGGGTTAGGCTGAGGGTTAGGGTGAGGCTTAGGGTTAGCGCTAGGTTTAGGGTTAGGGTAAGGGATAGGTTTAGAATTAGGGTTTGGCTGATGGTGAGGGTGAGTGTGAGCGTGAGGGTTAGGGTTAGCATTAGGTTAGGGTTAGGCAGAGAGTGAGGGTGAGGGTGAGGGTTATTGTTAGGGTGAGCTTTAGGGTTAGGCTTAGGGTGAGGGTTAGGTTTAGGGCTAGGGTTTGGGTGAGGGTTAGGGTTAGGATGAGGGTTAGGTTGAGGGGTAGGGTTAGGGTTAGGGTTACTGTTAGGGTAAGGGTTAGGGTTAGGGTGAGGGTAAGGATTAGGATGAGGGTTAGGGTGAGGCTGAGGGTGAGGGTGAGGGTTTGGGTTAGGATTAGGTTTAGGGTGAGGTTTATGTTGAGGGGTAGGGTAAGGGTTTGTGTTAAGGTTAGGGTTAGGTTGAGTGGTAGGGTTAGGTTTTGGGTTATGGTTAGAGTTAGAGTTAGGGTAAGGGTGAGG
>NW_012267391.1:12355-13423 GCF_000151885.1 Dipodomys ordii
GTTAGGTTTACAGTTAGTGTGAGGTTAAGGGTTAGGGTGAGAGTTATGGTGAGCGTAAGGGTTAGGTTTAAGGTTAGGGTTAGGGTGAGGATTAGGTTGAGGTGTAGGTTTAGGGATAGGGTTAGCGTAAGGTTTAGGCTGAGGGTTTTGGTTAGTGGTATGGGTAGGTTTAGGGTGAGGGTTAGGTTTAGGGTGAGGGTGTGGGTTAGGGTAAGTGTTAGTGTTAGGTTGAGGGTTGGGGTTAGGTTGAGGGTTATGGTGAGGGTTAGGGTGAGGGTGAGGGTTAGGGTTAAGGTTAGGGATAAGGTGAAGATTAGGGTTAGGGTTGGGTTTAGGGTTAGGGTTAGGGTTAAGGTGAGGGTTAGGGTTAGGTTTAGGGTTAGAGTTAGGGAGAATGTTAGGTTTAGTGTTAGGGTATGATGTAGGTTTAGTTTGAGGGGTAGTTTTAGGTTTAGGGTTAGAGTTAAGTTGTGGGTAAGTGTTCGGGTGAGGGTTAGGGTGATGGTGAGGGTTAGGGTGAGGATTAGGGTTAGGGACAGGGTTAGGTTTAGCTTTAGGTTTAGGGTCAGTGTTAGGGTTAATGTGAGAGTTAGGGTGAGGTTGAGGGTAAGGGTTAAGGTGAGGGTTAGGTTGAGGTTGAGGGTCAAGGTAAGGGTGAGCTTTAGGGTGAGGCTTAGGGTTAGGATTAGGATTAGGTTGACGGATAGGGTGAGTGTTAGGGTTGATATTAGGTTTAGGGTGAGGGTGAGGTTTAGGGTTAAGATTAGGGTGAGGTTAAGGGTTGTTGTGAGTATTAGGGTTAGGTTGAGGTTTATTGTGAGGATGAGGGTTAGGGTGAGGGTTAGGCTGAAGTTGAGGGTGAGGTTTAGGGTTAGGGTTTGGGTTAGGGTGAGGATGGGGTTAAGGGTGAGGAGTATGATTAGGTTTAGGGTGAGGGTGAGGGTTAGATTTAGCTTTAGGTTTAGGGTTAGGGTTAGGCAGAATGTGAGCGTTAGGGTTAGGGTTTGGATGAGGGTTAGGGTTAGGGTTAGGGTGAGGTTGAGGTTTAGGGTTAGGGTTTTAGTTAGG
>NW_012267391.1:20377-21438 GCF_000151885.1 Dipodomys ordii
GTTGAGGTGAGGGTTAGGATGAGGGTGATTATTAGGGTTAGGGTTAGGGTGAGCGGTAGGGTGAGGGCTAGGATTAGGGTTAGGGTTAGGGTGAGGTTTAGGCTGAGGGTTTTGTTTAGTGGTATGGTTAGGTTTAGGGTAAGGGTTACGTTGAGGGTGGGGGTTTTGGTTAAGGTACGTGTTAGGGTTAGGTTGAGGGTTGGGGTTAGGTTGAGGGTTATGGTGAGGGCTAGTGTGAGGGTGAGGGTTAGGGTTAGGGTTAGGGATAAGGTGATGATTAGGGCTAGGGATACGTTTAGGGTTAGGGTAAGGGTTAAGTTGAGGGTTAGGGTGAGGGTTAGGGTTAGCGTAGGGAGAATGTTAGATTTAGTGTTAGGGTGAGATGTAGGTTTAGTGTGAGGGGTTGGGTTAGGTTTAAGGTTTGAGTTAAGGTGAGTGTAAATGTTAGGGTGAGGGTTAGCGTGAGGGTTAGGGTTAGGGTGAGCATTAGGGTTAGGGTCAGAGTTAGGTTTAGCTTTAGGTTTACGGTGAGTGTTAAGCTTAGTGTGAGAGTTAGGGTAAGGTTGAGAGTAAGGGTTAAGGTGAGGGTTAGGTTGAGGTTGAGAGTTAGGGTAAGGGTGAGCTTTAGGGTGAGGGTTACGGTTAGGTTTAGGGTTAGGATTAGGTTGAGGGATAGGGTGAGTGTTAGGGTTGATATTAGGGTTAACCTTACGCTTAGGGTTAGTGTTAGGGTGAGGGTTAGGGTTAGGATGAGGGTTAGGGTAAGGGGTGGTGTTAGGGTTAGGGTGAATGTTAAGATTAGGGTGACGGTTAGGGTAAGGGTAAGGGTTAGTGTTAGGTTGAGGTTAAGGATTAGGGTGAGGGTGATGGGTAGTGTTAGGTTTAGGGTGATGGTGAGGGTGAGGGTTAGTGTTAGGGCGAGGGTGAGGCTGAGGTTGAGGGTTAGGGTTAGTGTAATGGTTAGCGTTAGGGTTAGTTTGAGTTTTAGGGTGAGTTTTTGGGTTAGGGTGACCGTTAGGTTTAGGCTGAGTGTTAGGTTTAGGGTTAGGGTGAGGGTTAGG
>NW_012267391.1:27290-29648 GCF_000151885.1 Dipodomys ordii
AGGGTTAGAGTTAGGGATAGAGTGAGGGTTGGGGTGAGGGCTAGGATGAGGGTGAGAGTTAGGGTGTGGGTGAGGTTGAGGGTGAGGGTTAGGATTTGGGTGAGGGTTAGGGTTAGAGTTAGGGTTAAGGTGAGGGTTAGGTTTAGAGTTAGGGATAGGATGAGGTTTAGGGGAAGGGGTTGGGTTAGGTATAGGGTGAGGGGTAGGCTTAATGTGAGGGTTAGGGTAAGGGTTAGGTTTAGAGTTAGGGTGAGCTTAATGGTTAGGGTGAGATGTAGGGTGAGGGTAAGGGTTAGGTTTAGGGTTAGGGTTAGGGTGAGGGTTAGGGTGAGGTTTAGGGTTAGGGTTAGGGTGAGGATTAGGATGAGGGTTAGGTTTAGAGATAGGGTGATTGTTAGGGTGAGGGTAAGAGTTCAGTTGAGGGTTAGGGTTAGGGTGAGGTTTAGAGTTAGGGTTAAGATGAGGTTTAGTGTGAGGGTGAGGATTAGGGTTAGGTTTAGGGTTAGGGTGAGGTTAGGGTGAGGGTTTTGGTTAGTGTTAGGGTTAGGGTGTGGGTTAGGGTGATGATGAGGGTTAGTGTTAGTGTAGGGGTTAGGGTTACGGTGAGGTTTAGGGTTAGATTGAGTGTTATGGTGAGGGCTAGGGTGAGGGTGAGTGATAGAGTTTGCGTTAGAGTTAGGGTGAGGAGTAGTCGTAAGGATAGGTTTAGGGTTAGGTTAACGTTTACAGTGAGGGTTAGGGTAAGGGTTAGGGTGAATGATAGGGTTAGGGGTAAGGTGAAGGATAGATTTAGTGTGAGGTTTAGGGTTACGTTTAGGGTTAGGGATAAGGTGAGAGTAAGGGTTAGGGTGAGGGTTAGGGTGAGGGTGAAGTTTAGGGTAAGTGTGAGGTTTAGGGTGAGGTTTAGTGTTAGAGGTAGGGTTAGGGTTAGGTTGAGGGTTAGTGTGAGGGTTCGGGTTAATATTAGGTTTAGGGTTACGGTGAGGGTTAGGGTTAGGGTTAGTGTTAAGGTTAGGGTTAGGATCAGGGTGAGTATTAGAGTGAGCGTGAGGGTTAGGATGAGGGTTATGCTTATGGTGAGGGTGCCAATTAGGGCTAGGGATAGGGATAGGGTGAGGTTTAGGTTTAGTGTTAGGGAAAGATTTACGGTGAGGGTTAGGGTTTGGGTTAGGGTGAATATTAGGGTTAGGGTTAGGGTGTGGGTGAGGGTGAGGGTTAGGGTTAGGGTTAGAATTAGGATGAGAGTTAGGGTTAGGATTATGGTTAGGGTTAGGGTTAGGTTGAGGATGAGGGTGAGGGTGAGGGTTAGGATTTGGTTGAGAGTTAGGGTTAGAGTTAGTGTTAGGGTGAGGGTTAGGTTTAGAGTTAGGGATAGGATGAGGTTTAGGGTAAGGGGTAGGGTTAAGTTTAGGGTAAGGGATAGGGTTAGTGTGAGTGTTAGGGTAAGGGTTAGGGTGAGAGGTAGGGTGAGGGTAAGGGTTAGGTTTAGAGTTAGAGTGAGGTTAAGGATTAGGGTGAGAGTTAGGGTGAGGGTAAGTGTTAGGTTTAGGTTTAGGGTTAGGGTGAGGGTTAGGGTTTGGGTTAGGGTTAGGGTGAGGGGTAGGGTGAGGGGTAGGATTAGGGTTAGGGTTAGGGTGAGCATTAGGCTGAGGGTTTTGGTTAGTGGTTTGGTTAGGTTTAGGGTGAGGGTAAGGTTGAGGGTGATGTTTGGGGTTAGGGTGAGGGTTAGGGTTAGGGTGAGGATTAGCTTTAAGTTGAGGTTTATGGTTAGCTTGGAGGTTGGGTTACGTTGAGTGTTAGTGTTAGGGGTAGGGTTAGGATGAGGGTGAGGGTGAGGGTTACGGTTAGGATTAGGGTTAGGGTTAGACTGAGGGTGAGGGTGTGGGTGAGGGTTAGGGTTAGTGTGAGGGTTAGGGTTAGGGTTAAGATTAGGGTGAGAGTTTGGGTGAGTGTTAGGGTTAGGATTAGGGTTAGGGTGATGGCTAGGGTGAGGGTGAGGATTAGGGTTATGGTTAGGGTGAGGGTTAGGGTGAGAGTTTGGTTTAGGGTGACGGTTTGCATTAAGGTGAGGGTTAGGGTTAGGGTGGAGATTAGGGTTAGGATGAGGGTTAGGGTTAGGGGTAGGGTTAGGATGAGGGTGAGGGTGAGGGTTATGGTTCGGATTAGGTTTAGGTTTAGGTTGAGGGTGAGGGTTAAGTTTAGCGTCAGGGTTAGGGTTAGGATTAGTGTGAGAGTTTTAGTAATTGTTAGGGTTAGGATTAGTTCTAGGGTGAGGTTTAGGGTTAGGGTTAGGGTTAGTTTTAGGGTTAGGGTGAGGGTGAGGTTTAGGGTTTTAGTTACTGTTAGGGTGAGGTTTAG
>NW_012267391.1:35782-36987 GCF_000151885.1 Dipodomys ordii
GGTTAGGGTGAGCGTTAGGGTTAGTGTGAGGGTTAGGGTGAGGGTTAGTGTTAAGGTTAGGTTGAGGTAAGTGTTAGGGTGAGTGTTAGGGTGAGGGTGAGGGTTAGAGTGAGGGTAAGGGTAAGGTTTAGGGTTAGGGTTAGTTTTAATATGATGGTGAGGGTTAGGGTTAGTGTAAGGGTTAGGGTGATGTTAAGGGTTAGTGTGAGGGTAGGATAAGGGTGAGGGTGAGTGTTAGGTTTAGCATTAGGTTTAGGGTGGGGTTAGCGTTAGGTTAAGGGTTAGGTTTAGGATTAGTGTTAGGGTGATAGTGAGGGTGAGGGTTAGGATTGTGTTAGGGTTAGGTTTAGGGTGAGTGACATGGTGAGGGTTAGGGTTAGGATTAGAGTTTGGTTACTTTTGGCTGAGGGTGAGGGTGAGTGTTAGGGTTAGGTTTAGGGTTAGGGTTAGGGTGAGGGCTAGGGTGAGGGTGAGGGATAGGGTGAGGGTGAGGGTGAGGGTGAGATGAGGGTTTCGGTTAGGTGAAGGTTAGGGTTAGTTTTATTTTAAAGGGTAAGGTGAGGGTGAGGGATAGGGTTAGGGTGAGGGTGAGGGTTAGGGTTAGGGTTAGTGTTCATGTGAGGTTTAGGGTGAGGGGTAGGGTTAGGTTTAGGGTGAGGGTTAGTATTACTGTGAGGGTTAGGGTTAGGTTTAGGGTTAGGGCGAGGGTAAGGTTTAGGGTGAGGTTTAGGGTGAGTTTGAGGGATAGGGTTAGCGTTAGTGTTAGGGTGAGGGTTAGGGTGAGTATGAGGGTTAGGTTCAGGGTTAGGCTGAGGGTGAGGGTGAGGGTGGGGTTTAGGGTAAGCGTGAGGTTTAGGGTTAGGGTTAGTGTTTGGGTTAATGTTAGGTTTAGAGTTAGGATGAGAGTTAGGGTGAGGGGTAGTGTTAAGGTTAGGGTGAGGGTAAGTGTTAGGGTGAGGGTTAGGGTTAGGGTGAATGTTAGGGTTAGGGTTAGGATTAGGGTGAGGGTTAGGGTTAGAGTTAGGGTTAGAGTTAGGGTGAGGTTTAGGGTTAGGATAATGGTTAGGGTTATGGTTAGGTTGAGGGTGAAGGTGAGTGTGAGGGTTAGGGTGTGGGGGAGGGTTAGGGTGAGGGTTAGGTTGAAGTTTAGGGTTAGGGTTAGGGTGAGGTTTAGGGTGAGGGTTAGGGTTAGGGTTAGGGTGAGG
>NW_012267391.1:44894-46111 GCF_000151885.1 Dipodomys ordii
GTTATGGTTAGGGTTAGCTTTAGGGTGAGGTTTAGGGCAAAGTTTAGGTGAGGGTTATGGTCAGAGTGAGGGTTAGGGTTAGGGGTAGGGTTAGGCTAACGGATAGGGTGAGGCTGAGGGTTAGGTTTAGGGTTAGGGTGAAGGTGAGGGTGAGCGTTAGGGTTAGGATTAGGGTGAGGGTTAGGTTTAGGGAGAGGGTTAGGTGTAGGGTGAGGGTGACGGTGTCGGTGAGGTTGAGGGTTAGGGTTAGGTATAGAGTTAGGGTTAGGGTTAGGCTGAAGGTGAGGGTGAGAGTGAGGGTGAGGGTTACGGTTAGTGTGAGGGTTAGGGTTAGTCTGAGGGTTGGGTTGAGTGTGAAGTTTAGGGTTAGGGTTAGGATAAGATTGAGGGCTAGGGTGATGTTGAGGGTTAGGGTTAGCGTTAGGGTTAGGGTGAGGGTTAGGTTTAGGGTTAGGGTGAGGGTTAGTGTGAGTGGTATCGCTAGGGTTAGGGAGAGTGTTAGGTTTACTGTGAGGGTTAGGTTTAATTTTAGAGTTCGGGTGAGGGTAATTGTTAGGGTGAGGTTTAGGGTCAGAGTGAGGTTTAGGGTTATCGTGAGTGTTAGTTTGAGGGTGAGGGTAAGGGTTAGGATTAGGGTTAGGTTCTTGTGAGGGTGAGGGTTAGGGTTATAGTTAGGGTGAGGGTGAGGGTGTGGTTTAGGGTTAGGATTAGGGTTAGGATTGGGGTTAGACTGAGGTTGAGCTTGAGCCTGAGGGTTAGGGTGAGGATGAGGGTTAGGTTTAGGGTGAGGGTTAGGGTTAGAGTTAGGATTAGCGTTAGGGTGACGGGTAGGTTTAGGGTAAGGGTGAGGGTTAGGGTTAGTGTGCGGGTTAGCGTTAGGTTTAGGGTGAGGGTAAGGGTTAGGGTGAGGGTTTGGGTGAGAGTGAGGATTAGGGGTAGGTGTAGGGTTAGGGTGAGGGTTAGGTTGAGGGTTAGAATTTGGGTTAGGGTTTGCGTGAAGGTTAGCGTGAGGGTTAGGGTTAAGTTTAGGGTTAGGGTGAGGTTTAGGGTAATGGTAAGGGTTAGGATGATGGTTAGTTTGAGGGTGAGGGTCAGTGTTACAGTTAGTTTTAGGTTTTGGGTGAGGGGCAGAGTGAGAGTTAGGGTTGGGTTAGGCTGAGGGTTAAATTTAGGGTGAAAGTTAGGGTTAGGGTTTCAGGTAGGGTGAGGGTGAGGGT
>NW_012267391.1:48588-50493 GCF_000151885.1 Dipodomys ordii
TGTTAGGGTGAGTATTAGGGTGAGTGTGAGCGTTAGGGTGAGTGTTAGGGTTAGGGTGATTTTGGGTGAGGGTGAGAGTTAGGGTAAGGGTGAGGGTTCGGTTGAGGGTACAGGTTAGGCTGTGGGTAAGGGTTAGGTTTAGGGTGAGAGTTAGGGTGACAGTGAGGGTTACGGTGAGGGTGAGGGTTATGATTATGGTTAGGGTTAGTGTGAGGGTTAGCATTAGGTTTAGGGTTAGGGTGAGGGTGAGGGTTAGGGTAAAAGGTAGGGTTAGGGTTAGCGTGAGAGGTAGGGTTAGGATTAGGGTTAGGGTGAAATCTAGGTTGAGGGTGAGGGTTAGGGTTAGGTTTAAGGTTAGGGTGAGGTTTAGAATGAGGGGTAGGGTTAGTGTGAGTGTAAGGATTAGGGTTATTATTTCGGTGAGATGGAGGGTTAGGGTTAGCGTGAGTGTTGTGAGTGTGAGGGTGAGGGTTAGGGTTAGGGTTTCTTTTAGGGTGAGGGTGAGAGTTAGGGTTATGGTTAGGGTTAGGTTTACGGTTAGAGTTAGGATGAGGGTTAGGGTTAGGGTGAGGGTTTGGATGAGGGTTAGGGTTAGGGTTAGGGTTAGGGTGAGAGTTAGGGTTAGTGTGAGGGTTAGACTTAGGGTTAGGGTGACGGTAAGGGTTAGGGTGAGGCTTTGGGTGAGGGTGAGGGTAAGGGTTAGTTTTAGGGTTAGGGTGAGGTTTAGGGTGAAGGTTAAGGTTAGGGTGAAGTTGAGGATTAGGGTTAGGGTTAAGGTGAGGGTAAGGGTTAGGGTGAGGGTTAGGGTGAGGGTTAGGGTTAGCATTAGGGTTATGGTGAAGCTGAGGGTTAGGGTTAGCATTAGGATTAGGGTTAGGGTAAGGGTTAGGGTTAGTGTGAGGGTGAGTGTTAGGGTAAGGGATAGTGATAGGGTGAGGATTAGGGTTAGGTTTAGGGTTAGAGTGAGGGTTAGGCTGAGCATTAGGGTTAGGGATATTGTGAGTTTTAGGTTTAGTGTGAGGGTTAGTATTAGGGTTAGGGTTAGGTTTAGGGTGAGGTTAAGGGTAAAGGTTAGGATGAAGGTTATGGTGAGGGTTAGTGATAGGGTAAGGTTTATGGTAAGGGTTACGATTATGGTGAGAGTGAGGGTTAGGGTTATGGTTAGGGTTAGGGTTAAGGTTAGGGTGAGGGTGAGGTTTAGGGTTACAATAAGGGTTAGGGTTAGGTTTAGGCTGAGGGTGAGGGTAAGGGTGACGGTGAGGGTGAGTGTGAGGGTTAGAGTTAGGGTTAGAGTTAGGGTGAGGGCTAGGGTGAGGTTGAGGTTTAGGGTGAGGGTGAGGGTGAGGATTTCAGTTAGGTAAGGGTTAGGGTCAGGGTTAGGGTGAGGATTAGGGTGAGGGTGATGTTTAGGGTGATTATGAGGGTTAGGGTGAGGGTGAGGGTTAGGGTGATGTTTAGAGTGAGGGTCAGGGTTAGGGTGAGGGTGAGGGTTAGTGTGAGGGTTAGGGTTAGGGTTAGGGTTCGGGTGAGGGTTAGGGTAATGGGTAGGGTTAGGGTTAGGGTGCGGGTTAAGGTTAGTGTGAGGGTTAGGGTTAGCGTTAGGGTGAGGTTTAGGGTGAGGTAAGGGTTATGGTGAGGGTTAGGGTGAGGGTGAGTGCTAGGGTTAGGGAGAGGGTTAGGGTTAGAGTTAGGGTGACGGTAAGGATGAGGGTGAGGGTTAAGGTTAGGATTAGGGTTAGGCTGAGGGTGAGGTTGAGAGTGAGGGTTAGTTTAGGGTTAGGGTTAGGATGAGGTTTAAGCTGAGGGGTAGGGTTAGGGTTAGGGTGAGGGTTAGGGTTAGTGTGAGGTTTAGGGGTAGGATTAGGGTTAGGGTGAGAGTAAGGGTTAGAGTGAGGGTTAGGGTAA
>NW_012267391.1:53430-54471 GCF_000151885.1 Dipodomys ordii
AGGGTTAGGGTGATGTTTAGGGTGAGGGTGAGGGTGAGAATTAGGGTATGGGTGAGGGTTAGGTTCACGGTGAGGGTTAGCGTTAGGGTTAGGGTTAGGTTGAGGGTGAGGGTTAGTGTGAGGGTTAGGGTTAGGGTTAGTGTGAAGAAAAAGGTTAGGGTGAGGATTAGGATGAGAGTAAGGGTTAGGGTTAGGTTTAGCATTAGGGTTTGGTGGAGGTTTAGGGTTAGGGTTAGGGTTAGGGTTAGGTTGAGGGTTCGGGTTATAGTTAGGGTTAGTGTGAGGGTTACGTTTGGGGTGAGTATTAGGGTTACGTTTAAGGTGAGTGTGAGTTTTCGGGTTCGGTTTCGGGTGAAGGTTAGGGTGTGGGTGATAGTTAATGCTAGCTGAGGCTTAAGGTGAGGGTGAGGTTTAGGGTCAGGGTGATGGTTAGATTTACTCTGAGTATTAGGTTTAGGGTTAGGGTTAAGGTTATGGTGAGGGTAAAGCTTAGGGTGAGGTTCAGGGTGAGGGTGAGTGTTACGGATAGCGTTAGGGTTATGGTTAGGGATAGGGTTAGGGTTAGGATGAGGTTGAGGGTTAGCTTTAGGGTTAGGATGAGGTTTAGGTTTAGGATGATGGTTAGGGATAGGGTTAGTGTTATTGTTCGTGTTAGGGTTCGGGTTAGGGTTTGAGTTAGGTTGAGTATGAGGGTGAGCGTTAGGGTTAGGATTAGGGTTAGAGTTATTGTTAGGCAGAGGGTGAGGGTGAGGGTGAGGGTTAGGGTTAGGGTGAGGTTTAGGGTTAGGGTTAGGGTGAGGGGTAGTGTTAGGCTTAGGGAGAGGGTTAGGGTTAGTGTGAGGGTTTAGGGTTAGTGTTAGGGTTAGGGTCAGAGATAGGTTGAGGTTTAGGGTTATTGTTAGCACTAGGGTTAGGCTGAGGGTGAGGGTAAGTTTGAGTGTTAGAGTGAGGGTTAGAGTGAGGGTGAGGGGGAGGGGGAGAGTTTGGTTTAGGGTTAGAGTTAGGTTGAGGGTGAGGGTTAGTATTTTTGTTAGCATTACG
>NW_012267391.1:62033-63254 GCF_000151885.1 Dipodomys ordii
AGGGTGAGGGTGAGGGTTGGGTTTCGGGTGAGGGTTAGGGTGTGGGTGACAGTGAGTGTTAGGGTGAGGTTTAAGGTGACAGTGAGGGTTAGGGTGAGGGTGACGGTTAGAGTTAGTGTGAGTATTAGGTTCAAGGTTAGGTTTAAGGTTATGGAGAGGGTAAGGGTCAGGGTGAGGTTTAGGGTGAGGGTGAGGGTTAGGGTTAGGTTTAGGGTTAGGGTGTAGTTGAGGGTTAGGATTAGGGTTAGGATGATGTTTAGGGTTAGGGTGAGGGTTAGGGATAGGGTTAGGGTTATGGTGAGTTTTAGGGATAGGGTTACGTTTTGAGTTAGGGTGAGTATGAGGGTGAACTTTAGGATTAGGATTAGGGTTAGCGTTAGTGTTAGGCAGAGGGTGAGTGTGAGAGTGAGGGTTAGGGTTAGGGTGAGGTTTAGGGTTAGGGTTAGGGTGACGGGTAGGGTTAGAGTTATGGAGAGGAATAGGGTTAGGGTGGGGATAGGGTGAGGCTTAGGGTCACAGGTAGGTTTAGGATTAGGTTGAGGATTAGGGTTAGGGTTAGGGTTAGGGTTAGTGTTAATGTGAGGGTAAGGGTTACTGTGAGGTTTAGGGTGAGGGTGACAGGGTTAGCTTTAGGTTTAGGGTGAGGTGAGGTTTCGGGTATGCATTAGGGTTAGGGTGAAAGTTATGGTGAGGGTTAGGGTTAGGGGTAGGTTGAGGGTGAGGGTGAGGGTTAGGATTAGGGTGAGGGTGAGGGTGAAGGTGAGGTTTAGCATGAGGGTGATTGTGAGGTTTAGGTTTAGGTTTAGGGTTAGGGTTAGGGTTAGATTTAGGGTGAGGGTGAGGGTGAGAGTTAGGATTAGGGTGAGGGTGACAGTGAGGTTTAGGGTTAGGGTTAGTATCAGTTTGAGGGTTAGGGTTAATGTGAGGTTTAGGGTGAGGATGAGGGTAAGGGTTAGTGTGAGGGTTAGGGTGAGGATTAAGGTTAGGGTGAGGGGTAGAGGTAGCATTAGGGTTAGGTTTAGCGTTAGGATTAGGCTGAAGGTGAAGGGGAGGGTGAGGGTGAAAGTGAGGTTTAGAGTTAGGGTTAGGGTGAGGGTGAGGGTTAGGTTTAGGGTTATGGTGAGTGTTAGGTTTAGGTTGAGTGTTAGGGTTAAGGTTAGGTTTAGGGTGAGGGTGAGGGTCAGGGTTAGGGTGAGGGTAAGGGTGAGGGTGAGGGATAGG
>NW_012267391.1:69160-70065 GCF_000151885.1 Dipodomys ordii
GTTAGGGTTAGTGTGAGGAAAAGTGTTAGGGTGAGGATTAGAATGAGAGTAAGAGTTAGGGTTAGGTTTAGCATTAGGGTTAGGGTGAGGTTTAGGGTTAGGGTTCGGGTTCGGGTTAGTGTGAGGGTTCGGGTTAGGGGTAGTGTGAGGAAATTCTTAGGGTGAGGATTAGGATGAGAGTAAGAGTTAGGGTTAGGTTTAGCGTTAGGGTTAGGGTGAGGTTTAGGGTTAGGGTTAGGGTTCGGGTTAGGGTTAGGTTGAGGCTGAGGGTGAGTGTTCGGGTTCGGGTGAGGGTTAGGGTGTGTGTGTTGGTTAGTGTTAGGGTGAGGTTTGAGGTGACGGTGAGTGTTAGGTTGAAGGTGATGGTTAGAGTTAGTGTGAGTATTAGGTTTAGGTTTAGGGTTAAGCTTATGGTGAGGGTAAGGGTTAGCATGAGGTTAAGGGTGAGGGTGAGGGTTAGGGTTAGCGTTAGGGTTACGGTGAGGGATAGGGTTAGGGTTAGGGTTAAGGTGAGGTTGAGCGTTAGGTTTAGGTTTAGGATGAGGTTTAGGGTTAGGGTGAGCTTTAAGGATAGGGTTAGGGTGAGGGTGAGGGTAAGGGTTAGGGTTACGGTTTGAGTTAGGGTGAGTATGAGGGTGAGCATTAGGGTTAGGATTAGGGTTAGGGTTAGTGTTAGGCAGAAGGTGATGGTGAGGGTGAGGATTAGGTTTAGGGTGAGGTTTAGGGATAGGGTTAGGCTGAGGTGTAGGGTTAGGTTTAGGGAGAGGGTTAGGTTTATGGTGAGGGTTTGGTTTAGTTTGCGGGTTAGGGTGATTGTGAGTTTGAGGTTTGACATTTAGGTTTAGGGTGATGGTGATGGTTAGAGTTAGGGTTAGGATTCGGGTTAGGGTTAGGGTGAGGGTTAG
>NW_012267391.1:73263-74473 GCF_000151885.1 Dipodomys ordii
GGTTAGGGTTAGGGTGAGGGTTATGTTGGGGCTTAGGGTTATGGCTAGAGTTAGGGTGAGGTTTAGGGTTAGGGTTAGTGTGAGGGTTAGGTTGAGAGTGAGGGTTCGGGTGAGGGTGAGGGTTCGGGTGAGGGTGAGGTTTAGGGTGTAGGTTAGGGTTATGGTTAGGGTTAGGGTGAGGGTTATGGTTAGGGTTAGTGTGAGGGTTAGGTTAAGAGTAAGGATTAGGGTGAGGGTTAGGGTTATGGTGAGGCTTAGGGTTAGGGTTAGGTTGAGGCTGAGGGTTAGGTTTAGGGTAAGGGTTAGGGTTACCGTGATGGTTAGGTTTAGGGTAAGGCGCTAAAGTGAGGGTGGGGGTTAGGGTTAGAATGAGGGTGAAGGTTAGGGTGAGGGTTAGGGTGAGTGTTAGTGTGAGGGTTAGGTTTAGGGTTAGTGTAAGTGTTAGGTTTTGGGTGAGAGATAGTTTTAGGTTTAGGGTTAGGGTGAGGGTGATGCTGAGGGAAAGGGTTAGGATTAGTTTGAGGATAAAGGTTAGGGTGAGGATTAGGGTGAGGTGAGTGTTAGGTTCAGCATTAGGTTTAGGGTGAGTGTGAGGGTTAGGTTTAGGGTTAGGGTACGGGTTTGGTTTAGGGTAAGGGTTAGAGTTAGGCTTAAGGTTAGGGTTAGTGTTAGGGTTAGGGTGAGGGTTAGGTTTAGGGTTAGTGTTAGGGTAAGGGTTAGGGTTAGCGTGAGGGTTAGGTTTAGGGTGAGGGTTAGGGTTAGCGTGAGGGTTAGGTTTAGGGTGATATTATGGTGACGGAGGGTTAGGGTGAGGGTGAGGTTGAGCGTGAGGGTTACTCTGAGGGTGAGGGTGAGTGGGAGGGTGACGGTGAGGGTCAGGCTTAGGGTTAGGTTTAGGGTGATGGTAAGAGTTAGGGTTAGTTTTAGGGTAAGGGTTAGGTTTAGGCTTAGGGTTAGGGTTAGGGTTAGTGTGATGGTGACGGTCTGGGTTAGAGTTAGGGTTAGGGTTAGATTTAAGGTGATGGTGAGGTTGAGTGTTAGAAATAGGATTAGGGTTAGGGGTAGAGTTAGGTCAGATTGAGGTTGTGGGTTATGGTTTGGGTTACAATTCGGGTAAGGGTGAGCTTGAGGGTTAGGTTACGATTAGGGTTAGGGTTATGGTTAATGTTAGGGTGAGGGTGAGAGTGAGGCTTAGGGTGAGGGTTAGGGT
>NW_012267391.1:78557-79582 GCF_000151885.1 Dipodomys ordii
AGGTTAGCATTAGGGTTAAGGTGATTGTGAGTGTGAGGGTTAGGTTTAGGATTAGGATTAGGGTTAGGGTTAAGGTTAGGCTGAGGTTGAGGGTATGAGTGAGGGTGAGGGCTAGGTGTAGGGGTAGAGGTAGGGTTAGGGTTAGGTTAAGGATTAGTATTAGGGTTAGTTTTAGGATTAGGCTGAGGGTGAGTATGAGGGTGAACTTGAGGTTTAGGGTTAGTTTTAGGGTTAGAGTTAGGGTTAATTTGAGCTCTAGGATGAAGGTTAGGTTTAGCGTTAGGGTTAAGGTGAGGCTTAGGGTTAGTCTTGAGTGTTAGGGTTAGGGTTAGGGTGAGCGTGAAGATTAGGGTTAGGGTGAGGGTGAGGGTTAGTGTTAGGGTGGGGGTTAGAGTTACAGTGAGGGTCAGGGTTAGTGTGAAGGTTATGATTAGGGTTAGGGTTAGGGAAAGGATGATGGTGAGGGTGAGGGTAAGGGTGTTTTTGAAGGTTAGGCATAGGGTTAGGGTTAGTGTTAGGGTGAGGGTTAGGGTTAGAGTTATGGTTAGGATGAGGGTTAGGGTAAAGGGAAGTGTTAGGCTTAGGCTGAATGTTAGGATTAAGGTGAGGGTTGGGGTAAGTGTAAGGGTTAGGGTTAGGGTGAGGTTAAGGATTAGGGTGAGGGTGATGGTTAGGGTTAGGGTTAGGGTGAGGTTTAGGGTGGGGCTTAGGATTATGGTTAGGGTTAGGGTGAAGGTTAGAGTTAGGGTTAGTGTGAGGGTTAGGTTGAAGGTGAGGGGGAGGGGGAGGTTTCGGGTGAGGGTGAGGGTTAGGGTGTAGTTTAGGGTTCCATTTAGGGTGACGGTAAGGGTGACGGTGAGGGTTAGTGTGAGGGTGAGGGTTAGGTTAAGGGTTAGGGTGAGGGTTATGGTTAGGGTGAGGGAGAGGGTTAGGATTTGTGTGAAGGATAGGGTTAGGGTGAGAGTTAGGTTTAGTATGAGGATAAAGGTTAGGGTGAGTGTTAGGGTGAGGGTAACGGTTAGGGT
>NW_012267391.1:86220-87169 GCF_000151885.1 Dipodomys ordii
AGGATTAGGGTGAGGTTTAGGGTGAGGGTGAGGGTAAGGGTTAGCTTTCGGGTTAAGATGAGGGTGAGGTTTAGGGTTTGCATTAGGGTTAGGTTGAGGGTTACGGTGAGTTTTAGGTTTAGGGTGAGGGTGAGGGTTAGGGTTAGGGTTATGCTGAGGGTTAAGATTAGGGTGAGGGTTAGGTTTAGGGTTAGGGGCAGAGTGAGGGTGAGGGTTAGGGTTAGGGTGATGGTGAGGTTGAGGGTGAGGCTTAGGGTTAGGTTTAGTGTGAGGGTGAGGGTTAGTGTGAGGGCTATTGTTAGGTTTAGGGTAAGGTTTATGGTGAGTTCTAATGTGAGGTTGCGGGTTAGGGAGAGGGAGAGGGTGTGGGAGAGTGTTTCAGTTAGGTAAGGGTTAGGATTAGGGTTAGGGGGAGGGTCAGGGATAGGATGAAGTTTATGGTTGGGGTGATGGTTAGGGTTAGTGTGAGGGTTAGGGTTAGGGTTAGGGTTAGGTTGAGGTTTAGGGTTCTGGTTTGCATAAGGGTTAGGGTGAAGGTTAGGGTTAGGGTTAGGGTTATGGTGAGGGCAATGTTGAGGGTGAGGAATAGGGTGAGGATGAGTGTGAGGATGAGGGTTTCGGTTAGGTAAGTATTAGGGTTAGGGTTAGGGTGAGGATTAGGATGAGGGCGAGGCTTAGGATGAAGTTTAGGGATAGAGTGAGTATTAGGGTTAGGGTTAGGTATAGGGTGAGCCTTAGGGTGAGGTGTAGGTTTAGGGTTAGGGTGAGGGTTATGGTTAGTGTGAGGGTTAGGGTTAGAGTTAGGGTGAGGGTAAGGGTTAGGGTGAGCTTTAGGGTACGGGTGACTGTTAAGGTTAGCTTTAGGTTTAGGGTGAGGTTGAGGATTTGGTTTTGCATTAGGGGGGTGAGGGTTGTGGAGAGGGTTAGGGTTAGGTTTAGCGTGAGGGTG
>NW_012267391.1:93712-94081 GCF_000151885.1 Dipodomys ordii
GGTTAGGATGCGAGTTAGGTTGAGGTTTAGGGGTAGGGTTAGAGTGAGGTTTAGAGTGAGGGTGAGGGGAAGGGAGAGAGTTTGGTTTAGGGTTAGAGTTAGGTTGAGGTTGAGGGTTAGGATTAGGGTTAGCACTAGGTTTGTGCTGAGGGTGAGGGTGAGGTTGAGGGTGAGGTTTATGGTTAGGGTGAGGGTTAGGGTTAGGTTTAGGGTGAAGGTTAGGGTTATGGTTAGGGTTAGGATGAACATTAGGCTGAGGGTTACAGTTAGGGTGAGTGTGAGGGTTAGGGTTAGGGTTTGATTAGGTTGAAGGTTAGTTTTAGCTTTAGGGTTAGGATAAAGTTCAGACAGAGGGTTAGGGTTAGGGTT
>NW_012267391.1:94131-95267 GCF_000151885.1 Dipodomys ordii
GTGAGTGTTCGGGTGATCGTGAATTTGACGGTGTGGCTGAGGGTTAGGTTTAGGGTGAGAATTAGGGTTAGGGTTAGGGTGAGGGTAAGGATTAGGGTGAGGTTTAGGGTGAGGGTGAGTTTAAGGGTTGGGGTTAGATTTAGGGTGAGGTTTAGGATGAGGTTTAGGGTGAGGGTTAGGGTTAGGGTTATTGTTAGGTTTAGGTTTAGGGTTAAAGTGAGTGTTAGGTTAAACATAGGGTTAGGGATAAGGTTAAGGTTAGCGTGAGGTTAGGTTTAGGTTGTGGTTTAGGGTTAGGCTTATGGTGAGGGTTAGTGTGAGGGGTAGGGTTAGAGTTAGGGTGAGGTTTAGATTTAGTGTGAGGGCTTGGGTTATGGTGAGGTTTAGGGTGAGGGTGAGGATTAGGTTTAGCGTTAGCTTTAGGTTGAGGGTTATGTTGAGGGTTATGGTAGGTTGAGTGAGATGGTTAGGGTTAGGGTGTGGGTTAGGGTTTTGGTGATATTTAGGGTGAGGGTGAGGGTAAGGATGAGGGTGAGGGTTACGGTTAGGGTAAGGGTTAGGGTTAGGTTGAGTATAAGGATTATGGTGATGGTTAGTATGAAGGTGAGGTTTAGGGTTAGTGTTAGGGTGAGGATTAGTGTTAAGGGGAGTTGGAGGTTTAGGGTTATGGTTAGGGTGAGGGTTAGGGTTAGGGTCAGTGGTAGGGTTAGGCTGAGGTTTAGGGTGAGGATGAGGGTGAGGGTTTTGTTTAGGTAAGGGTTAGGGTTAGAGTTAGGGTGATGATTATGTTGAGGTTGATGGTTAGGTTAAGTGTTAGGGTTAGGGTTAGCCTTAGCGTTGTGGATAGGTTGAGAGTTAGCGTTAGGGTGATGTTTAGGGTGTGGGTGAGGGATAGGGTGAGGTTTCGGGTTCGGGTCCGTGTGAGTTTTCGGGTGAGAGTGAGGGTTAGGGTGTGGGTGAGGGTTAGGTTTCGGCAGAGTGTTATGGTGATGGTGACGGTTAAGGTGAGGGTGAGGGTTAGGGTTAGGTTAATGGTTAGGGTGAGAGTTAGGGTTAGGGTTAGGGTTAGGGTTAGGGTGATATTTAGGGTGAGGGTGAGGGTTAGGGTGAGGGAAAGAGGTAGGGTTAGGTTTAGG
>NW_012267391.1:103650-105138 GCF_000151885.1 Dipodomys ordii
TTAGGGTTAGGGTGAGGGTTAAGGTTTGGGTTAGAGTTAGGGTTAGGGTGAGGGTGAGGGTGAGAGTGAGTGTAAGGGTTAGGATTAAGGTTAGGATTAAGGTTAGCCTTAGGGTGAGGGTGAGGGTGAGGCTGAGGGTTAGGGTTAGCGTGAAGGTTAGGTTTAGGGTTAGGGTGAGTGTTAGGGTGAGGGTTAGGGTAAGAATTAGGGTTGGGTGAGGGTGAGGATGTGGATGAGAATGAGGGTAAGGGTGACGTTGAGTGTTAGGGTGTGGGTGAGGGTTAGGGTGAGGGTTAAGCTTAGGGTGATGTTTAGGATGAGGGTTCCGTTACGGGTGAGACTGAGGGTTAGAGTGTGGGTGAGGGTGAAGTTTAAGATGGGTGTTAGGGTGATGTTGAGTGTTTGGTGTGGGTGAGGGTTAGGTTTAGGGTTAGGGTGAGGGTTAGGTTTAAGGTTAGGATGAGGTTTAGGATTAGGGTTAGTGTTTGGGCTAGGATGAGGATTAGGGTTAGAGTGAGGTTTAGCGTTTGGGTTAGGTTTAGGGTTAGTGTTAGTGTTAGCGTTAGAGTTAGGGTGAGGGTTGGGGCTAGGGTCAGGGTTAATGTGAGGTTTAGGATGAGGCTAAGGTTTAGGTTGAGGGTTAGGGTGAGGGTGAGGTTTAGGGTTCGGGTTAGTGTTGGGGTGAGGGTTAGGCTGAGGGTTAGGGTTAGGGTTAGGTTGAGGGTTAGATTGGGGTATAGGGTTAGGTTTAGGCTTAGGGTTAGGGTTTGTGTGAGGGTGTGGTTTAATATTATGGTGATGGTTAGGGTTAGGGTTGGGGTGAGTGTCAGGATACGTGGTAGGGTGAGGGTGAGGGTGAGGGTTAGGGTTACGGTTAAGGTGAGGTTTAGGGTGAGCTGTAGGGTTAGGGTTAATGTGAGTGTTAGTTTTAATGTGATGGTTAGGGATAGGGTTAGGGTTAGGTTGAGGGTAAGGGTTAGAGTATGGGGTAAAATGAGAGTGAGGGTTAGGGTTATCATGCGTTTTAGGGTGAGGGTTAGGGTGAGGGTTAGGGTTAGGCTTAGGGTTAGGGTTAGGGTGAGGGTGAGGCTTAGGTTTAGAGTTAGGGTTAGGTTGAGGGTTAGGGTTAGGGTCAGGGTGAGGGCTAGGGTAAGGCTGAGGGTTTCATTTAGGTAAGGGTTAGGGTTAGGGTGAGGATTAGAGTGAGGATGAGTTTTAGGGTGAGGGTTAGGGTTAGGGTGAGGGTTAGGGTTAGGGTTAGGGTGAGGATTAGTGTTAGGATGATGTTTAGGGTGAGGGTTAAGTTGTGGGTGAGGGTTAGGGTTATGGTGAGTGTGAGGGTGACCATGAGGGTTACAGTGAGGTGAGGGTTACAGTTAGAGTTAGGGTTTAGGGTTATGGTTACGGTTAGTGTGAGGGGTAGGGTTAGGGTTAGAGTGAGGATAAGGATAAGGGTGAGGGTTAGGTTGAGGTCGAGGGTTAGGGTTA
>NW_012267391.1:108316-109536 GCF_000151885.1 Dipodomys ordii
TTAGGGTTAGGGTGAGGGTTAGGGTTAGTTTGAGGGTTAGGGTTAGTGTGAGGATTAGGGTTAGGGTTTGGGTGAGGGTTAGGCTTAGGGTGATGTTAAGGGTGAGGGTGAGTGTTAGGATGAGGTTGAGGTTTCGGGTGAGACTGAGGGTTAGGGAGTGGGTGAGGGTAAGGTTTAAGGTGAGGGTTAGGGAGATGGTGAGGTTTAGGGTTAGGGTGAGGGTTAGGGTTAGGGTTAGGGTTAGCTTGATGGTTAGGGTGAGGTTTAGGGTGAGGCTAAGGCTTAGGGTGAAGGTTAGGGTGAGGGTGAAATTTAAGGTTAGGGTTAGTGTTAGGCCGAGAGTTAGCATGAGGTTTAGGGTTAGGGTAAAGCTAAGGGTGAGGGTTATGGTCAGTGTTAGTTTTAGGGTTCGGATTAGGGTGAGGGTTAGGGTTAGGTTGTGGGTTAGGGTTAGGGTGAGGTTTAGGGTTAGGTTGAGGGTGAGTGTTAGGGTTAGGGTTCGGGTGAAGGCTAGGGTGAGGGTGAGGCTTAGGGTTTGGTTAGGGTGAGAGTTAGGTTGAGGGGTAGTGTTAGGGTTAGGGTGAGGGTTAGGTTTAGTGTGAGCATTAGGGTTATGGTTACGGTTAGGGTGAAGTTAACGGTTAGGGTGAGGTTAGTCTGAGAGTGAGGATTAGGGTTAGTTTTAGGGTTAGTGTGAGGGTTAGGGTGACCGTTAGGTTTAGGGTTAGGGTTAGGTTTAGGATGAGGGTGAGGATTAGGGTTAGGGTTAGGGTGAGGGTTAGGGTTAGGGTTAAGGTGAGGGTTAGGGTTACGGTGAGGTTTAGGCTGAGAGTGAGGGTTAGGTTTATTATGAGTTTAGGGTGAGGGTTAGCGTGAGGGTTAGGGTTACGGTTAGGGTTAGGGTTAGGTTTAGAGTAAGGGTGAGTGTTAGGATTAGGGGTAGTGTGAGGGCCAGGGTGAGAGTGAGGGTTAGGGTTAGAATGAGGGGTAGGGTTAGGGTTAGGTTGAGGTGCAGGGTTAGTGTGAGGGCTAGGGTTAGATTTAGGGTTAGGGTTAAGGTTTGGGTGAGGGTTAGGGTTAGGTTTAGGATGAGGGTTAGAATGAGTGGTAGGGATAGGGTTAGGGTGAGTTTTAGAGTTAGGGTGAGTTTTAGGGTTACGGTTAGGATTAGGATGAGGTTTAGGGTGAGGCTAAGGTTTAGGATGAAGTTTAGGGTAAGG
>NW_012267391.1:111387-112726 GCF_000151885.1 Dipodomys ordii
GTGAGGGTTAGGGTTAGCTTTAAGCTTAGTGTGAGGTTTCGGGTGAGGTTAGGGTTAGGGTCTGGTTGAGTGTTAGGATTAGTGGTAGGGTTAGGGCTAGGGTGTAGGTGAGGGTTAGGTTTAGGGTTAGGGTTAAGGTTAGGGTTAGGGTGAGGGTTGGGGTTAATGTGAGGGTTAGTGTTATGTTGAGGATTAGAGTTACAGTAAGGTTTATGGTTAGCGTTAAGGTGAGGGTGAAGGTGAGGGTTAGGGTGAGGCTTTCGATTAAGGTTAGATTTGGGTGAGGGTTTGGGTGAGGTTTCGGGTTCCGTTTAGGTTTAGGTTTTGGGTGAGGGTGAGAGTTATGATTAGGGTTAAGGTTAGGGTTAGGGTGAGGGTGAGGGTAAGGTTTAGGGTGAGGGTTAGGTTAAGGGTGATTAGGGTTAGGTTTAGGGTTATTCTGAGGGTGAGGGTGAGGGTGAGGGTTAGGGTTAGTGTTAGCTTGAGGGCTAGGGTGTATGTGAGGGTTTCAGTTAGGTAAGGGTCAGGATTAGGGTGACGATTAGGTTGAGGGTGAGGGTTATGGTGAGGGTTAGGCTTAGGGTGAGGGTTATTGTTAGGGTTAGGGTGAGAGTTAGGGTTCGGGTGATGTTTAAGGTGAGAGTGAGGGTGAGGGTTATGGTGAGGATTCGGGTGAGGGTGAGTGTTAGGGTGTGGATGAGGGTTAGGGTTAGGGTGAGTTTTAGGATGACGGTAAGTGTTATGGTGAGGGTGAGGGTTAGGGTTAAGTTTAAGGTGAGGGCTAAGGTTTGGGTTAGGGTTAGGGTGATGGTTAGGGTGAGGGGTAGGTTTAGTGTTAGGGTGAGGGTTAGAATTAGTGTGAGTGTTAGGGTTAGATTTAGGGTTAAGTTTAGGTGAGAGTAAGGGTTAGGGTGAGGGTGAGGTTTAGGGTTAGGGTGAGGGTGAGGGTTAGGGTTAGCGTGAGGGTTAGGTTGAGGGTGAGGGTTAGGGTGAGTGTTAAGATGAGGGCTAGTGTTAGGGTTAGGGTTAGGTTGAGGGTTAGGGTGAGGGTTAGGGTTAGGGTAGGGTGTGGTTTAGGATTTTGGTTATGCTGAGGGTAAGGGTTAGGGTGAGGGTTACGGTTAGGGGGTCGGTTATGGTTAGGGTGAGGGTGAGAGTGAGAGTTAAGTAGAGGGTGAGGGTGAGGGTAGGGTTAGGTTTATGGTGAGGATGAGGGTGAGGGTAAGGGTTAGGATAAGGGTAAAGGTGAGGGCTAGGGTGAGGGGGAGGGTTAGGTTTAAGTTTATGGCGAGGTTTAGGGTTAGGGTTAGGGTTAGTGTTAGGGTTAGGTTGAGGGTTA
>NW_012267391.1:119224-120256 GCF_000151885.1 Dipodomys ordii
GTGTGAGGGTTAGGGGTTGGGTTAACTTTAGGGTGAGGGTAAGGTTTATGGTAAGGGTTAGGGTGATTGTGAGGGTTAGAGTTAGGGTTAGAGTGAGGCCTAAGGTGAGGCTGAGGGTTAGGTTTAGGGTTGAGGTGAGGTTTAGTGTTAGGGTTAGGGTGAGAGGTAGTGTTAGGTTTAGGGTGAGGGTTAGGTTTAGTATGAGGGATAGGGTTAGGGTGAGGGTTAGGGTGACATTAAAGCTTAGAATGTGGGTTAGGGTGAGAGTAAGGGTTAGTATTAGCCTTGGGGTTAGTGTGAATTTTCTGGTGATGGTTAGGGTTAGGGTGAGGGTGAGTGTTAGGATTAAGGGTAGGGGGAGGGCTAGGGTTAGGGTGAGGCTTAGGGTTACTGTTAAGGTTAGGGTGAGTGTTAGGGTTAGTTTTAGGGTAAGGGTTAGGGTGAGGGGTATTTTTAGGGTTAAGGTGAGTGTTAGGTTTAGTGTGAGGGTTAGGGTTACGTTTAGGGTTAGGGTGAAGTTAAGGGTTAGGGTAAGGGTTAGAGTGAGTGTGAGGTTTAGTGTTATCCTTAGGGTTACTGTGAGGGGTAGGGTCAGGTTTAGGGTTAGGTTTAGTGTGAGGGTAAAGGTTAGGTTTACGCTTTGTGTGAGGGTTAGTTTAGGGTGAGGGTTGGGGTTAGGTTGACTTTTAGGGTTACGGTGATGGTGAGGATTAGGATTAGGGTTAGGGTTTAGGTTAGGGTTAGGGTGATGGTTAGGGTGAGGGGTAGGTTTAGTGATAGGGTGAGGGTTAGTATTAGTGTGAGTGTTAGGGTTTGATTTAGAGTTATGATTAGGGTGAGGATAAGGCTTAGTGTGAGGTTTAGGGTGAGGGTGAGGGTTAGAGATAGGGTGAGGGCGAGCATTAGGATTAGGGTGAGGTTTATTGTTAGGGTTAGGGTGAGTGTGAGTGTGAGTATTAGGGTTATGGTTAGGGTTAGGTTTAGGGTGCGGGTGAGGGATAGGGTTAGGTTTAGGATTAGGGTTAAGTTTAG
>NW_012267391.1:125869-127061 GCF_000151885.1 Dipodomys ordii
TTAGGGTTAGGGTTAGGGTTAGGGTGAGGCTAAGGGTTAGGGTTAGGGTTAGGGTGAGGGTGAGTGTTACGATTATTGTTAGCGTGAGGGTGAGGGTTATGGTTAGTTTTAGTGTTAGGGGTTTGGTTAGTCTGAGGGTGAAGGTGAGGGTAAGAGTGAGGGTTAGGGTGAGGTTTAGGGTTAGGTTTTGGGTGAAGGTGAGGGTTAGTGTTAGGATTAGGGTTAAGTTTAGGGTTAGGCTGAGGGTGAGAGTGAGGGTTAGGGTTATGCTTAATTTTGGGTTAGGGTTAGGGTGAAGGTTAGCGGGAGGGTAAGGGTTAGGGTGAGGTTTAGGGTTAGGATGATGTTTAGGGTGAGTGTGAGGGTTAGGTTTAGGGTTAGGGTGAGGTTAAGTGTTAGAACGAGGAGTAGGGTGAGGGTTAGGGTTAGCATTAGGGTTAGGGTGAGGGTTATGGTTTGGGTAAGAGTTAAGGTTAGGGTGAGGGTGAGGGTGAGGGTTAGGGTTAGGATTAGGGTAAGGATTAAGGTTAGCCAGAGGGTGAGGGTGCGTGTTAGGTTTAGGGTGAGTGTTAGGTTTAGGGTTAGGGTGAGGGTGAGGGTTAGGGTTAGGGTTAGAATTAGGGTTAGTTTTAGGGTTAGGCTGAGGATGAGGGTGAGGGTGAGGATGAGGGTTAGGGTTAGGGTGATGGTTAGGCTTAGGGTGATATTTAGGGTGAGGGTTAGGGTGAGGGTGAGAAAGGGTTAGGGTATGGTTGGTGGTTAGGTTTAGGGTGATGCTTATGTTGACGTTGAGGGTTAGGATGTGGGTGAGGGTTAGATTTAGGGTTAGGGTCTGGGTTAGGGTTAGGGTAAGGATGAGGGAAAAAATGAGGGGTAGGGTTAGAGTTAGAGTGAGGGTTAGGGTTATTGTGATGTTTAGCATTAGGGTTAGGGTGAGGGTTAGGGTTAGGATAATGGTGAGGGTTAGGGTTAGTGTTAGGGTGAGGGTTAGGGTGAGATTTATGGTTAGGGTTAGGTTGAGGGTTAGGGTGAGGGTTAGGGTTAGATTTAGGGTGAGGGATATGGTTAGCGTGATGGTGTGGTTTAGGGTTAGGGTGAGGGTTAGGGTTAGGGTCAGCATGAGTGTTAGGATTAGGGATAGGGTGAGGGCTAGGTTGAGGGATACGGTTAGGGTTAGGGTGAGGTTTAGGGT
>NW_012267391.1:133292-134467 GCF_000151885.1 Dipodomys ordii
TTAGGGTTAGGTTTAGGTTGAGGGTGAGGGTAAGTTTGAGGGTCAGGGTAAGGCTGAGGGTTAGGGTTAGGTTTAGGGTTAGGGTGAGGGGTAGGATTAGGGTGAGTGTGAGAGTTACGGTTAGGGTTAGGTTTTGGGTGATGGTGAGGTTGCGGTTGGGGGTTCGGTTTAGGGTTATGTTTTGGATGAGGGTGAGGTGAGGGTTATGGTTAGGGTTAGGGTTAGTGTTTGGGTTATGGTTCGGGTGAAGGTTAGGGTGAGGGTTAGGGTAAGGATTAGTTTTAGTGTGATGGTTAGGGTTAGGGTGAGGTTAATGCTTAGGGTGAGGTTTAGGGTTAGAGTGAGGGTTAGGGCTAGCCTTAGGGTTGGTGTGATGGTAGGGTGAGGGTTAGGGTTAGAGTTAGGGATAGGGTTAGTGTGAGGGTGAGGGAGAGAATTAGGTTTAGGATTAGGGTTACGGTTAGGGTTAGGCTTAGGGTGAGGGTGAGCGTGAGGTTTAGTTTGAGGGTTAAGGTTAGGTTTAGGGTTAGGGTTAGGGTGATGTTTAGTTTGAGGGTGAGGGTTATTGTTAGGGTGAGTGTGAGGGTGAGGGGTAGGGTGTGGTTGAGGGTTAGGATTACGTTTAGGGTTAGGGTGATCGTGAGGGTTAGGGTGATGGTTAGGTTTAGGGTTTGGGTGAGGGTGAGGGTGAGGGTTAGGATTAGAATTAGGGTTAGTGTGAGGGTTAGGGTTAGGTTTAGTTTTAGGTTTATTGTGAGGGTTAGGGATAGGGTTAGGGATAGGGTGAGGGTAAAGGTTAGGGTGAGGCTTAGGGTGAAATTGAGAGTTAGAGTTATCGTGAGTGTTAGGGTGAGGGTTAGGGTTAGGTTTAGGGTTAGAGTTACGGTTAGGGTTAGGGTTATTTTTAGGGTTAAGGTAGGGTGAGGGTGAGGGTGAGTGTGAGGGTTACGGTTAGGGTTAGGTTTTGGGTGAGGGTGAAGGTAAGAGTTATGGTTATGGTTAGGGTTAGGGTTAGGCTTAGGGTGAAGCTTAGGTTTAGGGTGAGGGTTAGGGTAAGGGTTAGGGTTAGGGTTAGGTTTAGTGTTAGGTGAGGGTTAGGGTTAGAATTAGGGTTAGGTTTAGGGTTAGGTTGAGGGTGAGTGTGAGGGTGAGGATGAGGGATAGGGTTAGGGTGA
>NW_012267391.1:136206-138838 GCF_000151885.1 Dipodomys ordii
TTAGGGTGATTGTTACGGTGAGTGTTAGTGTTAGGGTGAGAGTTAGGGTGAGGTTGTGGGTTAGGGTTACTTGAGGTTTAGTGTTAGGGTGAGGGTGAGTGTTAGGATTAGGTTTACAGTAAAGGCAAGGGTGAGGGTGAGGGTTAGGGTTAGGGTGAGGTTTAGGGTGACGTTGAGGGTTAGGGTTAGGGTGAGGTTTAGGTTTAGGTTTAGGGTGAGGGTTAGGGTTAGGGTTAGGATGAGTTTTAGGATGAGGTGTAGGGTTAGGGTTAGGGTGAGGGTTAGGGTTAGTGTGAGGGTTAGCGTTAGGGTTAGGGTGAGGGTGAGGGTTAGGGTTAGGCTTAGGGTGAGGGTTAGGGTAAAGGTTAGGTATAGGGTGAGGGTTAGGATGAGGCTAAGGCTTAGGGTGAGGGTTAGGGTGAGGCTGAGGGTTAGGGTTAGATTTAGTTTTAGGGTGACAGTGAGGGTGAGGGATAGGGTTAGGGTTTGGGTGAGGGTTAGGGTGAGGGTTAGGGTTAGGTTTAGGGTTAGGGTTAGGGTGAGGGTGTGGTTTAGGGTTAGGGTGGGGGTTAGGGTTAGGCTGAGGGTGAATGTTAGAATGAGTGGTAGGGTGAGGGCTAGGGTGTGGATTAGGGTTAGGGTTAGGACGAGGTTTAGAGTGAGGGGAAGGGTTAGGGTTAAGGTGAGTGTTAGTTTTAGTGTGATGGTTAGGGTTAGGGTTAGGTTGAGGGTAAGGGTTAGGGTGAGGGTTAGGGTTAGAGTGAGGGTTAGGGTTAGGGTTAGGCTTAGGGTAAGGGTGAGGGTTAGGTTTAAGGTTAGGGTTAGGTTTAGGGTTAGGGTTAGGGTTAGGTTTAGGGTGAGGGTTAGGGTGAGGATCAGGGTGAGGCTGAGGTTTAGGGTTAGGTTTAGAATGAGGGTGAGTGTGAGGGTTAGGGTTAGGGTTAGTCTGAGGGTGAGGGTGAGGTTGATGGTGAGGGTTATGGTGAGTGTAAGTGTTAGGGTTTGGGTTAGGGTGAGTGTTGGGATTAGGGTTAGGGTGAGGGTGAGGTTTAGGGTTAGTATTAGTGTTAGGGTTATGGTTAGTCTGAGGGTGAAGCTGTGGGTGAGTGTTAGGGTTAGGGTGAGGGTGAGGTTTAGGGTTAGGGTTAGGGTTACGAGCAGGGTGAGGGTTAGGTTTAGGGTTAAGGTTAGGGTTATTGTTAGGGTTAACTTTAGGGTTAGGTTTAGGATGAGGGTGAGGGTTAGGATTAGGGTTAAAGTGAGGGTTAGCGTTAGGTTTAGGGTGAGGGTTAGGGTGAGGGTTAGGTTTAAGTTTAGGATTAGTGTGAGGGTTAGGCTGAGAATTAGTGTTAAGTTTTTTAAGAGTGTTAGGGTGAGGGTTAGGGTGAGGTTCAGGTTTAGGATAGGGTGACGGTGAGGGTGAGGTTGAGGGTGAGTGTTAGAGTTAGGGTTAGCCTGAGGGTGAGGGTTAGGGTTAGGGTTAGGATTAGGGTTAGGCTGAAGGTGAGGTTGAGTGTGTGGGTGAGGGTTAGGGTTAGGGTTACGGTTAGGGTTAGGGTGATGTTTAGGGTGAGGATGAGGGTTAGGGTGAGGGTGAGTGTTTAGGTGAAGGTGAGGGTTAAGTTGAGGGTGAGCGTTAGGGTTAGGGTTAGGGTATTGGTTAGGTTTATGGTTAGGGTTAGGGTGAGGATTAGGGTGAGTGTTATGTTTAGAGTTAGGGTGAGGTTTAGGGTTAGTGTGAGGGTTAGGGTAAGGGTTAGGGTTAGGATTAGGGTGAGGATAAGGTTTAGGGTGAGGGTTAGGGTGAGGGTGACGGTTAGTGTTAGGGTGAGGGTGTGTGTTATGTTTAGGGTGAGGGTTAGGTTTAGGGTGAGGGTGAGTCTTAGTATTAGGGTTTGGGTGAGGCCTAGGGTGAGGCTGAGGGTGAGGGTTAGTGTTAGGGTTCAGGTGATGGTTAGGGTGAGTGGTAGCGTTAGGGAAATGATGAGGATTAGCTTAAGTGTGAGGGTTTGGTTTTGGGTTAGGGTTAGTGTGAGGGTAAGGGTTAGGGTGAGGGTGAGTGTTAGGATTAGGGGTAGTGTTAAGGCCAGGGTGAGGGTGAGATTTAGAGTTAGGTTGTGGGTTAGGTTGAGGGTTAGGGTTAGTTTAGGGTGATGGTTAGGTTTAGTGTGAGGGTTAGGGTTAGGGTTAGGGTTAGGGTGAGGGTTAGGTTTAGGGTGATGGTGAGGGTTAGGGTGCGGATGAGGGTTAGGGTTAGGGTAAGGGTTAGGTTTAGGGTTAGGATGAGGTTTAGAATGAGGGATACTGTTAGGGTTAGGATGAGGGTTAGTGTTAATGTTAGTGTTAAGGTTAGGGTTAAGGTGTTGGTTAGGGTGAGGCTAAGGCTTAGGGTGAGGGTTAGGTTGAAGCTAAGGTTTAGCGTAAGGTTTTTTGTTAGGGGTAGGGTTAGGGTTAGGGTGAGGGTTAGGTTTGGTGTGAGTGTTAGGGTTAGGGTTAGGGTTATGGTGAGGATAAAGGTTAGGGTGAGGGTTAGGGTGAGAGTGAGGTTTAGGGTTAGCCTTAGGGTGAGTGTGATGGTAAGTGTGAGTGTTAGGTTTAGGCTTAGGTTTAGGTTGAGGATGAGGGTGAGGGT
>NW_012267391.1:140470-141413 GCF_000151885.1 Dipodomys ordii
TTAGGGTTAGGGTTTTGCTGAGGGTGAGGGTGAGGGTGAGGGTAAGGGTTAGGGTGAAGGTTAGTGTGAGGGTTAGGGTTAGGCTGAAGGTGAGGGCGAAGGTGAGTGTTAGGATTACGGTTAGGATTAGGGTTAGGATGAGGGTGATGGTGAGGGTGAGGGTGACAGTTAGAGTTAGGATTAGGGTTAGGGTGAGCAACTAGGGTGAGGTTTATGGTTAGGGTGAGCATGAGGGTGAGGGTGAGGGTTTCGGTTAGGTAAGGATTAGGGTTAGGTTGAGGTTTAGGGTGTGGGTTAGGGTTATGGTGATGGTGAGTGCTAGGGTGAGGGTGAGGGTTATGTTTAGGGTGAGTGTTAGGGTGACGGTGAGGTTTACGGTGAGGTTTACGGTGAGGGTGAAGGCTAGGGTTAGGTTTATGCTGAGGGTTAGGGTTAGGGTTCGTGTTAAGGTGAGAGTTAGGGTGAGGGCTAGTGTTAGGGTTAGGGTGAGGGTTAGGTTTATTGTGACAGCTAGGGTTAGGGTTAGGTTGAGCGTAAGGATTAGGGTGAGGGTTAGGGTCAGAGTGAGGGTTACAGTTAGCCTTAGGGTTAGTGTGAGGGTGAGGGTGAGGGTTATGATTAGGGTTAAGCTTAGGTTAAAGATGAGGGTGAGTGTTAGGCTTAGGCTTAGGGTGCTGGTTATGGTTAGGGTGAGGATAATATTAGTGTGAGGTTTAGTGTTAGGATTAGGATGAGGTTTAGGGTGAGGCTAATGCTTAGGGTGAGGCTAAGGGTTCGGGTTAGGGTTAGGGTGAGGGTGAGTGTTGATTTGGGTTAGGGTGAGGGTGAGGGTTAGGGTTAGTATTAGTGTTAGGGTTATGGTTCGTCTGATGGTGAAGGTGAGCGTGAGGGTGAGGAATAGGGTTAGGGTTAGGGTTAGGGTTATGGTGAGGGTGAGGGTTAG
>NW_012267391.1:144856-145857 GCF_000151885.1 Dipodomys ordii
GTAAGGTTGAGGATTAGTGTTAGGTTTAGGGTTATGGTTAGGGTGAGTGGTAGCGTTCAGGTTAGGGAAAGGGTTAGGTTAAGTGTGAGGGTTAAGGTTTGGGTTAGGTTAAGGGTGAGGGTAAGGGTTAGGGTGAGGGTGAGTGTTAGGATTGGGGGTAGTGTTAGGGCCAGGGTGAGGGTGAGGTTTAGGGTTAGGATGAGGGTTAGGGTGAGGGTAAGGGTTAGGTTAGGGTGAGATTTATGTTTAGTGTGACGGTTAGGGATAGGGTTATTGTTAGGGTGAGGGTTAGGGTTAGGGTAATGGTGAGGGTTAGGGTACGGGTGAGGTTTAGGGTTAGGGAAAGTGTTAGGGTTAGTTTTAGGATGAGGTTTAGAATAAGGGATAGGGTTAGGGTTAGGATGAGGGTTAGTGTTATGTGAGGGTTAGGGTTAGGTTTAGGGTGATGGTTACTGTGAGGCTAAGGCTTAAGGTGAGGTTTAGGGTGTGGCTAAGGGTTAGGGTGAAGTTTAGGGTGAGGGGTAAGGTTATGGTTAGGGTGAGGAATAGGTTTGCTGTGAGTGTTAGGTTTAGGGTTAGGATTATGGTGAGTTTAAGGGTTAGTGTGAGGTTAAGGGTGAGAGTGAGGTTTCGGTTTAGCCTTAGGGTGAGTGTGATGGTAAAGGTGAGTGTTAGGCTTAGGCTTAGGTTTAGTTTGAGTATGAGGGTGAGGGTTAGGTTGAGCCTTATGGTTAGTGTGAGGGTTAGGGTTAGTTTCAGGGTTAGGGTTAGGGTTATGTTTAGGGTGAGCGTAAGGGTTAGGGTGAGGGTTACGGTGATAGTGAGTGTTAGGGTTATCTTGATTGTTAGTGTGAGGTTTAGGGTTAGGGTTTAGGGTTACGGTTAGGGTTAATGTGAAGGTTAGCGGGAAGGTAAGGGTTAGGGTGAGGGTAAGGGTTAGGGTTAGGATGAGGTTTAGGGTAAGGGTGAGGGATAGGCTTAGGTTTAGGGTTAGGGTGAGG
>NW_012267391.1:153386-154425 GCF_000151885.1 Dipodomys ordii
GAGAGGTTTAGGGTTAGGGTTATGTTGAGGGTGAGGGTTAGGGTGAGGGTTAAGGTAAGGCTTAGCATTAGGGTTAGCATGATGGTGAGGGAGAGGGTTAATTTTCGCATTAGGGTTAGGTGTAGGGTTGGCTTAGGGTGAGGGTGATGGTGATGGTGAGGCATAGGTTCAGGGTTAGGGTTAGGGTTAGGGTGAATGTTAGGGTTAGGGTGATATTTAGAGAAAGGGAGAGGCTTAGGGTGAGGTTGAGTGTTAGGTGAGGGTAAGGTTTAGGGTTAGGGTTAGCATTATGGTGAGGGTTAGGGTTCGGGTTATGTTGACGGTGAGGGTTAGGGTGAGGGTTAGGGTTAGAGTTAGGGTTTTTGTGAGGGTTAGGGTTAGAGTTAGAGTTAAGCTTAGGGTGAGGGTAAGGTTTAGGGTGAGGTTTAGCGTGAGAGTGAGGTTTAGGGAGAGGGTTATGGTTAAGTTGAGGATTAGGGTGTGGGTTAGGTTTAGGGTTAGGGTGAGGGTGTGTGTTAGGGTGAGGGTTAGGCTGAGGGATAGGGTGAGGGTTAACGTTAGGGTCACGGTTAGGGTTAGGGTTATGGTTAGGCTGAGGGTGTGGGTGAGGGTGAAGGTTAGGTTTAGGGTGATTTTTAGGGTTAGGGTGAGGTTTAGTTTTAGGTTTAGGTTTAGGATGAGGATTATGATGAGGGGTGAGGTTATGATTAGGGTTAGGATGAGGGATAGGGTTAGGGTTAGGTTTAGGGTGAGGATAAGGGTTAGGGTCATTGTAACGGTGAGGTTGAGGGGTATGGTTAGGGTTATGGTTGGCCTGAGGATTTGGGTGAGCATTAGGATGAAGATTAGTGTTAGTGTTAGGATTAGGTTTAGGGTGAGGTTTAGGGTGGGGGTTAGGATTAGGGTTAGGGTGAGGTTTAGGGTGAGGTTTAGGGTTAGGGTGAGTTGTGGGGTGAGGCTGAGGGTTACCTTTAAGGTGAGAGTAAGGGTTAGGGTGACGGTTAGGGTTAGCATTAGGTTTAGGGTGAGGGTTAGGGTT
>NW_012267391.1:162231-163202 GCF_000151885.1 Dipodomys ordii
TTTAGGGTGAGGGTTAGGGTGACGTTGAGTGTTAGGGTGTGGGTGGGTGTTAGGGTTAAGGTTACGGTGAGGGTTAGGTTTAGGGTTAGGATGAGGGTTAGGATAAGGGGTAGGGTTAGGGTTTGGGTGAGTGTTAGGGTTAATGTGAGGTTTAGTGTTAGGGTTAGGCTTAGGGTGAGTGTTAGGGTTAGGGTTAGAGTTATGGTGAGGCTAAGGTTTAAGGTGAGGGTTAGGGTGAGGGTGAGGATAAGGGTTAGGTTTAGGGTTAGTGTTAGGGTTAGGTTTAGGGTTAGGGTTAGGTTGAGGTTTAGGTGGGGGGTTAGGGTTAGGTTTAGGGTTAGGGTTAGGGTGAGCGTGTGGTTAACGTTTAGGGTAACGGTTAATGTTAGGGTGAGTGTGAGTGTTAGGATTAGGGGTAGGGTGAGGGTTTGTGTGAGGGTGAGGGTTAGGGTTAGGGTGAGGTTTTGGGTGAGCTGTAGAGTTAGGGTTAAAATGAGGGTTAGTTTTAGTGTGATGGTTAGGGTTAGGTTGAGGTTAGAGTGAGGGGTAGGATGAGAGTGAGGGTTAGGTTTATCATGAGTATTAGGGTGAAGCTTACGGTCAGGGTTAGGGTTAGGGTTAGTTTGAGTGTGAGGGTTAGGGTTAGAGTTAGGGTTAGGGGTAGGGTTAGGGTTAGGGTCAGGGTGAGGGCTAGGGTGAGGTTGAGGGTTAGGGTGAGTGTAAGGGTGAGGGTTTCGTATAGGTAAGGGTTAAGGTTAGGGTGAGAATTAGAGTGAGGGTGAGGTTTAGGGTGAGGGTAAGGTTAGTGTGAGGGTTAGGGTCAGGGTTAGGGCGAGGGTTAGGTTTAGGATGATGTTTAGGGTGAGGGTGAGGGTTAAGGCGTGGGTGAGGTTTAGGGTTAGGGTGAGTGTGAAGGTGACACTGAGGGTTACAGTGAGGGTGAGTGTTACAGTTAGAATTAGGGTGAGGGT
>NW_012267391.1:165823-167377 GCF_000151885.1 Dipodomys ordii
TACGGTAAGGGTTAGGTCTAGGATGAGGGTGAGGGTTAGGGTTAGGGTTAGGTTGAGGGTTAGGGTTATGGTGAGGATTAGGTTTAGTTTGAGGGATAGTGTTAGGGTTAGGGTTAGGGTGAGGATAAGGGTTACAGTGAGGGTTAGTGTGAGAGTGAAGTTTAGGGTTAGGGTGAGTGTTAGGGTGAGGGTGAGGGTGAGGGTGAGAGTTAGGATTAGGGTTAGAGTTACTGTTAGGCTGAGCGTGAGGGTTAGTGTGACGGTTATGATTAGGGTTAGGGTTAGGTTTAGGATGAGGGTGAGGGTTAGGGTTAGGGTTAGGGTGATGGTTAGGGTTAGGGTGAGGGTTAGGGTTAGGGAGAGGCTAAGGTTTAGGGTGAGGGTAAGGGTTACAGTGAGGGTTAGGGTGAGAATATGTGTTATGGTTTTCATAAGTGTTAGTATTAGGTTTAGGGTGCGGGTTAGTGTTAGGGTTAGGGTGAGGGTGAGGGTTAGGTTAGAGTGAGGGTGAGGGTGAGTTTGAGGGTGAGGGTTAGGGTTAGGTTTAGCCTGAGGGTGATGGTGAGGGTTATGAGTAGGGTTAAGTTTAGGGTGAGGGTCATTGTGAGGGTTAGGGTCAGGGGTAGGGTTAGTGTTAGGTTGAGGGTTAGGGTTAGTGTGAGGGTTAGGGTGAGGGTTAGGGTGAGGATAAGGGTTAGGATGAGGGTAAGACTTAGGGTTAGGGCCAGGGTGTGGGTTAGGTTTAGGGTGAGGGTAAGTGTTAAGATTAGGGGTAGGGTGAGAGCTAGGGTGAGGATTAGTGTTAGGGTTAGGGTGATGGTTAGGGTGAGTGGTAGCTTTATGGTTTGGGTGAGAGTTTGGTTAAGTGTGAGGGTTAGAGTTAGGGTTAGTGTGAGGGTAAGGTTTAGGGTGAGGGTGAGTGTTAGGATTAGGGGTAGTGTTAACGCCAGGGTGAGGTTGAGGTTTAGGTTTAGGGTGAGGGTTATGGTTAGTGTTAGGGTGAGGGTTAGGGTTAAGTTGAGGGTTAGGTTTAGTGTGAGGGTTAGGGCTAGGGTTAGGGTTAGGGTGAGGGTAAGGTTGAGGTTGTGGGTTAGGGTGAGAGTGAGGGTTAAGGTTAGCCTTAGGGTTTGTGTGAGAGTTAAGGTGAGGGTTAGGGTGAGAGTTAGGGTTAGAGTTAAGGTTAGGTTTAGGATGAGCGTGAGAGTTAGTATTAGGGTTAGGGTGAGGGTTATGCTTAGGGTGAGGCTAAGGGTTAGGGTTAGGTTTAGGGTGAGGGTGAGTGTTAGGATTAGGGTGAGTTTGCGGATGAGGGTTAGGATTAGTATTAGTGTTAGGGTTACGGTTAGGCTGAGGGTGAAGTTGAAGGTGAGAGTTAAGGTTAGGGTTAGCGTTAGAGTTAGGGTGAGGGTGAGGGTGTGGGTTAGTGTTAGGATTAGGGTTAGGTTTATGGTTAGCCTGAGGGTGAGGCTGAGGGTTAGGGTTAGGGTTAGGGTGAGGTTTAGGGTGAGGCTGTTTTCGGGTGAAGTTTATGGTGAGGGTGAGGGTTAGGGTTAG
>NW_012267391.1:177749-180884 GCF_000151885.1 Dipodomys ordii
GTTAGGCTGAGGGTGAGGGTTAGGGTGACGTTTAGGATTAGGGTTAGGGTTAGGTTTAGGATGACGGTGAGGGTTACGGTTAGGGTTAGGTTGATGGTTAGGGTTAGGGTGAGGCTAAGGTTAGGGTGAGGGTAAGGGTTACAGTGAGGGTTAGGGTGAGAATATGTGTTAAGGTTATCATAAGTGTTAGTATTAGGTTTAGGGTACGGGTTAGGGTTAGTGTGAGGGTGAAGGTTAGGGTAGAGTGAGGGTGAGTTTGAGGGTGAGGGTTAGGGTTAGGTTTAGTCTGAGGGTGATGGTGAGGGTTATGAGTAGGGTTAGGGTTAGGTTTAGGCTGAAAGTGAGGTTCATTGTGAGGGTTAGGGTCAGGGTAGGGTTAGGGTTAGGGTGAGGGTTAGGTGTAGTGTGAGGGTTAGGGTGAGGGTTAGGGTGAGGATAAGGGATAGGGTGACGTTTAGGGTGAGGGTGAGACTTAGGGTTAGGGTCAGGGTGTGGGGTAGGTTTAGGGTGAGGGTTATGTTTAGGGTGAGGGTAAGTGTTAGGATTAGGGGTAGGGTGAGAGCTAGGGTGATGGTTAGTGTTAGGGTTAGGGTGATGGTTTGGGTGAGTGGTAGGTTTATGGTTTGGGTGAGAGTTAGGTTAAGTGTGAGGGTTAGAGTTAGGATTAGTGTGAGGGTAAGGGTTAGGGTGAGGGTGAGTGTTAGGATTAGGGTTAGTGCTACAGCCAGGGTGAGGTTGAGGTTTAGGTTTAGGGTGAGGGTTACGGTTAGGGTTGGTGTGAGGGTTAGGCTGAGGGTTAGGGTGAGGGTTAGGGTTAGGATTAGGGTTAGGGTGAGGGTTAGTGTGATGGTTCGGGTTAGGGTTAGGGTGAGGGTGAGTGTTAGGTTTAGGGTTAGCAGTAGGGTTAGGGTTAGGGTGAGTGTGAGGGTGAAAGTGAGGGGGAGGGTTAGGGTTAGAGTTTGGTTTAGGGTGAGGGTGAGGTTGAGGGTTAGGGTGACGCTAAGGCTTAGGGTGAGTGTTAGGGTGAGGCTAAGGTTTAGGGTGAGTTTTAGGGTGAGGGATAGGGTTAGGGTTACCGTGAGGGTTAGGTTTAGTGTGAGAGTTAGTTTTAGGGTTAGGTTTAGGGTGAGGGCAAAGGTTAGGGTGAGCGTTAGCGTGAAAGTGAGTGTTAGGTTTCCAGAAAGTGTTAGGGTGAGGGTTAGGGTGAGAGTTAAGGTTAAGGTTAGGCTTAGCGTGAGGGTTCGGTTTAGGGTGAGGGTTAGGGTGAGGCGTAGGGTTAGAGTTAGGGTGAGGGTTAGGGTTAGTGTGAGGTTTAGAGTAAGGGTTAGGATTAGGGTTAGGGTGAGGATAAGGGTTAGGGTGAGGGTAAGGCTTAGGGTTAGGGTGAGGGTGTGGGTTAGATTTTCGGTGAGGGTTAGGTTTAGGGTGAAAGTGAGTGTTAGGATTATGGATAGAGTGAGGGCTAGGGTGAAGGTGAGGGTGAGGGTTAGTGTTAGGGTCAGGGTGATGGTTAGATTGAGTGGTAGTGTAAAGGTTAGGGTCAGGGTTAGGTTAAATGTGTGTGTTAGGGTTCGGGTTAGGGTGAGGGTAAGGTTTAGGGTGAGGGTGAGTGTTAAGACTAGGGTTAGTGTTAGAGCGCCAGGGTGAGGGTGAGGTTTAGGGTTAGGGCGAGGGGTAGGGTTACGTTAGGGTGAGGGTTATGTTTAGTGTGAGGGTTTGGATTAGGGTTAGTGTCAGGGTGATGTTTAGGGTTAGGGTGATGGTGAGGGTTAGGGTGTGGGTGAGGGTTAGGGTTAGGGTTAGGGTAAGGGTTAGGGTTAGGGTTAGGATGAGGTTTAGTATGACGAATAGGGTTAGGGTTAGTGTGAGGGTTAGTTTTAGTGTAAGGGTTAGGGTTAGGGTGATGGTTAGGATGAGGCTAAGGCTTAGGGTTAGGCTAAGGGTTATGGTGAGGTTTAGGGTGAGAGGAAGTGTTAGGGTTAGGGTGTGGGTTAGGTTTGGTGTGAGTGTTATGGTTAGGGTTGTGGTGAGGGTAAGGGTTAGGGTGAGAGTTATGGTGAGAGTGAGGTTTAGGTTTAGCCTTAGGGTGAGTGTGATGGTAAGGGTGAGTGTTAGGTTTAGGATTACGTTTAGGTTTAAGATGAGGGTTAGGGTGAGGGGTAGGGTTAGTGTTTTAGTTAGGGTGAGGGATAGGGTTAGGGTTAGTGTTAGGGTGAGGTTAAGGCTTAGAATGAGGGTTAGGGTGAGGGTTAGGGTCACCATTAAGTTTAGGGTGAGGGTTAGGCTTTGGGTTAGAGTTAGGGTTAGGGTGAGATTGAGGGTGAGAGTGAGGGTTAGGGTTAGGATTAGGGTTAGAATTAAGGTTAGCCTTAGGGTGAGGGTGAGGGTTAAGCTGAGGGTTAGGGTTAGGGTGAAGGTTAGGTTTAGGGTTAGGGTGAGGGTGAGGGTGAGTGTGTGGGTTAGGTTTAGGTTTAGGGTTAGGATGAGGGTGCGGGTTAGGGTTAGGGTTAGGGTGAGGTTTAGGGTGAGCTCTAGGGTTAGGGATAAGGTGAGGGTTAGTTTTAATGTGATGGTTAGGGTTAGGGTTAAGTTGAGGGTAAGGGTTTAGTGAGGGGTAGGGTGAAAGTGAGGGTTAGGGTTATCATGATTGTTAGGGTGAGGGTTAGGGTGAGGGTTTCATTTAGGTAAGTGTTAGGGTTACGGTGAGGATTAGAGTGAGGGTTAGGGTTAAGGTGTTTCTGAGGGTTAGGGTGAGTGTGAGGGTGACAGTGAGGGTTACGGTGAGGGTGACGGTTCCAGGTAGAGTGAGGGTGAGGGTTACGGTTACGGTTAGGGTGAGGGATAGGGTTAGGGTTAGGGTGAGGATAAGGATTAGGGTGAGGGTTAGGTTGAGGTTGAGGGTTAGGGTTAGTGTGAGTGTTAGGGTTAGGGTTAGGGTTAGGTGAGGGTAAGGTAAGGTTGAGGGGGAGTGTTAGGTTTAGGAGTAGTGTGAGGACAGGGTGAGGGTGAGGGCTAGGTTTAGGGTTAAGTTGAGGGTTAGGATGAGGGGTAGCGTTAGGGATAGGGTGAGTGTTAGGTTTTGTGTGAGGGTTAGTGTAAGGGTAAGGGTTAGTTTGAGGGTTGGGTTTAGGGTGA
>NW_012267391.1:184486-186441 GCF_000151885.1 Dipodomys ordii
TAGGGTTAGGGTTAGGTTGAGGTGTAGGATGAGGGTTAAGGTAAGGGTTAGTGTGAGTGTTAGGTTTCGTGTGAGGTTTACTGTAAGGGTTAGGGTTCAGTTGAGGGTTAGGTTTAGGGTGATGGTGAGGGTTAGTGTGCGGGTGAGGGTTACTGTTAGGGTTAGGCTTAGAGTTAGGATGAGGGTTAGGGTGAGGCTAAGGTTTAGGGTGAGGTGTAGTGTGAGGGTAGGGTTAGGGTGAGGGTGAGGATTAGGTTTAGTGTGAGGGTTATGGTTAGGGTTAGGTTTAGTGTTATGTTGAGGGTAAGGGTTAGGTTGGGAGTGAGGATTAGGGTTAGCCTTAGGGTGAGAGTGAGGGTAAGGGTGAGTGTTAGGTTTAGGGTTAGTTTTAGGATGAGGGTGAGGGTTAGGTTTAGGTTGAGGATGAGGGTTTCGGTTAGGTAAGGGTTAGGGTTAGGGTGAGGGTTAGGGTGAGGGTTAGGGTGAGGATAAGGGTTAGGGGGAAAGTTAGGGTGAGGCTGAAGGTTAGGGTTAGTGTTAGTGTTAGGCTGAGGGTTAGCATCAGGTTTATGGTTAGGGTTAGGTTAAGGTTGAGGGTTACGGTGAGTGTTAGGTTTAGGGTTAGGATTAGGGTGAGGGTTTGGGTGAGGATGTGGGTTAGGGTTAGGGTGAGGTTTAGGGTTAGGTTGAGGGTGAGTGTTAGGATTAAGGGTAGGGTGAAGGCTAGGGCGAGGGTGAGGGTTAGGGTTAGGGTGAGATTTAGGGTGAGGGGTATTGTTAGGGTTAGGTGAGTTTTAGGGTGAGGGTAAGGTTTAGGGTGAGGGTTAGGGTGAGAGTGAGGGTTAGGTTTAGTCTTAGGGTTAGTGTGAGGGTTAGGGTGACAGTAAGGGATAGGGTTATGGTTAGGTTTAGGATGCGGGTAAGGGTTAGGGTTAGGGTTAATGTGAGTGGTAAGGGTTAGGGTGAGGGTTAGGGTTAGTGTGAGGGTTAGTGTTAGGGTTAGGGTTGGGGTGAGGGTTAGGGTTAGGGTGAGGGTGAGGGTTAAGGTGTGGGTGAGTGTTAGGGTTAGGGTGATTGTTAGGGTGACAGTGAGGGTTAAGGTGAGGGTGAATGTTACGGTTAGACTTATGGTGAGGGTTAGGTTTAGGGTTAGGGTTAGCGTGAGGGTTGGCTGAGAGGTAGGGTTAGAGTTACTGTGAGGTTTAGGGTCAGGGTTAGTGTTGGGGTTAGGGGTAGGTTTAAGTTTAAGGTGAGGGTGAGGGTAAGGGTTAGTGTGAGAATTAGGGTCATGGTTAGGGTTAGGGTTAGGGTGAGGATAAGAGTTAGGGTGAAGGTTAGGGTGAGGGTGAGGGTTAGGATTAGGGTGAGGGTAAGTGTTAGGATTAGGAGTTGGGTGAGGGCTAGCGTGACGGTGAGGGTAAGGGTTAGCATTAAGGTTAGGGTTAGGGTGAGGGGTAGGTTTAGGTTTAGGGTGAAGATTGGGTTTAGTGTGAGGTTTACGGTTAGAATTAGGGTTAGGGTTCGGGTGAGGGTAAGGGTTAGAGTGAGGCTGAGTGTTAGGATTAGGGGTAGTGTGAGGGCCAGGGTGAGGGTGAACATTAGGGTTAGGGTGAGGGGTAGGGTAAGTTTTAGGGTTAGTGTGAGGGTTAGGTTTAGATTTGGGGTTAGGGTGATGGTTAGGATAAAGGTTAAGGTTAGGTTTACGGTTAGGTTGAGCATTAGGTTGAGGGTTAGGGTCAGGCTTAGGGTTAGGATGAGGGTTAGGCTGAGGCTAAGTCTTAGGGTGAGGGTTCGGGTGAGGCCAAGGGTTAGGGTGAGGTTTACAGTGAGCGTAGGTTTAGGGTGAGGGTGAGGGTTAGGTTTAGTGTGATGGTTAGAGTTAGGGTTAGTGTGAGTGTTATGGTGAGGGTAAGGGTTAGGATGAGTGTTAGGGTGAGAGTGAGGATTAGGGTTAG
>NW_012267391.1:192409-193475 GCF_000151885.1 Dipodomys ordii
TAGGGTGAGTGTGAGGGTTAAGGTGTGGGTGAGGGTTAGGGGTAGGGTGAGTGTTAGGGTAACGGTGAGTGTAACAGTGAGGGTGAAGGTTAACTTTAGGTTTAGGGAGAGGGTTAGGGTTAGGGTTAGGGTGAGGGGTAGGGTGAGGGGTAGGGCTAGGGTAAGGGTGAGGGTTAGGTTTTGCGTGAGGGTTAGGGTGAGAGTGAGGGTTAGGGTTAGACTTAGGGTTATTGTGAGGGTTAGGGTGAGGGTTAGGGTGAGGGTTAGGGTTAGGGTTAAGGTTAGGTTTAGGATGAGGGTGAGGGTTAGGGTTAGGGTTAGGGTGAGGGTTAAGGTTAGGGTTAGGGTTAGGGTGAGGCTAAAGTTTAGGATGAGGGTTAGGGTAAGCTTGAGTGTTATGATTATTGTTAGGGTGAGGGTGAGGTTTATGGTTAGTGTTAGTGTTAGGGGTTCTTTTAGGCTCAAGGAGAAGGTGACGGTGAGGGTTAGGGTTAGGGTGTGGGTTAGGGTTAGGGTGAGGGTGAGTGTCAGTGTTAGGATTTGGGTTAGGTTTAGGGTTAGGTTGAGGGTGAGGGTGAGGGTGAGGGTGAAGGTTAGGGTTAGGGTGAAGGTTAGGTTGAGGCTAAGTTTGAGGGTGAAGTTTAGGGTGAGGGTGAGGGTGAGGGTTAGAGTAAGTGTTAGCCTGAGGGTTAGCATGATTTTTAGGGTTAGGGTTAGGGTAAGGGTTATGGTGAGTATTATTGTTAGGGTGAGGGTTAGGGAGAGGTTTTGGTTTAGGGTTAGGGTGAGGGTGAGTATTAGGATTCGGGTTAGGGTGAAGGCTAGTGTGATGGTTAGGGTTAGGGTTAGGGTAAGTGTGAGAATTAGGGTGAGCGGTAGTGTTAGCGTTAGGGTGAGGCTTAGGTTTAGTGTGAGCGTAAGGGTTAGGGTTAGGGTGAGGGTGAGGGTTAGGGATAGGGTTAGTGTTAGGTTTAGGATGAGGGTGCGGGTTAGTGTTAGGGTTAGGGTGAGGGTTAGGGTGAGGGTGAGGGTTAGGTTGAGGTTAAGGTTTAGGTTGAGGTTAAGG
>NW_012267391.1:195609-197367 GCF_000151885.1 Dipodomys ordii
GGGTGAGGGTGAGGGTTAGGGTTAGCATTAAGCTTAGGGTTAGGGTTAGGGTTAGAGTTAGTGTGAGAGTGAGAGTGAGGGTTAGGGTTAGGATTAGGCTTAGGGTTAGGGTTAGGCTGAGGGTGAGGGTGAGGGTTAGGGTCAGGGTGAGGTTAGGGTTAGGATTAGATTTAGGGTGATGATTAGGTTTAGGTTTAGGGTTAGGATGAGGGTGAAGGTGAGGGGAAGGATTAGGATTAGGGTGAGGGTTAGGGTTAATGTTAGGGTTAGGGTTAGGTTTAGGCTTAGGGTGAGGGTAAGGGTTATGGTGAGGGTAAGGGTGAGAGTGAGGATTAGGTTAGGGTTAGGGTTAGGGTGATGGTTTAGGTGAGGGTTAGTGTTAGGGTTAGGGTGAGGGTTATGGTGAGAGTTAGGGTTAGGGTTAGGTTTAAGGTGTGGGTTAGGGTGAGCTTAAGGTTTAGGGTGAGGGTGAGGGTGCAGTTGAGTGTTAGGGTTCGGGTTAGGTTGAAGGGTTCAATGAGGGTTAGGGTTAAGGTTAAGGCTAGGTTTAGGGATGGGGTGAGGGTGAGGGTGAGGGTTAGGGTTAGGGTTAAGTTTGGCATTAGGGTTAGGGTGAGGGTTTGGTTAGGGTTATTGTGAGGGCTAGGGTGAGGGTGAGGGTTAGGATTAAGGTTAGGGATAGGGTGAGGATTAGGGTTAGTGTTAGTTTTAGGGTGAGGATTAGGCTGAGTGGTAGGGTTCAAGTTAGGCTGGTTTAGGTTTAGTGTGAAGGTTAGGGTTACTGTTATTGTTAGGGTGAGGGTAAGGGTTAGGGTGAGGGTTAGGGTTAGTGTGAGAGTTAGGGTTAGCATTAGGGTTAGGGTGAGTCTTAGGGTGAGGGTTAGGGTTGGGGTTGGGGTTAGGGTTAGGGTGAGGATGAGGGTGAGGATTAGGTTTAGGGTGAGGGTTAGGGTAAGGGTTAGGCTGAGGATGAGGGTGAGGGTGAGGGTGAGGTTGAGGGTTAGGATCAGGGTTAGGGTGAGGGTGAGGGTTAGGGATACTGTGAAGATTAGGGTAAGGGTGAGGTTTAAGGTGAGGGTTAGGGTGAGGTTTAGGTTTAGGGTTAGGGTGAGGGGTAGGGTTAGGTTTAGTGTGAGGGTTAGGTTTAGTGTGAGGGTTAGTGTTAGGGTTAGGGTGAGGGTGAGGATTAGGGTGAGGGTTAGGGTTAGGGTTAGGTTTAGGTTTAGGATGAGTGTTAGGATGAGGTTCAGGGTTAGAGTTAGGATCAGGGTTAGGGTTAGGATTAGGGTTAGGTTGAGGGCTAGGGTGAAGGTGAGGTTTAGGGTGAGGGTGAGGGTTAAGTTAAGGTTAAGGTTAGGGTGAGGGCTAGGTTGAGTGTGCGGGTTAGGGTTAAGGTTAGGGATACGGTTAGGATTAGGTTTAGGGTTAGGGTTAGGGTGAGGGTTAGGCTGAGGGGTAGGGTTAGCGTTAGGGTGAGGTTTAGGTTTAGTGTGAGGGTTAGGGTTAGAGTTAGAGTTAGGGTTTGGGTGAGGGTAAGGGTTAGGGTGAGGGTTAGGGTGAGGTGAAGGTTAGGGTTAGCATTAATGTTAGTGTGAGTTTTAGGGTGAGGTTAGGCTTAGGGTGAGGGTAAGGGTGAGGGTGAAGTTGAGGGTTAGTTTTAGGGTGAGGGAGAGTGTGAGGGTTAGGGTTAGGGTTAGGGTGAGGGTGAGTGTGAGGGTTAGGGTTAGGATTAATGTTAGGGTTAGGTTTAGGCTGAGG
>NW_012267391.1:211552-212607 GCF_000151885.1 Dipodomys ordii
GTTAGGGTGAGGGTTAGGGAGAGGTTTGGGTTTAGCGTTAGGGTGAGGTTTAGGGTTAGGGTGAGGGTGAGTATTAGGATTAGGGTTAGGGTGAAGGCTAGGGTGATGGTTAAGGTTAGGGTTAGGGTAAGTGTGAGAGTTAGGGTGAGCGTTAGTGTTAGGTTTAGGGTAAGGGTTATGTTTAGTGTGAGCGTTAGGGTTAGTGTTAATGTGAGGGTGAGGGTTAGGGTTAGGGTTAGGTTTAGGAGGAGGGTGAGAGTTAGAGTTAGGGTTAGGGTGAGGGTGAGGAATAGGGTGAGGCTAAGGGTTAGGGTGAGGCTAAGGGCTATGATGCGGGTTAGGGTGAGAATGAGTTTTAGGGTTTTCATGAGTGTTAGTGTGAGGGTTAGGGTGAGGGTTAATGTTAGGGTTAGGATGAGGGTTGGGTTTAGGGTTAGGGTTAGGGTGAGGGTTAGGGTTCTGTTTGGGGTTAGAGTAAGGTTGAGTGTTAGGGTAGGGTGAGGGTGAGGTTGAGGGTGAGGGTTAGGGTTAGGGTTAGCCTGAGTGTAAGCGTGAGGGTGAAGGTTAGGATTAGGGTTAGGTTGATGTTTAGGGTGAGGGTGAGTGTTAGGGTGAGGGTGAGACTTAGGGTGACAGTGAGGGTTACGGTGCGAGTGAGCATTAGGGTTAGGGTGAGGGTGAAGGTTAGGGTTAGGGTTACGGTAAGGGTTAGTGTGAAGGGTAGGGTTAGAGTTAGGGTGAGGGTTGGGGTTTGTATAGGGGTAAGTGTTAGGCTTAGGGATAGAGTGAGGATTAAGTTTAGGTTTAGTGTTAGCTTGAGGGTTAAGGTAATAGTTAGGGTTAGGGTTACTGTGAGGTTTAGGATAAAGGTTAGTGTTAGGATTAGGGGTAGGTTTAAGGTTAGGGTGAGGATTCAGGTTAGGTTTAGTGTGAGAGTTAGGGTCAGAGTTAGGGTGAGGATAAGTGTTAGGGTGAGGTTTAGGGTGAGGGTGAGGGTTAGAGTTAGGGTGAGGGTAAGTGTTAGGATTAGGGGTTGGGTGAGGGCTAGCATGAGG
>NW_012267391.1:214611-215858 GCF_000151885.1 Dipodomys ordii
AGAGTTATGGTTAGGGTGAGGTTGAGAGTGAGGGTTAGGGTGAGGCTGAGGGTTAGGGTTAGGATTACGGTTAGGATTACGGTTAGCCCGAGGGTGAGATTGAGGGTTAGGATTAGGGTGAGTGTTAGGTTTAGGGTTAGGTTGAGCCTGAGGTTGAGTGTTAGGGTTAGAATTAGGGTTAGGTTTAGGGTTAGGCTGAAGGTGAGGGTGAGGGTGAGTATGAGGGATAAGGTTAGGGTGATAGTTAGGTTTAGGGTGATGTTTAGGGTGAGGGTTAGTGTAAGGTTGTGGGTGAGTTTGAGAATGAGGGTTAGGGTATGGTTGAGGGTTAGGTTTAGGGTGAGGGTTAGGGTGACTTTGAGGGTTAGGGTGTGGGTGAGGGTTAGATTTAGGGTTAGGGTGAGGGTAGGGTTAGATTTAGGGTGAGGTTTAGCGTTAGGTTTAGTGTTAGGGTGAGGGTTAGGGTAAGAGTGAGGGTTAGGGTTAGGGTTAGTGTTAGGGTGAGGATTAGGATGAGATTTAGGTTTAGGGTTAGGTTGAGGGTTAAGGGTGAGAGTTAGGGTTAGGTTTAGGGTTAGGGATTGGGTTTGGGTCAGTGTGTGGTTTAGGGTTAGGTTGAGGGTTAGGTTTAGGGCGAGCGTGAATGTTAGGGTTAAGGGTAGGGTGAGGGCTAGGTTGAGTGTTATGGTTAGGATTAGTGTGAGGTTTAGGATGAGGGGTAGGATTAGGGTTAAATGAGTGTTTGTTTTAACACCATGGTTAGGACTAGGGTTAGGGTTAGGTGGAGGGAAAGGGTTAGGATGTGGGTTAGGGTCAGATTGAGGATTAGGGTTAGGGTTAGGGTGAGGGTTAGGGTTAGGGTTAGGGTTAAGGTTAGGGTGAGGGTTAGGGTTAGGTTTAGGGTTAGAGTTAGGCTGAGGGTGAGGGTGCGGTTGAGGGTGATGTTTAGGGTGAGGGTAAGGGTTGGGGTGAGTGTAAGTGTGAGGGTTAGGGTTAGGCTGAGGGTGAGAGTGAGGGTTAGGATTAGGGTTAGGGTTAGGGTTAGGCTGAGGGTGAGGGTGAGGGTGACAGTTAGGGATAGGTTTAATGTTAGGATGAGGGCTAGGGTGAGGGTGAGGGTTAGGGTGAGTGTGAGGGTGAGCGTGAGGCTGAGGGTTTTGGTTAGGTAAGGGTTAGGGTTAGGCTGAGGTTTAGGTTAAGGATTAGGGTTAGGGTGATGGTGAGGTCTAGGGTGAGGGTGAGGGTTA
>NW_012267391.1:215908-216499 GCF_000151885.1 Dipodomys ordii
TTTAGGGTGAGGGTGAGGTTTAGGTTTAGTGTGATGGTTAGCTTTAGGGTTAATGTTAGTGTTATGGTGCGGGTAAGGGTTAGGGTGAGAGTGAGAATTAGGGTTAGCCTAAGGCTAAGACTAAGAGTGAGTGTGAGGGTAAGGGTGAGGGTTAGGGTTAGGGTTAGGTTTAGGATTAGGATGAGTGTAAGGGTGACGGTTAGAGTTAAGGTGAGTGTTAGGGTTAGTGTGAGGATTAGGGTTAGGGTTAAGGTTAGGGTGTGTGTTAGGGTGAGAGTGAGTGTTAGCATTATCATGATTGTTAGGGTGAGGGTTAGCGTGAGGTTTAGGGTTAGGGTTAGGTTTCGGGTTAGGGTTAGGGTGAGGTTTAGGGTTAGGATGAGGTTTAGGGAGAGGAGTAGGGTCAGGGTTAGGGTTAGGGAAAGGATTAGGGTGAATGGTAGGGTTAGGGGTAGGGTGAAGTTTAGGTATAGTTGAGGGTTAGGGTTAGGGTGAGGGTAAGGGTTAGGGCGAGGGTTAGGGTGAGAGTGAGTGTTAGGGTTAGCCTCAGGGTTAGTGTGAGGGTTAGCATGAGGGTTAGGGTTAGGGTTA
>NW_012267391.1:220809-222001 GCF_000151885.1 Dipodomys ordii
TTAGGGTTAGAGTTATGGTTAGGGTTACTGTTATGATGATGGTGAGAGTGAGGGTGAGGTTTAGGGTTAGGGTTAGGGTGGGGTTTAGTGTTAGGATTATGGTTAAGGTTAGGGTTAGGGTTAGGATTAGGATGAGGGGTAGGGTGAGGGGTAGGGGTAGAGTTAGGGTGAGGTTTAAGGTTAGTGTGAGGGTTAGGGGTAGGTTTAGAGTTAGGTTAGTGTTAGGGTTAGGGTGGAGGTTAAGGTTAGGGTGAGGGTTAGGGTTAGGCATAGGGTTAGGTTGAGTGTGATGGTGATGGTTAGCATTAGGATTAGGGTTAGGGTTAAGTGGAGGGTGAGGGTGAGTGTGAGGGTTAGATTTAGGGTGAGTGTGAGGTTTAGGGATAGGGTGAGTGTTAGGGTGAGAGTGAGGGTTTGGGTTATGGTTGGGGTTACGATCAGGGAGAGGGTTAGGGTTAGGGTTATTGTTAGGGTTAGGGTTACAGGTACGGTGAGGGTGAGGGTGAGGGTGATTGGTAGGCTAAGGCATATGGAGAGGTTTAGGGTTAGGGTTAGGGTGAGGGTGAGGTTTAAGGTTATAGATAGTGTTAGGGTGAGGGTTAGGGTTAGTGATAGTGTTAGTGTTATATTTAGGGTGAGGGTTAGGGTGAGGTATAGGGTTAGAGTAAAGGTTAGGGTTAGGATTAGGGCTAGGGTGACGGTGAGTTTCAGGGTTAGGGTTAGGGTTAGGCTTAGTGTTAGGCTGAGGTTGAGGGTGAGTGTGAAGGTTAGGTTTAGGGTGAGGGTGAGGTTTAGGGTTAGGGTTACAGTTATGGTGATGGTTAAGGTTAGGGTTAGGGTGAGGGTGAGAGGATTAGGTTTAGGTTTAGGGTTATTGTTAGGGTTAGGGTTAGGGTTATCTTTACGATGAGGGTGAGGCTGAGGGTGAGGTTTAGGTTTAGGGTTACAATGAGGGTGAGGGTTAGGGTTAGGGTTGGGGTGAGGGAGAGGGCTAGGGTTATTGTTTGTGTTAGGTTTAGAGTTACGGTTACGGTGAGGTTGAGAGTGAGGTTTAGAGTTAGGGTTAGGGTGAGATTTAGGGTTAGGGTTAGGGTTAGAGTGAGATTTAGGGTTAGGGTGAGGATTAGGGTTAGGGTTACAGTGAGGGTGAGGTTTAGGTTTAGGGTTATGGTGAGGTTTATGGTTAAGGTTA
>NW_012267391.1:228845-230285 GCF_000151885.1 Dipodomys ordii
AGGGCTAGGATTAGGGTTAGGTTTAGGGTGAGGGCAAGGGTGAGGATGAGGGTGAGGGTGTCGGTTAGGTAAGGGTTAGGGTTAGGGTGAGGATTAGAGTGAGGTCGAGGTTTAGGGTGAGGATTAGGGTTAGGATGAGGGGTAGAGTTACGGTGATGTTTAGGGTGAGGGTGAGGGTTAAGTTGTGGGTGAGGGTTAGGGTTAGGGTGACTGTGAGGGTTACTCTGAGGGTGAGGGTTATGGTTAGAGTTATGTTGAGGGTTAGGTTTCGGGTTAGTGTTAGGGTGAGGGTTAGAGTGAGAGGTAGGGTTAGGGTTAGTGTGAGGTTTAAGGTTTGGTTTACTGTGAGGGTTAGGGTCAGGGTTAGTGTTAGGGTTAGGCGTAGGTTTTAGGATAGGTTTCGGGTTCGTGTTAGGGTTATTGTGAAAGTTTGGGTCAGGGTTAGTGTTAGTGTTAGGTTGAGGATAAGAGTTAGGGTGAGGGTTAGGGTGAGGGTGAGAGTTAGAGTTAGGGTGAGGGTAAGTGTTAGGATTAGGGGTTGGGTGAGGGCTAGCGTGAGAGTGAGGGTAAGGGTTAGCATTAATGTTAGGTTAGGGTGAGGGTTAGGTTTATTTTGAGGTTTATGGTTAGAGTTAGGGTTAGGGTTTTGGTGAGGGTAAGGGTTAGAGTGAAGGTGAGTTTTAGGATTAGGGGTAGTGTGAGGGCCAGGGTCAGGGTGAGGGTTAGGGATAGGGTGAGGGGTAGGGTTAGGGTTAGGGTGAGGGTTAGGTTTAGGGTTAGCGTGACGGTCAGGTTTAGGTTTAGGATGAGGGTTAGAATGAGGGGTAGGGATAGTGTTAGGGTGAGGTTTAGGGTTAGTGTGAGGGTTAGGGCTAGATTTAGGGTTATGGTGATGATTAGGGTGAGTGTTAAAGTTAGGGTTACGGTTAGGGTGAGCATTTGGTTCAGGGTTAGGGTTAGGCTTAGGGTTTGGATGAGTGTTGGGGGAGGCTAAGGCTTAGGGTGAGGGTTAGTGTGAGGCTAAGGGTTAGAGTGAGGTTTATGGTGAGGGTATGTTTAGGGTGAGGGTGAGGGCTAGGCTTAGTGTGATGGTTAAGGTTAGGTTAGTGTTAGTGTTATTGTGAGGGTAAGGGTTAGGTTGAGGGATAGGGTGAGAGTGAGGATTAGGGTTAGCCTTAGGGTGAGTGTGAGGATAAGGTTGAGTGTTAAGGTTAGGGTTAGGATTTGAATGAGGGTGAGTGTTAGGTTGAGGGTTAGGGTTAGGGTGAGTGTTAGTTTTAGCATGATGGTTAGGGTTAGGGTTAGGGCTGGGTTGAGGGTAAGGGTTAGGGTGAGGGTTAGGCTCAGAGTGATGGATAGGGTTAGGGTTAGGGTGAGGGTTAGGTTTATGGTTAAGGTTAGGGTGAGGGTGAGATTGAGGTTTAGGGTTAGGTTTAGGTT
>NW_012267391.1:236747-237524 GCF_000151885.1 Dipodomys ordii
TAGGGTGAGGGTGAGGGTTAGGGTGAGGGTAAGGGTGAGGGTTTCGGTTAGGTAACGGTTAGGGTTAGGATGAGGGTTAGAGTTAGGGTGATGTTTAGGGTGAGGGTTAAGTTGTGGTGAAGGTTAGGGTTAGGGTGACTGTTAGGGTGACAGTGAGGGTTACGCTGAGGGTGAGGGTTACGGTTAGAGTTATGTTGAGGGTTAAGTTTAGCATTAGGGTTAGGGTGAGGGTTAGAGTGAGAGGTAGGGTTAGGTTTAGTGTGAGGGTTAGGGATTGGTTTACTGTGAGGGTTAGGGTCAGGGTTAGTGTTAGGGTTAGGGGTAGGTTTAAGGTTAGGGTTCGGGTTCGAGTTAGGGTTAGTATGAGAGTTAGGGTCAGGGTTAGGGGTAGAGTTAGGTTGAGGATAATAGTGTGAGGGTTATGGTGAGGGTGAGGGTTAGAGTTAGAGTGAGGGCAAGTGTTAGGATTAGGGATTGGATGAGGGCTAGCGTGAGGATGAGGGTAAGCATTAGAGTTAATGTTAGGGTTAGGGTGAGGGTTAGGTTTAGGGTTAGGGTGAGGGTTAGGTTTATTGTGAGGTTTATGGGTAGACTTAGGGTTAGGGTTTGGGTGAGGGTAAGGGTTAGAGTGAGGGTGAGTGTTAGGATTAGGGGTAGTGTAAGGGCCAGGGTCAGGGTGAGGGTTAGGGTTAGGGTCAGGGTGAGGGTTAGGGTTAGGGTGAGGGTTAGGTTTAGGGTTAGGGTGAGGGTTAGGGTTAGGTTTAGGATGAGGGTTAG
>NW_012267391.1:243129-243584 GCF_000151885.1 Dipodomys ordii
TGAGGGTGAGGGTTAGGGTTAGGGATAGCCTGAGGGTGAGGGTGAGGGTCAGGATTAGGGTTAGGTTGCTATTTAGGGAGAGGGTGAGTGTAAGGTTGAGGGTGAGTGTTAGGGTGACAGTGAGGGTTATGGTGTGGGTGAGCGTTAGGGTTAGGCTGAGGGTGATAGCTAGGGTTAGGGTTAGGGTGAGGGTTAGGGTGAGGGAGGGTTAGAGTTAGGGTGAGGGTTATGGTTTGTGTGAGGGTTAGCATTAGGCATAGGGATAGGGTGAGGGTTAAGTTGAGTGTTAGTTTTAGGGTGAGGCTTAGGGTGAGGGTTAAGGTTAGGCTTACTGTTAGGGTTAGGGTCAGTGTTAGTGTTAGGGTTAGGGGTAGGTTTAAGGTTACATTGAGGGTTCGGGTTAGCTTTAGGTTTAGTGTGAGAGTTACGGTCAGGGTTAGGGTTAGGGTTAGGGT
>NW_012267391.1:243634-244729 GCF_000151885.1 Dipodomys ordii
ATATTTAGGGTGAGTGTTAGGGTGACAGTAAGGGTTACGTTGTGGGTGAGCGTTAGGGTTAGGCTGAGGGTGATAGTTACGTTTAGGGTTTGGGTGAGGGTTAGGGTGAGGGTAGAGTTATAGTTAGGGTGAGGGTTAGGGTTTGTGTGAGGGTTAGCATTAGGCATAGGTATAGGGTGAGGGTTAAGTTGAGTGTTAGTTTTATGGGGAGGGTTAGGGTGAGGGTTAGGGTTAGGGTTACTGTGAAGGTTAGGGTCAGCGTTAGTGTTAGGGTTAGGGGTAGGTTTAAGGTTACATTGAGGGTTCGGGTTAGCATTAGAGTTAGTGTGAGAGTTACGGTCAGGGTTAGGGTTAGGGTTAGGGTGACGATAAGAGTTAGGGTGAGGGACAGGGTGAGGGTGAGTGTTAGGGTTAGGGTGAGGGTAAGTATTAGGATTAGGGGTTGGGTGAGGGCTAGCGTGAGGGTGAGGGTAAGGGTTAGGGTTCAGGTGATGGTTAGGGTGAGGGGTAGGTTTAGGGTAATGGTGAGGGTTAAGTTTAGTGTGAGGTTTAGTGTAAGGGTTAGGGGTAGTGTTTGGGTGAGGGTAAGGGTAGAGTGAGGGTGAGTGTTAGGATTAGGGGTAGTGTGAGGGCCAGGGTGAGGGTGAGGGTTAGGGGTAGGGTGAGGCATAGGATTAGGGTTAGCGAGAGGGTTCGGGTTAGGGTTAGGGTTAGGTTTAGAATGAGAGTTAGAATGAGGCGTAGCGATAGGTTTAGGGTGAGGTTTAGGTTTAGTGTGAGTGTTAGGGTTAGATTTAGGGTTAGAGTGATGGTTAGGGTGAGGGTTAAAGTTAGGGTTACGGTTAGGCTAAGGGTTAGGGTGAGGTTTACATTGAGTCGGTTTAGCGTGAGGGTGAGGTTTAGGTTTAGTGTGATGGTTAGGGTTAGGGTTAATGTTAGTGTTATGGTGAGGGTAAGGGTTAGGATGAGAGTGAGGATTAGGGTTAGCCTTAGGGTGAGTGTGAGGGTAAGGGTGATGGTTAGGGTTAGGGTTAGGTTTAGGATTAGGATGAGTGTTAGGGTGAGGGTTAGGGTTAGGGTGAGGGTTAGGGTTAG
>NW_012267391.1:250887-251329 GCF_000151885.1 Dipodomys ordii
TTAGGGTTAGGGTGATTATTAGGGTGACAGTGAGGGTTAAGATGAGGGTGAATGTTACGGTTAGAGTCAGGGTGAGGGTTAGGTTTAGGGTTAGGGTGAGGGTGAGGGTTAGGCTGAGAGGTAGGGTTACGGTTACTGTGAGGGTTAGGGTCAGGGTTAGTGTTGGGACTAGGGGTAGGTTTAAGGTTAGGGTGAGGGTAAGGGTTAGTGTGAGAGTTAGGGTCATGGTTAGGGTTAGGGATAGGGTGAGGATAAGAGTTAGGGTGAGGGTTAGGCTGAGGGTGAGGTTTAGGGTTAGGGTGAGTGTAAGTGTTAGGATTAGGAGTTGGGTGAGGGCTAGCGTGAGGGTGAGGGTAAGGGTTAACTTTAAGGTTAGGGTTAGGGTGAGTGGTAGGTTTAGGTTTAGGGTGAAGATTAGGTTTAGTGTGAGGTTTAAGGTTAG
>NW_012267391.1:251933-252614 GCF_000151885.1 Dipodomys ordii
GGTTAGGGTGAGGGTTAAGGTTAGGGTTACGGTTAGATTGAGCATTAGGTTGAGGATTAGGGTCAGGCTTAAGGTTAGGATGAGGGTTAGGGTGAGGCTAAGGCTTAGGGTGAGGGTTAGGGTGAGGCTAAGGGTTAGGGTGAGGTTTACAGTGAGGATAGGTTTAGGGTGAGGGTGAGGGTTAGGTTTAGTGTGATGGTTAGGGTTAGGGTTAGTGTGAGTGTTATGGTGAGGGTAAAGGTTAGGGTGAGAGTGAGGATTAGGGTTAGCCTTAGGGTGAGTGTGAGGATAAGGGTGAGAGTTAAGGCTAGGATTAGGGTGAAGGTTAGCGGGAGGGTAATGGTTAGGTTGAGGTTTAGGGTTAGGATGAGGTTTAGGGTGAGGGTGAGGGTTAGGATTAGGGTTAGGGTGAGGGTTAGGTTTGGGTAAGAGTTAGGGTTAGAGTGAGGGTGAGGGTGAGGTTGAGTGTTAGGGTTAGGATTAAGGTTAGGATTAAAGTTAGCTTGAGGGATAGTGTTAGGTTTAGGGTTAGGGTGAGCATGAGGGTGAGGGTTCGGGTGAGCGTGAGGGTGAGTTTTAGGATTAGGTTTAGGGTTAGGGATAGGGTTAGGGTGAGGGTGTAGTTTAGGGTTAGTGTGAGGGTTATGGTTAGGGTGAGCAAGAGTGTTAGGATTAGGGGTA
>NW_012267391.1:261107-262028 GCF_000151885.1 Dipodomys ordii
TTAGGGTGAGGGTTAGGGTTTGGGTAAGAGTTAAGGTTAGGGTGAGGGTGAGTGTGAGGTTTAGGGTTAGGATTAGGGTAAGGATTAAGGTTATCCAGAGGGTGAGGGTGCATGTTAGGTTTAGGGTGAGTGTTAGGTTTAGGGTTAGGGTGAGGGTGAGGGTTAGGGTTAGGGTTAGAATTAGGGTTAGGTTTAGTGTTATACTGAGGGTGAGGGTGAGGATGAGGATGAGGGTTAGGGTTAGGGTGATGGTTAGGCTTAGGGTGATATTTAGGGTAAGGGTGAGGGTGAGGGTGAGACAGGGTTAGGGTACGGTTGGTGGTTAGGTTTAGGGTTAGGGTTAGTGTGATGGTTAGGGTGAGGGTGAGGGTTAGGGTTAGGTTTAGGGTGAGGTTGAGGTTAGGGTGATAGTGTGGGTGAGGGGGTAGGATTAGTTTTAGGGTTAGGCTGAGGGTGAAGGTTATTGTGAGGGTGAGGGTTATGGTGAGGTTTAGGGTTAGGGTTAGGTTTAGCGTGAGGGTTAGGCTGAGAGTAAGGTTTTGGGTGAGGGTTAGAGTAAGGGTGGGTTTTAGGGTTAGGGTTAGAGTTAGGGTGAGGGTTAAGTGAGGGTTAGGGTTAGGGTGAGGGTTAGGGTGAGGGTTAGGGTTAGAGTTAGGGTTAGGGTGAGGGTTAGGTTGAGGGTTATTGTGAGCGTGAGCGTGAGGGTTAGGGTTAGGGTTAGGGTTAGGGTGAGTGTAAGTTTAGTGGTAGGGTGAGGGCTAGGCTGAGAGTGAGGGTTAGGGTTACGGTTAGTGTTAGGTTGAGGTTTAGGGTTATGTTTGGGTGAGGGGTAGTGTGAGGGGTAGGGTTAAGTTTGGGGGGGTTAGGTTTAGAGTGAGGCTTAGGGTTAGGGTTGTGGTGAGGGTAATGGTTAGGGTGAGG
>NW_012267391.1:264520-265702 GCF_000151885.1 Dipodomys ordii
GTTAGGGTTAGGGTTAGGGTGAGGGTGAGGTTTAAGGTTAGAGATAGTGTTAGGGTGAGGGTTAGGGTTAGGGTTAGTGTTAGTGTTAGAGTTAGGGTGAGGGTTAGGGTGAGGTATAGGATTAGGGTAAAGGTTAAAGTTAGGATTAGGACAAGGTTGACCGTTAGTTTGAGGGTTAGGGTTAGGCTTAGTGTTAGGCTGAGGTTGAAGGTGAGTGTGAAGGTTATGTTTAGGGTGAGGTTTAGGGTTAGGGTTACAGTTATGGTGAGGGTTAGGGTTAGGGTTAGGATTAGGGTGTGAGTGAGAGGATTAGGTTTAGGTTTAGGGTTATTGTTAGGGTTAGGGTTAGGGTTACCTTTATGGTGAGGGTGAGGCTGAGGGTGAGGTTTAGGTTTAGGGTTACAGTGAGGGTGAGTGTTAGGGTTAGGGTCAGGGTTGCGGTGAGGGTGAGGGTTAGGTTTTGGGTTAGGTTTCGGGTTAGGGTTAGGGTTATTGTTGGTGTTAGATTTAGAGTTACGGTTACGGTGAGGTTGAGAGTGAGGTTTAGGGTTAGGGTTAGGGTGCGATTTAGGGTTAGGGTTAGGGTTAGGGTGAGATTTAAGGGTTAGGGTTAGGGTGAGGATTAGGTTTAGGGTTACAGTGAGGGTGAGGTTTAGGTTTAGGGTTAGGGTGAAGATTAGGTTTAGGGTTACAGTGAGGGTGAGGTTTAGGTTTAGGGTTAGGTGAGGTTTAGGATTAAGGTTATGGTTAGGGTTAGGATGAGGCTTAGGGTGAGGGGTAGGGTTAGGGTTCTGTTGAGGGTTAGAGTTATGGTTAGGGTTACAGTTAGTGTGAAGTTGAATGTTTGGATTAGGGTTAGGATGAGGGCTAGGTTGAGGGTGAGGGTTAGGGTTAGGATTAGGGTTAGGGTGAGTGGTATGGTGAGGGCAATTGTTAGGGTTAGGGTGAGGGTAAATTTTAGTGTGAGGGTTAGGTTTAGGTTGATTGTAAGGGTTAAGGTGAGGTTTAGGGTGACTGTGAGGGTGAAGCTTAGGTTTAGGGTTAAGTTTAGGGTGAGGGTGAGGATGAGGGTTAGGGTTATGTTTAGGGTTAGGGTTACGCTGAGGGTGAGGGTGAGGGTAAGAGTTAGGGTGAGGGTTAGTGTGAGGGTAAGGGTTAGGGTGAAGCTGAGGTTTAGCATTA
>NW_012267391.1:271035-272219 GCF_000151885.1 Dipodomys ordii
TTAGGGCTAGGATGAGGGTTAGGAAGAGGGCTAGGTTTGGGTTAGGGTGAGAGTTTGGCTTAGTGTGAGTCTTAGGGTTATGTTTAGGGTTAGGGTGATGGTTAAGTGGATGGTTAAGGTGAGGGTTAGGGTGAGAGTTAGCATGAGGGTTAGCGATAGGCTTGGGATTAGGGTGAGGGTGAGGGCAAGGCTAAGGCTTAGGGTGAGGGTTTGGGTGAGGCTAAGGGTTAGGGTGAGGGTTAGGCTGAGGGGTAGGTTTAGGGTTACGGTGAGGGTTAGGTTTAGTGTGTCTGTTAGGGTTAGGGTTAAGGTGAGGGTAAGAGAAAGTGTGAGGGTTAGGGTGATAGTGAGGGTTAGGGTTAGCCTTAGTCTTAGTGTGAGTTTCATGGTGAGAGTTAGGGTTAGGGTTAGGGTTAGGGTTAGGCTGAGAGTGAGGATGAGGATGATGGTGAGTGTGAGGGTTAGGGTTTGGTTTAGGGTTAGGCTTAGGATTAGGCCTAGGGTGAGGGTTAGATTTAGGGTGAGTGTTAGGTTTAGGGTTAGGGTGATTGTTAGGGTGAGGGTTAGAGTTAGGATTAGGGTTAGGGTGAAGGCTAGGTTGAGGGTGGGTGTTAGGGTTCGGGTTAGGGTGAGTGTTTGGGTTAGGGTTAGGATTCCGGTTATTGTTTGGGTTAGGGTTAGGGTTAGTGTTAGGGTTAGGGTTAGGGTTAGGTTTAGGGTTATGGTAAGGGTTAGGGTGAGGGTTAGGGTTAGGATTATTGTTCGGCTGAGGTTGAGGTTGAGGGTGAGGGTTAGGTTTAGGGTGAGGTTGAGGTTTAGGGTTAGGTTTACAGTGATGGTGAGGGTTAGGGTTTGGGTTAGGGCTAGGGTGAGGGTGTCGGTTAGGATTAGGGTTAGTTTTAGGGTTATTGTTAGGGTTACGGTTTCCTTTACGGTGAGGGTGAAGCTCAGGGTGAGGTTTAAGGTTAGGGTTACAGTGAGGGTGAGGGATAGAGTTACGGTTAGGGTTACGGTGCGAGTGAGGGTTAGGGTTTGTGTTAGAGTTAGGGTTAGAGTTAAGGTTATGGTGAGGTTGACGGTGAGGGTTAGGGTTAGGGTTAAGGTTAGGGTGAAGGCTAGGGTGAGGGTGAGGGGTAGGGTTAGGGTTAGTGTTAGGTTTAGGGTTATTGTTAGGGTTAGGGTTA
>NW_012267391.1:275538-276484 GCF_000151885.1 Dipodomys ordii
GTTAGAGTTAGGGTGAGGGTGAGGGTTAGGATTAGGTTAAGGGTTATGGTTAATGTTAGGGTTAGGGATACGGTTACGGTCACGTTGAGGTTGTGGATGAGTGTGAGGGTTAGTGTTAGCTTTACGGTGAGGTTTAGGGTTAGGGTTATTGTTAGGGTTATGGGTACAGTTAGGGTGAGTCTTAGGGTGAAGGGTAGGTTTAGGGTTAGGGTGAGGGTTAGGGTTTTTGTGAGGGTTAGGATTATATTTAGGGTTAGGGTGAGGATTAGGTCCAGGGTTAGGATTAGGGTGAGAGTGAGGGATAAGGTGAGGTTTAGGGTTAGGGAAAGGGTGATGTTTAGGTTGAGGTAAGAGTTAGGGTGAGGATTAGGGTTAGGGTGAGGTTTAGAGTGTGGTTGAGGGTTAGGGATAATATTAGGGTAAGGTTAAGGGTTAGTGTGAGTGTTAGGGTTAAGGTTAGGGTTTGTGTTAGTGTGAGGTTTAGGGTTAGGGTGAGGTTGAGGGTTAGGTTTAGGGTTAGGTTTAGGGTTAAGTTTAGTGTGAGTTAGAGTGTTAGGATTAAGTTTAGGGTGAGGGTGAGGGTTAGGTTTAGGGATAGCGTTAGGGTGAGGGGCAGGTGAGGGGTATTGTTAGGGTTAGGGTGAGTGTAAGATTTATTGTGAGGGTTAGGGTTCGGGTTAGGTTGAGGGTAAGGGTTAAGGTGAGGTGTAGGGTCACAGTGAGTGTTAGGCTTAGGGTTAGGGTTAGGTTTAGTGTGAGGGTGAGAATGAGGGTTAGGTTTAGGATTAGGGTTAAGGTTAAGCTGAGGGTGAGGGTGAGGTTTTGGGTGAGGGTAAGGGTTAGGGTGAGGGGTAGTGTGAAGGTGATGGTTAGGCTGAGGGTGAGGGGTGAGGGTGAGGGTTAGGATTAGGGTTAGGGTTAGGGTTAGACTGAGGGTGAGGATGAG
>NW_012267391.1:279459-281114 GCF_000151885.1 Dipodomys ordii
GGTTAGGGTGAGGGTTATTGTGCGGGTGAGGTTTAGGGTTAGGGTTAGGTTGGGGGTTAGGTTTAGGCTAAGAATGAGTGTTAGGATGAGGGCTAGGGTTAGGGTTAGGGTGAGGTTTAGGCTTAGTGTGAGGGTTAGGGTTAGGTTTATGGTTAGGATGATGGTTAGGGTGAGGTTGAGGGTGAGGGTTAGGGTGAGGGTTAGTGATACTGTTAGAGTTAGGGTGAGGGTGAGTGCAAGGCTAAGGCTAAGGGTGAAGGTTAGGGTGAGGCTCAGGGTTAGGGGGAGGTTTAGGGTGAGGTGTAGGGGGAGGGTTTGAGTCAGGGTTAGGGTTTCGGTGAGGGAGAGTGTTAGGGTTAGGGTTAGGGTTAGAGTTAGTGTTATTGTTAGGGTTAGGCTTAGGGTTACAGTGAGGATGAGGGTGAGGTTGATTTTTAGGCTAAGGGTTAGGGAGAGGTTTAGGGTTAGGGTTAGGGTTAGGATGAGGGTGAGGTTTAGGTTTAGAGATAGGTTTAGGGTGAGGGTTAAGGTGAGGGTTACAGTTAGGGCTAGGGTCAGGGTTAGGGTTAAGGTTACGGTAAGGGTGACGGTTAGGGTGAGGGTTAGGGTTAGGATGAGGTTTTGTGTTAGGATTAGGGCTAGTATGAGGGTGAGTTTGAGGGTTATGGTTAGGGTTAAGTTTAGGTTTAGTGGTAGGCTGAGGTTGATGTTGAAAGTGAGGATTAAGGGTAGGGTGAGGGTGAGGTTTAGGCTTAGGGTTACAGTGACGGTGAGGGTTAGGGTTAGGGTGAGGGTGAGAATTAGGATTAGGATTATGTTTAAAGTTATTTTAGGGTTAGGGTTACCTTTACGGTGAGGGCGAGGCTGAGGATGAAGTTTAGGGTTAGGGTGAGGGTTAGGGTTAGGGTTATGGTTAGGGTTAAGGTTAGGTTTAGGTTTAGGGTTACAGTGAGGGTTAGTGTTAGTGTTAAGGTTAGGGTTATTGTTAGGGTTAGGGTTAGAGTTAGGGTTACAGTGAGGATGAGGGTGTGGATTAGGATTAGGGTTAGGGTGAGGTTTAGGTTTACGGTTAGGGTTAGGGTGAGGTTTAGTGTTAGGGTTACAGTGAGGATTAGGTTTAGGCTTAGGGTTAGGGTGAGGGTGAAGGTTAGGTTTAAGTTTAGGGTTAGGGTTATGGTTATTGTTACTGGTAGGTTTAGAGTTACGGTAATGGTGAGGGTGAGGGTGAGGGTGAGGTTTAGGGTTAGGTTTAGTGTGAGGTTTAGGGTGAGGTAAGAGTTAGGGTGAGGGTTAGGGTGAGGTTTAGGGTGAAGTTGAGGGTTATTGTTAGAGTTAAACTTAGGGTGAGGTTAAGTGTTTTGGTGAGGGTTAGGGTAAGGGAGAGGTTTAAGTTTAGGGTTAGTGTTAGGGTGAGGGTTAGGGTGAGGGTTAGGTTGAGGATTAGGGGGAAGGTTAGGATTAGGTTTAGGGTTAGGGTGAGGGCTAGGGTTAGTGTTAAGGTTAGTGTGAAGGTGAGTGTTAGGATTAGGGTTAGGGTGAGGGGTAGGTTGAGGATGAGGGTGAGATTTAGGGTTAGGGTTAGGGTTATTGTTAGGATTAGGGTTAGAGTTAGGGTTACAGTGAGGTTGAGGGTGAGGGTTAGGGTTAGGGTTAGG
>NW_012267391.1:284104-285090 GCF_000151885.1 Dipodomys ordii
AGGGTTAGGGTTAGGGTTATGGTTAGGCTTAGTGCTAGGCTGAGGTTGATGGTGAGGGTGAGGGTTAAGTTTAGTGTGAGGGTTAAGTTTAGGGTTAGGGTTACAGTGAAGGGGAGGGATAGAGTTAGGTGTAGGTTTAGGGTGAGTGTGAGGGTTAGGATTAGGGTTAGGTTTAAAGTTATTGTTATTGTTAGTGTTAGGGTTACCTTTATGGTGAGGGTGAGGCTGAGGTTGAGGTTTAGGGTTAGGGTTAATGTCAGGGTGAGTGTTAGGGTTAGGGTTAGGGTTACAGTGAGGGTGAGGGTTAGGGTTAGGGTTAGGATTAGGTTTAGGGTTATAGTTCGGTTTAGGGTTACAGTTACATTTATCGTGAGGTTGATGGTGAGGGTTAGGGTTAGGTTAGGGTGAGGTTTAGGGTTATGGTTAGGGTTAGGGGGAGGTTTAGGTTCAGGGTTACATTAAGGGTTAGGGTTAGGGTGAGGGTGAGAGTGAGGGTTAGGGTTAGGGTTAGGGTTATTGTTAGGGTTAGGGTTAGAGTTACGGTTACAGTGAGGTTGAGGGTGAGGGTTAGGGTTAGTGTTAGGGTTAGGTTTAGTGTTAGGGTTAGGGTTAGGGTGAGGTTTAGGTTTAGGGCTACAGTGAGGGTTAGGGTTAGAGTTATAGTTAGGCTGAGTGTGAGGGTGAGGTGTAGGATTAGGGTTAGGTTTAGGGTTATTGTTAGGGTTAGGATTAGGGTTACCTTTATGGTGAGGGTGAGGCTGAGGGTGAGTTTAGGGTTAATGTTTAGTTGAGGTTTAGGGTTAACTTCAGGGTTAGGGTTAGCGTGAGGTTTGGGTTAGGGTTAGGGTTACTGTGAGGGTGAGGATTAGGATTAGGGTTAGGGTTATTGTTAGAGGTAGACTTAGAGTTACAGTTACAGGGAGGTTGAGGTTGAGGTTTAGGGTTAGTTTAAGGGTGAGGTTTAGGGTTAGGATTAGGGTTAGGGT
>NW_012267391.1:288045-289026 GCF_000151885.1 Dipodomys ordii
TGAGGACTAGGGTTAGGGTGAGGGTTAGGCTAAAGGTTAGGGTGATGGTTAAGGTGAGGGTGATGTTTAGGGTAAGCATGAGGGTTAGGGTTAGGGTTAGGGAGCGGGTGAGGTTTAGGGTTAGGTTTAGGTTGAGTGTTGGGTTTAGGGATAGGCTGAGGGTTAGGATGAGGGCTAGGGTTAGGGTTAGGGTGAGAGTTACGCTTAGTGTGAGGGTTAGGGTGAGGTTTAGGTTTAGGGTGATGGTTAGGGTGAGGGTTAGGGTGAGGGTTAGTGATAAGGTTAGGGTAAGGGTGAGGGTTTGGGTTAGGCTAAGGCTTAGGGTGAGGGTTAGGGTAAGGTTAAAGGTTAGGGTGAGGTGTAGGGTTATGGTTAGGTTGAGGGTTAGTTTTAGTGTGAGTGTTAGGGTGAGGTTTAGGGATAGGGTTAGGATTAGGGTTAGGTTTAGGGTTGGAGTGAGAGTAAGGTTTAGGGTCTGGGTTAGGTTGAGAGTGAGGGTTAGTGTTAGATTAGGGTTAGGGTTAGGTTGAGGGTGATGGTGAGGCTGAGGGTGAGGGTGAGGGTTCGGTTGAGGGTTCGTGTTAGGGTTAGGGTGAGGGTGATTGTGAAGTTTAGTGTTAGGGTTAGGGTTAGGGTGAAGTTTACGGTGAGGATGTGGTGAGGGTGAGAGTTACGTTTAGGGTTAGTTTGAGGTTTAGGGTTAGGGTTAGAGTTACGGTGAGGGTGAAGGTTAGGGTTAGGATGAGGGGTAGGGTGAGGTTTATGGGTAGTGTTAGGGTGAGCGTTATGGTTAGTGTGAGGGTTAGTGTTAGGGTTAGGGTTAGGGTGAGGGTGAGGGTTACTGGGGAGTTTAGGGCTAGGGTGAGGGTTAGGGTAAGGCATATGGTTAGGTTGAGGGTGAGGGTGAGTGTTAGCATTAGGGTTAGGGTGAGGGTGAGGTTGAAGGAGAGTGTGAGGGTTAGGGTTAGGGTTAGGCTTAGG
>NW_012267391.1:291538-292435 GCF_000151885.1 Dipodomys ordii
TTAGGGTTAGGGTTAGGGTGAGGGGTAGTGTTAGAGTTAGGGTTAGGATTTGGTTTAGGTTGAGGGTTAGGGTTAGGGTGAGGGTTGAGGTGAGGTTAAGGCTTTGTGTGTAGTTTAGGGTGAGAGTGAGGGTTAGGGTTAGCCTTAGGGTGAGTGTGAGGGTAAGGGTGCGGCTTTGGGTTAGGGTTAGGTTTAAGATGAGTGTGAGTGTTAGGGTGAGGGTTAGGTTTAGGTTTAGGGTGACCGTTAGGGTTATTGTCAGGGTTAGGGTTAGGTTTAGGGTTAGGGTTAGGGTGAGGATGAGCGTTAGGGTGAGTGTTAGTATGAGAGTGAGTCAGGGTTATCGTGAGTGTTAGGGTGAGTGTTAGCGTGAGGGTTAGGGTTAGGGTTAGGTTCAGTGTGAGGATTAGGCAGAGGGTGAGGGGTGAGTGTGACGGTGAGTGTGAGGGTTAGCATTAGGGTTAGGGTGAGGTTTATGTTTAGGGTTAGGGTTTGGGTGAGTGTGAGGGTTAGTATTAAGGTTAGGGATACTGTTAGGCTGAGGGTGAGGGTTAGGGTTAGGGTTAGGGTTAGGGTGAGGGTAAGGGCGAGAATTACGTTTAGGATTAGGGTTAGGTTTAGTGTTAAGCTGAGGGTCAGGGTTTGGGTGAGCGCTAGGGTTAGGGTGAGGGTTAGGCTTAGGGTTAGAGTGAGGGTTAGGGTTTGGGTAATGTTTAGGGTGAGGGTGAGGGTTAGGGTGAGGGTTACAGTGCATGAGGTTCAGGGTTAGTTTTATGCTGAGGGTTAGGTTTAGTGTTAGGTTGAGGGTTAGGCTTAGTGTGAGTGTTAGGGTTAGGTTTAGGGTTAGGGTGATGGTTAGGGTGAGGGTTAGCTTGAGGGTTAGTGATAGGGTTAGGG
>NW_012267391.1:296613-298010 GCF_000151885.1 Dipodomys ordii
TTAAGTGTGAGGGTTAGGGTAAGGGTTAGGGTGAGAGTAAGTGTAAGAGTGAGGGTTAGGGTGATAGTGAGGGTTAGGTTTAGCCTTAGACTTAGTGTGAGGTTTATGGTGAGCGTTAGGGTTAGGGTTAGGTTTAGGGTTAGTGTTAGGCTGAGGGTGAGGGTGAGGATGAGGGTGAGTGTGAGGTTTAGGGTTAGGGTTAGGCTTAGGATTAGGCGGAGGTTGAGGGTGAGGGTGAAGATTAGATTTAGGGTTAGTGTTAGGTTTAAGGTTAGGGTGAGGGTTAGGGTGAGGATTAGGGTTAGGATTAGTGTTAGGGTGAAGACTAGGGTGAGGGTTAGGGTTAGGGTTAGGGTGAGGGTTTGGGTCAGGGTTAGGGTTTCGGTGAGGGAGAGGGTTAGGGTTAGGGTTAGAATTAGGGTTATTGTTAGGGTTAGGGTTACAGTGAGGGTGAGAGTGAGGTTGATTGTTAGGCTATAGTTTAGGGAGAGGTTTAGGGTTAGGCTTAGGTTAGGGTGAGGGTTAGGGTGAAAGTTAGGGTTAGGGTTAGGGTTAGTGTTAGGTTTAGGGCTAGCGTGAGGGTGAGTTTGAGGGTTAGGGTTAGGGTTAGGGTTAGGCTTAGTGCTAGGCTGAGGTTGATGTTGAAAGTGAGGGTTAAGGTTAGGGTGAGGGTGAAGTTTAGGCTTAGGGTTACAATGACAGTGAGGGTTATGGTTAGGGTTAGGGTGAGTGTGAGGGCTAGGGTTAGGGTGAGGATTAGGCTAAACGTTATGGTGAGGGTTAAGTTGAGGGTGATGTTTAGGGTGAGGTTGAGGGTTAGGGTGAGGGTTAGGGTGCGGGTGAGATTTAGGGTTAGGGTTAGGTTGAGGGTTATGTTTAGGGATAGGATGAGGGCTAGGGTTAGTGTTAGGGTGAGGGTTAGGCTTAGTGTGAGGGTTAGGGTTAGGTTTAGGGTTTGGGTGATGGTTAGGTTGAGGGTTAGTGATAGGTTTAGTGTTAGGTTGAGTGTTAGGGCAAGACTAAGGCTTAGGGTGAGGGTTAGGGTAAGGCTAAGGGTTAAGGTAAAGTGTAGGGTTAAGGTTAGGGTGAGAGTTAGGTTTAGTGTGAGGGTTAGGGTGAGGGTCAGGGTTAGGATGAGGTTTAAGTTTACGGTTGGAGTGAGAGTAAGGTTTAGGTTGAGGGTGAGGGTTAGGGTAAAATTAGGATTAGGGTGAGGTTGAGGGTGATGGTGAGGATGAAGGTGAGGGTGAGGGTTCGGTTGAGGGTTCGGGTCAGGGTTAGGGTGAGGATGATGGTGAGGTTTAGGGTTAGGGTTAGGGTTACGGTGAAGGTGAGGTGAGGGTGAGGGTTAGAGTTAGGGTGAGGTTTAGGGTTAGAGTTATGGTTAGGGTTAGGGT
>NW_012267391.1:305487-306192 GCF_000151885.1 Dipodomys ordii
AGTGTGAGGGTTAGGGTTAGGTTTAGGGTTAGTGTGATGGTTAGGGTGAGGGTTAGTGATAGGTTTAGGGTGAGGGTGAGGGTTAGGGCAAGGCTAAGGCTTAGGGTGAGGGTTAGGGTAAGGCTAAGGGTTAAGGTGAGGGGTATGGTTAGGGTTAGGGTGAGGGTTAGGTTTAGTGTGAGGATTAGGGTGAGGGTTAGGGTTAGGGTTGGGATGAGGTTTAGGTTTAGGGTTGGAGTGAGAGTAAGGGTTAGGGTCAGGTTTAGGTTGAGGGTGAGGGCTATGGTTAACTTAGGTTTAGGGTGAGGTTGAGGGTGATGGTGAGGATGAAGCTGAGGGTGAGGGTTCGGTTGAGGGTTCGGGTCAGGTTTAGGGTGAGGGTGATGGTGAGTTTTAGGTTTAGGGTTAGGGTTACAGTGAAGGTGTGGTAAGGGTGAGGGTTAGGGTTAGGGTTAGGGTGAGGTTTAGGGTTAGAATTATGGTTAGGGTTACGGTGAGGGTGAGGGTTAGGGTTTGAATGAGGGGTAGCATGAGGGGTAGGGGTAGGAGTAGAGTGAGGTTTATGGTTAGTGTGAGGGTTAGGGTTAGGGTTAGGGTGAGGGTTAGGGTTAGGGTTAAGTTGGAGGTTAGGGCTAGGGTGAGGGTTAGGGTAAGGCATAAGCTTAGGTTGAGTGTGAGAGTTAGCATTAGGATTAGGGTTAGGGT
>NW_012267391.1:311051-312010 GCF_000151885.1 Dipodomys ordii
AGGGTGAGGGTTAGGATGGAGGTTACGGTTAGGGTGAGTGTTAGGGTTAGGGGTTGGCTTAGGTCGAGGTTGATCGTGAGGGTTAGTTTTAGGGTTAGGGTGAGTTTTCGGGTTAGGGATAGGGTTAGGGTTAGTGTTAGGTTTAGGATTAAGGTTAGGTTAAGGGCTAGGTTTAGGGTGATGGTTAATGTTAGGGTTAGGGTGAGGGTGAGGGTTAGGATTAGGGTTAGGTTTAGGGTTATTGGTATGGTTAGCGTTAAGTTTAAGGTTACGATTAGGGTGATAGTGAGGGTGAGGTTTAGGGTTGGGATTAAGGTTAGGGTCAGGGTTACGATGAGGGGTAGGGTGAGGGGTAGGGGTACGGTTAGGGTGAGGGTTAGGGTTTGGGTGGATGTTATGGTTAGGGTGAGGGTTAGGGTTAGGCATAGGTTTGTTTGAGGATGAGGCTGAGGGTTAGCTTTAGGATTAGGGTTAGGGTTAGGCTGAGGGTGAGGGTGAGGTTGAGGGTGAGTATGAGGGTTAGGGTAAGGCTTCAGTTTAGGGTTAGGGTTAGGGTGAAGTTTGGGGTGAAGTTAAGGCTTTGGGTGTGGTTTAGGGTGAGAGTGAGGGTTAGGGTTAGCCTTAGGGTGAGTGTGAGGGTAAAGGTGCGGCTTTGGGTTAGGGTTAGATTTAGGATAAGTGTGAGTGTTAGGGTGAGGGTTAGGGTTAGGGTGAGCGTTAGGGTTATTTTTAGGGTTGGGGTTAGGTTTAGGTTTAGGGTTAGGGTGAGGGTAATGGTTAGGGTGAGTGTTAGTATGAGAGTGAGTCAGGGTTATCGTGAGTGTTAGGGTGAGGGTTAACGTGAGGGTTAGGGTTTGGATTAGGTTCAGGGTGAGGATTAGGCTGAGGGTGAGGGGTGAGGGTGAGGGTGAGGGTTAGCATTATATTTAGGGTGAGGTTTAGGGTTAGGGTGAGGGTGA
>NW_012267391.1:318638-319809 GCF_000151885.1 Dipodomys ordii
GTGAGGGTTAGTGTTAGGTTTAGGGTTAGGGTGATGGTTAGGGTGAGGGTTATGGTGAGGATTAGTGATAGGGTTAGGGTGAGGGTGAGTGTTAGAGCAAGGCTAAGGCTTAGGGTGAGGGTATGGTAAGGCTAAGGGTTACGGTGAGAGCGAGGGTGAGGGTTAGGGTTAGGGTGAGGTTCGGGGTTCGGGTTAAGGTTAGGGTTAGGATGAGGATTAGAGTGGGGTAGCGTTAGGTTTAGGTTTAGTATGAGGGTTAGTGTTAGGGTTAGGGTTAGGGTTAGGCGAAGTTTAGGTTGAGGGTTAGGGTTTGGGTTACGGTTAGGTTGAGGGTGAGGTTTAGGGTTAGGTTTAGGGTTAGGGTGAGGGTTAGGATGGAGGTTATGGTTAGGGTGAGTGTTAGGGTTAGGGGTAGGGTTAGGTCGAGGTTGAGCGTGAGGGTTAGTGTTAGGGTGAGATTTCGGGTTAGGGATAGGGTTAGGGTTAGTGTTAGGTTTAGGTTTAAGGTTAGGTTGAGGGCTAGGGTTAGGGTGATATTTAAGGTTAAGGTTAGGTTGAGGGTGAGGGTTAGTATTAGGGTTAGGTTTAGGGTTATTGTTAGGGTTAGGGTTAAGTTTAAGGTTATGATTAAGGTGAGAGTGAGGGTGAGGTTTAGGGTTAGGGTTAGAGTGAGGGTTAGGGTTAGGGTTAGGATTAAGGTTAGGGTCAGGGTTACCATGAGGGGTAGGGTGAGGGATAGGGGTATGGTTCGGGTGAGGGTTACGGTTAGTGTGAGGGTTAGGGTTAGGTTGAGGGTTAGGGTGAGGCATAGGGTTTGTTTGAGGGTGAGGGGGAGGGTTAGCTTTAGGATTAGGATCAGGGTTAGGCTGAGGGTGAGGGTGAGGTTGAGGGTGAGTATGAGGGTTAGGGTTAGAGTTAGAGTTAGGCTTCAGTTTAGGTTTAGGGTTAGGGTGAGGGGTAGGGTTAGAGTTAGGGTAAGGGTTTGGTTTAGTTTGAGGTTTAGTTTTAGGTTGAGGGTTGGGGTGATGTTAAGGCTTTGGGTGTGGTTTAGGGTGAGAGTGAGGGTTAGGGTTAGCCTTTGGGTTAGTGTGAGTGTAAGGGTGTGGCTTTGGGTTAGGGTTAGGTTTAGGATGAGTGTGAGTGTTAGGGTGAGGGTTAGGGTTAGGGTGAG
>NW_012267391.1:323710-324701 GCF_000151885.1 Dipodomys ordii
TTAGTGTTAGGGTTAGGGTGAGAGTTTGGTTTAGGTTTAGTATCAGTATGAGGGTTAGGCTGAGCAGTAGGGTTAGGGTTATGGTGAGGGTTATGGTTAATGTTGGGGTTAGTGATAGGTTTAAGGTTAGGGTGAGGGCAAGGTTTAGGGTGAGGGTTAGGGTGAGGGTGAGGGTTAGGGTTAGGGTTAGTGTGAGGGCTAGGGTGAGGCTGAGGGTTAGGTTTAGGGTTAGGGTGATGTTTAGGTTTAGGGTGAGGGTTAGGTTGAGTGTTAGGGTTAGCCTTAGGGTGCGTGTGAGGGTAAAGATTATAGTTAGGCTTAGTGTTAGGTTTAGGATGAGGGTGAGTGTTAGGGTGAGTGTTAGGGTTAAGGTGGGTGTTAGTGTTAGTGTGAGGGTTAGGGTTAGGTTTAGGTATAGGGTTAGGGTGAGGGTAAGGGTTAGGGTGAGTGTTAGGGTTATCATGAGTGTTAGGGTGAAGGTTTGGGTGAGGGTTAGGATTAGGGTTAGGTTGAGGGTGAGGGTTAGGCTGAGTGTGAGGGGTGAGGGTGAGGGTTAAGATTAGGGTTACAGTTAGGGTTAGGCTGAGGGTGAGGGTGAAGGTGAGGGTTAGCATTAGGTTTAGGGTGAGGTTTTGGGTTAGGGTGAGGGTGAGTGTGAGGTTTAGGATTAGGGTTAGGAATACTGTTAGGCTGAGGGTTAGGGTTAGGGTTAGGGTTAGGGTAAGGGTTAGCGTTTGGGTGATATTTAGGGTGAGGGTTAGTGTGCGGGTGAGGGTTAGGATGAGAACTAGGGTTAGGGTTAGGGTGAGGGTTATCCTTAGTGTGAGGGTTAGGTTAGGTTTAGGGTTAGGGTGATCATTAAGGTGAGGGTTATGGTGAGGGTTAGTGATAGGGTTAGGGTGAGGTTGAGGGTTAGAGCAAGGCTAAGGCTTAGGGTGAGGGTTAGGGTTAGGCTAAGGGTTAGGGTGAGGGTGAGGGTGAGGGTTAGGGT
>NW_012267391.1:331119-332401 GCF_000151885.1 Dipodomys ordii
GGTTAAGGTTAGGGTTAGGGTGAGGGTGAGGGTTAGGTTTAGCGTTAGGTTTAGGGTTATTGTTAGGGTTAGGTTTAAGTTTAAGGTTACGATTAGGGTGATAGTGAGGGTGAGGTTTAGGTTTAGGGTTAGAGTGAGGGTTAGCTTTAGTGTTAGGACTAAGGTTAGTGTTAGGATTAAGGTTACAATGATGGGTAGGGTGAGGGGTAGGTGTAGGGTTAGGGTGAGGGTTATGGTTAGTGTGAGGGTTATGGTTAGTGTTAGGGTTAGGGTTAGGTTGACGGTTAGGGTTCGGGTGGATGTTATGGTTAGGGTGAGGGTTAGGGTTAGGCATAGGGTTTGGTTGAGGGTGAGGGTTAGCTTTAGGATTACGGTTAGGGTTAGGCTGAGGGTGAGGGTGAGTGTGAGGGTTAGGGTTAGGGTTAGGGTTAGGGTTAGGCTTTTGTTTAAGGTGAGGGTGAGTGTGAGGGTTAGGGTTAGAGTTAGGTTTAGGCTTATGGTTAGGCTGAAGGTGAGGGTTAGGGTGAGGGTGAGGTTGATGGTTAGATTTAGGCTGAGTGTTAGCTTTAGGGTTAGGGATTGTGCTAGGTTGAGGGTTAGGTTTAGGATTAGGGTTAGATTTAGGGTGCGGGTTAGGGTTATGGTTAAGGTTAGGGTTAGGGTGAGGGTGAGGGTTTGGGTTAGGGTTAGGGTGAGGATTAGGGACAGGGTGAGGTTTAGGGATAGGTTTAGGGTTAGGGTTATGGTGAGAGTGAGAGTTAGGGTTAACGTTATGTTTAGAGACAGGTTGAGGGTGAGGGTTAGGTTTAGGATTAGGGTTAGGGTAAGGGTTAGGTTGAAGTTGAGGGTGAGGGTGAGGGTGAGGGTTAGGGTTAGGCTTAGGCTTAGGTTTAGGGTGAGTGTTAGTGTTAGGGTTAGGGTGAGAGTTTGGGTTAGGTCTAGGATTAGTATGAGGGTTAGGGTGAGGAGTAGGGTTAGGGTTATGGTGAGGGTTAGGGTTTGTGTTGGGGTTAGTGATACATTTAAAGTTAGGGTGAGGGCAAGGTTTAGGGTGAGTGTTAGGGTGAGGGTGAGGGTTAGGGTGAGGGTTAACGTTTGTGTGATATTTAGGGTGAGGGTGAGGATTAGTGTGAGGGTGAGGTTTAGGATGAGAAATAGGGTTAGGGTTACGTTGAGGGTTAGGCTTAGTGTGAGGGTTAGAGTTAGGTTTAGGGTTAGGGTGATGGTTAGGGTGAGGTTTATGGTGAGGGTTAGTGATAGGGTTAGGGTGAGGGTAAGGGTT
>NW_012267391.1:334961-335877 GCF_000151885.1 Dipodomys ordii
TGAGGTTTAGGGTTAGGTTTAGGGTTCGTGTTAGGGTGAGGGTGAGGGTGAAGGTTAGTGTTAGGGGTAGGGATAGGTTTAGGGTGAAGGTGATGGAGAGCGTTAAGTTAAGTATTAGGGGTAGGGTTAGGGTTAGGCTTAGGGTCAGGGTGAGGGTGAGGTTTAGGGTGAGTGTTAGGGTTAAGCTTAGGGTGACGTTTAGGGTTAGGGTGATATTTAGGGTGAGGGTGCGTGTTAGGCTGACGGTGATGTTTAGGCTGAGTGTGAGGGTTAGGTTTATGGTTAGTATTAGGGTGAGTGTTAGGGTTAGTGTTGGGGATAGGATGAGGATTAGGGTGAAGTTTAGGGTTAAGGTTAGGGTGAGGAATAGTGTGAGGATTAGGGTTAGGGTTAGGGTTAGGGTAGGTTGAGGGTAATCATTAAAGAGGTTTAGGGTGAGGGTTAGGTTTAGGATCAGAGTTAGTATTAGGGTTAGGGTGAGGATGAGGGTTTGGGTTAGGGTTAGGGTGAAGGTTAGAGATAGGGTGAGGTTTAGGGATAAGTGTAGGGTTAGGGTGATGGTGAGGGTGAGGGTTAGAGTTAGCATTAGGCTTAGGCTTAGGTTTAGGGTGAGGGTTAGGGTTAGAATTAGGGTTAGGGGGAACGTGAGGGTGAGGGTGAGGGTTTGGGTTAGTGTTAGGGTGAGGGTTAGGGTTAGGGTGTGGGTTAGGGTTAGTGTTAGGGTGAGGGTTAGAGTGTGAGTTAGGGTGAGGGGGAGGGTAAGGATGAGGGTTAGGGTTAGGTTTAGGGTTGGTTTGAGGGCTAGGGTGAGGGTAAGGGTTAGGGTTAGGGTGAGGTTGAGGGTTAGGGTTAGGGTTAGGGTCATGGTTAGCGTTAGGGTGAGGGTTAAGTTTAGTGTGAGCGTTAGGCTGAGGGT
>NW_012267391.1:338883-339320 GCF_000151885.1 Dipodomys ordii
TTAGGGTTAGGGTGAGGGTTAGGGTTAGGATTAGGATGAGGATTAGGGTTAGGGTGAAGGCTAGAGTGAGGGTGAGGGAGAGGGTTAGGGTTAGGGTTAGGGTTAGAATTAGGGTTATTGTTAGGGTTAGGGTTAGGGTTATAGTGAGAGTGAGAGTGAGGTTGATTGTTAGGCTAATGCTTAGGGAAAGGTTTAGGGTTAGGTTTAGGGTAAGGGTGAGGGTGAGGTTTAGGTTTTGAGATAGATTTAGTGTGAGAATTAAGGTGAGGGTTACTGTTAAGGCTAGTCTTAGGGTGAGGGTTAGGGTGAAGGTTAGGGTTAGGGTTAGTGTTAGGATTAGGATTAGCTTGAGGGTGAGTTTGAAGTTTAGGGTCAGGGTTAGTGTTAGGCTTAGTGCTAGGCTGAGGTTGATGTTGAAAGTGATGGTTAAGGTTAGG
>NW_012267391.1:344190-344750 GCF_000151885.1 Dipodomys ordii
GGGTTAGGGTTAGGGTTAGTGTTAGGTTTAGGGTTACGGTTAGGTTGAGGGATTGGGTTAGGGGGATGGTTAAGGTTAGGGTTAGGGTGAGGGTGAGGGTTAGGATTAGGGTTAAGTTTAGGGTTATTGTTAGGGTTAGGTTTAAGTTTAAGGTTGCGATTAGGGTGATAGTGAGGTTTAGGTTTAGGGTTAGAGTGAGGGTTAGGGTTAGGGTTAGGATTAAGGTTAGGGTCAGGTTTACGATGAGGAGTAGGTGTTGGGTTAGGGTGAGGGTTATGGTTAGTGTGAGGGTTATGGTTAGGGTTAGGTTGAGGGTTAGGGTTCGGGTGGATGTTAGGCTTAGGGTGAGGGTTAGGGTTAGGCATAGGGTTTGGTTGAGGGGGAAGGTGAGGGTTAGCTTTAGGATTAGCGTTAGGGTTAGGCTCAGGGTGAGGGTGAGTGTGAGGGTTAGGGTTAGGGTTAGGATTAGGCTTTGGTTTAGGGTGAGGATGAGTGTGAGTGTTAGGGTGAGGGTTAGGGTTAGGCTTATGTTTAGGCTGAGGGTGAGGGTGAGGGTGAGG
>NW_012267391.1:352041-353165 GCF_000151885.1 Dipodomys ordii
AGGGTTAGGTTTAGGCGAAGTTTAGGTTCAGGGTTAGGGTTTGGTTTAGGTTTAGGTTGAGGGTGAGGTTTAGGGTGAGGTTTAGTGTTAGGTTGAGGGTTAGTATTGAGGTTAGGGCTAGGGTGAGTGTTAGGGTTAGGGGTAGGGTTAGGTCGAGGTTGAGGTTGAGGGTGAGGGTTAGGGTTAGAGTGAGATTTCGGGTTAGGGTTAGTGTTAGTGCTCAGTTTAGGGTTACGGTTAGGTTGAGGGATAGGGTTAGGGGCATGGTTAAGGTTAGGGTTAGGGTGAGGGTGAGGGTTAGGATTAGCGGTAGGTTTAGGGTTATTGTTAGGGTTAGGTTTAAGTTTAAGGTTATGATTAGGGAGATAGTGAGGGTGAGGTTTAGGTTTAGGGTTAGAGTGATGGTTACCATTAGTGTTAGGATTAAGGTTAGGGTCAGGGTTACTATGAGGGGTAGGGTGAGGGGTAGGTGTAGGGTTAGGGTGAGGGTTACGGTTAGTGTGAGGGTTATGGTTAGTGTTAGGGTTAGGGTTAGGTTGAGGGTTAGGGTTCGGGTGGATGTTAGGGTTAGGGTGAGGGTTAGAGTTAGGCAAAGGGTTTGGTTGAGGGTGAGGGTGAGGGTTAGCTTTAGGATTAGGGTTAGGTTTAGGCTGAGGGTGAGGTTGAGTGTGAGGGTTAGGGTTAGGGTTAGGGTTAGGCTTTGGTTTAGGGTGAGGGTGAGTGCGAGGGTTAGGGTTAGGGTTAGGCTTATGGTTAGGCTGAGGGTGAGGTTGAGGTTGAGGGTGAGGTTTTGGGTTAGATTTAGGCTGAGTGTTAGGTTTAGGGTTAGGGATTGGTTTAGGTTGAGGGATAGGGTTAGGTTTAGGGTTAGATTTAGGGTGCAGGTTGGGGTTATGGTTAGGGTTAGGGTTAGGGTGAGGGTGAGGGTTTGGGTTAGGGTTAGGGTGAGGATTAGGGATAGGTTGAGGTTTAGGGATAGGTTTAGGGTTAGGGTTATGGTGACAGTGAGAGTTAGGGTTCAGATTATGTTTAAAGACAGGTTGAGGGTGAGGGTTAGGTTTAGGATTATGGTTAGGGTAAGGGTTAGGTTGAAGTTTAGGGTGAGGGTGAGGGTTAGGGTTAGG
>NW_012267391.1:356155-357597 GCF_000151885.1 Dipodomys ordii
TAGGTTTAGGGTGAAGGTGATGGAGAGGGTTAGGTTAAGGATTAGGGTTAGGGTTATGGTTAGGCATAGGGTGAGGGTGAAGGTGAGGTTTAGGGTGAGTGTTAGGGTTAGGGTTAGGGTGAATGTTAGGGTTAGGGTGATGTTTAGGCTGAATGTGAGGGTTAGGTTTATGGTTAGTATTAGGTTGAGTGTTAGGGTTAGGGTTAGGGATAGGGTGAGGATTAGGATGAAGTTTAGGGTTAGGGTTAGGGTGAGGATTAGTGTGAGGTTTAGGATTAGTGTTAGGGTTAGGGTTAGGTTGAGGGTAATCATTAGGGTGAGGTTTAGGGTGAGGGTTAGGGTTAGGATCAGGGTTAATGTTAAGTTTAGGGTGAGGATGACGGTTTGGCTTAGGGTTAGGGTGAAGGTTAGGGATAGAGTGAGGTTTAGGGATAAGTTAAGGGTTAAGGTGATGGTGAGGGTGAGGGTTAGAGTTAGCATTAGGATTAGGCTTAGGGTTAGGGTGAGGTTTAGGGTTAGAATTAGGGTTAGGGGGAAGTTGAGGGTTTAGGTTGAGGGTTAGGGTTAGGGTTAGGGTGAGGTTTAGCGTTACGGTGTGGGTTAGGGTTAGTGTTAGGGTGAGGGTGAGGGTTAGTGTGTGATTTAGGGTGAGGGTGAGGGTAAGCATGAGGGTTAGGGTTAGGATTAGGGTTGGTTTGAGGGCTAGGGTGCCGGTGAGGGTTAGGTTTAGGGTGAGGTTTAGGTGTAGGGTTAGGGTCATGGTTAGCGTTAAGGTTAGGGTGTGATTTAGGTTTAGTGTGAGTGTTAGGCTGAGAGTAAGGGTTAGGGTGAGGGTAAGTGTTAGGGTGAGGGTTAGGGTGAGAGTGAGGGTTAGGGTTAGCATGAGTGTTAGGGTGAGGATTAGGGTTAGGGTAAGGGCTAGGATTAGGTTTAGGGTTAGGGTGAGGTTAAGGTGAGGGTGAGGGTTAGGGTGAGAGTTAAGCTTTGGGTGAGGGTTAGGGTTATGGCTAGGTTGAGGGTTAGTTTTAGGGTGATGTTTTGGGTGAGGGTGAGGATTATGGTGAGGTTGAGGGTTCCGGTTAGGGTGAGGGTGAGGGTGATAGTGAGGGTTAGGTTTAGCCTTAGTCTTATTGTGAGGGTTATGGTGAGGATTAGGGTTAGGGTTAGGGTTCTTTTTAGGTTGAGGGTGTGGGTTAGGGTTAGTGTTAGGTTGAGGATTAAGCTTAGCATTAGGGTTAGGGTGAGGTTTAGGGTCAGGGTTAGGGTTGGGTTTAGGGTTTGGTTTAGGGTGAGGGTGAGGGTTACTGTTAGGGTGAGGGTGAGGGTGAGGGTGAGTGTTAGGGTTAGGGTTAGGTTTAGGGTGAGGGTGAGGGTGAGGATTAGGTTTAGGGTTAGGGCTAGGGTTAGGTTTAGGTTGAGGGTGAGTTTTAGGGTTAGGGTTA
>NW_012267391.1:363440-364560 GCF_000151885.1 Dipodomys ordii
TTAGGGTGAGTTTGAGGATTAGGTATATGGGTAGGGTTAGGATGAGTGTTAGGTTGAGGGGTAGGTTTATGGTTAGAGTGAGGGTTAGGGTTATTGTGATTGTTAGGGTTAGGGTGAGGGTTAGGATTAGGTTGTGGTTGAGAGTTAGGTTTAAGGTGAGGTTTAGGGTTAGGTTTAGGGTTCGTGTAGGGTGAGGGTGAGGGTGAGGGTTAGGGGTAGATTTAGGGATAGGTTTAGGGTGAAGGTGATGGAGAGGGTTAGGTTAAGGATTAGGGGTAGGGGTAGGGTTAGGCTTAGGGTGAGGGTGAGGGTGAGGGTGAGGTTTAGGATGAGTGTTAGGGTTAGGGTTAGGGTGAAGTTTAGGGTTAAGGTGATGTTTAGGGGGAGGGTGAGTGTTCGGCTGACGGTGATGTTTAGGCTGAGGGTGAGGGTTAGGTTTATGGTTAGTATTAGGGTGAGTGTTAGGGTTAGGGTTAGGGATAGGGTAAGGATTAGGGTGAAGTTTAGGGTTAGGGTTAGTGTGAGGATTAGTTTGAGGATTAGGGTTAGTGTTAGGGTTAGAGTTAGGTTGAGGGTAATAATTAGGGTGAGGTTTAGGGTAAGGGATAGGTTCAGGATCAGGGTTAGTGTTAGGGTTAGGGTGAGGATGAGGTTTTGGGTTAGGGTTAGGGTGAAGATTAGGGATAGGGTGAGGTTTAGGGATAAGTCTAGGGTTAAGGTGAAGGTGAGGGTGAGGGTTAGAGTTAGCATTAGGCTTAGGCTTAGGGTTAGGGTGAGGTTTAGGGTTACAATTAGGGTTAGGGGGAAGGTGAGGGTTGAGGGTGAGGGTTAGGTTTAGGGTTAGTGTGAGGTTTAGGGTTATGGTGTGGGTTAGGGTTAGTGTTAGGATGAGTGTGTGAGTTAGTGTGAGGGTGAGGGTAAGGATGAGGGTTAGGGTTAGGATTAGGCTTGGTTTCAGGACTAGGGTGCGGGTGAGGGTTAGGGTTAGGGTGAGGTTTAGGGGTAGGGTTAGGGTCATGGTTAGCGTTTAGGTTAGGGTGAGATTTAGGTTTAGCGTGAGCGTTAGGCTGAGGGTAAGGGTTAGGGTGAGGGTAAGTGTTAGGGTGAGGGTTAGGGTGAG
>NW_012267391.1:370976-372178 GCF_000151885.1 Dipodomys ordii
GGTGAGGGTTAGTGATAGGTTTAGGGTGAGGGTGAGGGTTAGAGCAAGGCTAAGGCTTAGGGTGAGGGTGAGGGTAAGGCTAAGGGTTAGGGTGAGGGTGAGGGTTAGCGTTAGGGTTAGGATGAGGTTCGGGGTTAGGGTTATAGTTAGGGTTAGGATGAGGGTTAGCATGAGGGGTAGGTTTAGGTTTAGGGTGATGGTTTAGTATGAGGGTTAGGGTTAGGGTTAGGGTTAGGGCGACGTTTAGGTTCAGGGATAGGATTTGGGTTAGGGTTAGGTTGAGCGTGAGGTTTAGGGTGAGGTATAGGGTTAGGGTGAGTGTTAGGATGGAGGTTAGGGTTAGGGTATTAGGGTTGGGGGTAGGGTTACGTCGAGGTTGAGGGTGAGGGTTAGGGTGAGATTTCGGGTTAGGGTTAGTGTTAGTGTTAGGTTTAGGGTTACGGTTAGGTTGAGGGATAGGGTTAGGTTGATTCTTAAGGTTAGGGTTAGGGTGAGGGTGAGGGTTAAGATTAGGGTTAGGTTTAGGGTTATTGTTAGGGCTAGGGTTAAGTTTAAGGTTACGATTAGGTTGAGAGTGAAGGTGAGGTTTAGGTTTAGGGTTATTGTGAGGGTTAGGGTCAGGGTTAGGATTAAGGTTAGGGTCAGGTTTACGATGAGGGGTAGGGTGAGGGGTAGGTGTAGGGTTAAGGTGAGGGTTTCGGTTAGTGTGAGGGTTATAGTTAGTGTTAGTGTTAGGGTTAGGTTGAGGGTTAGGGTTCGGGTGGATGTTAGGGTTAGGGTGAGGGTTAGGTTTAGGCATAGGGTTTGGTTGAGGGTGAAGGTGAGGGTTAGCTTTAGGATTAGGGTTAGGGTTAGGCTGAGGGTGAGGGTGAGTGTGAGGGTTAGGGTTAGGGATAGGGTGAGGCTTAGGGATAGGGTGAGGTTTAGGGATAGGTTTAGGGTTAGGGTGACGGTGAGGGTGAGGGTTAGAGTTAGCATTAGTCTTATGATTAGGGTTAGGGTGAGGTTTAGGGTTAGAATTAGGGTTAGGGGGAAGGTGAGGGTTTAGGGTGAGGGTTAAGGTTAGGGTTAGGGAGAGGTTTAGGGTTAGGTTGTGGGTTAGGGTTAGTGTTAGGGTGAGGGTGAGTGTGTGAGTTAGGGTGAGGGTGAGGGTAAGGATAAAGGTTAGGGTTAGGATTAGGTTTGGTTTGAGGGCTAGGGTG
>NW_012267391.1:379152-380326 GCF_000151885.1 Dipodomys ordii
TGAGGGTTATGGTGAGGGTTAGTGATAGGGTTAGGGTGAGGGTGAGGGTTAGAGCAAGGCTAAGGCTTAGGGTGAGGGTTAGGGTAAGGGTAAGGGTTAGGGTGAGGGTGAGGGTGAGGCTTAGGGTTAGGGTTAGGGTGAGGTTCGGGGTTAGGGTCATGGTTAGGGTTAGGATGAGGGTTAGCGTGAGGGGTAGGTTTAGGTTTAGGGTAAGGGTTAGGTTTAGTATGAGGGATAGTGTTAGGGTTAGGGTTAGGGCGACGTTTAGGTTCAGGCTTAGGGTTTGGGTAAGGTTTAGGTTGAGCGTGAGGTTTAGGGTTAGGGTGAGGGTTAGGATGGAAGTTAGGTTTAGGGTGAGAGTTAGGGTTAGGGGTAGGGTTAGGTCGAGGTTGAGGTTGAGGGTTAGGGTTAGGATTAGGGTGAGATTTCGGGTTAGGGTTAGTGTTAGGTTTAGTTTTACGGTTAGGTTGAGGGATAGGGTTAGGGTGAGGGTGAAGGTTAGGGTTAGGGTGAGGGTTAGGATTAGGGTTAGGTTTAGGGTTATTGTTAGTGTTAGGGTTAAGTTTATGGTTATGATTAGGTTGAGAGTGATGGTGAGGTTTAGGGTTAGGGTTAGGGTAAGGGTGAGGGTGAGGGTTAGGGTTAGAGTTAAGTTTAGGGTGAGGGATAGGGTTAGGGTTAGTGTTAGGGTTGGGGTTAGGGTGAGGGTTATGATGAGGGTTAGGTTTAGGGTGAGGGTTAGGGTTAGGGTTAGGGTGAGGGCTAGGTGATGGTGAGAGTTAGGGTTAGGGTTAGGGTGAAGTTTAGTGTTAGGCTTAGTGTGAGTATTAGGGTTAGTGTGGAGGTTAGGGTTGGGGTGAGGTTAAGGGTTAGGGGCAGGGTTAGGTTGAGGGTGAGCGTGAGGGTTACGGTTAAATTAGGGTTAGGGTTAGGCTGAGGGTGAGGTTAGGTTTAGGGTTTGGGTGAGGTTTAGGATTAGGTTTAGGGTTAGGGTTAGGTTGAGGGTTTGGGTTAGGGTTAGGGTTACGGTCAGGGTGAGAGTTAGCTTTAGGGATAGGATTACGGTTAGGGTGAGTGTGAGTGTGAGGGTTAGGTTTAGGGTTATGCTTAGGCTTAGGGTTAGGCTGAGGGTGAGGGTGAGGGTTAACATTAGGGTGAGGGTTAGGTTTAGGAT
>NW_012267391.1:383651-384794 GCF_000151885.1 Dipodomys ordii
TTAGGGTTAGGGTTAGGGATAGGGTCAAGGTTAGCGTTAGGGTTAGGGTAAGGGTTAAGTTTAGTGTGAGCGTTAGGCTGAGGGTAAGGGTTAGGGTGAAGGTAAGTGTTAGGGTGAGGGTTAGGGTGAGAGTGAGGGTTAGGGTTAGCGTGAGTGTTAGGGTGAGGGTTAGGGTTAGGTTAGGGTTAGCCTGAGGATGAGGGTGAGGGTGAGGGTGATGTTGAGGATTAGGGTTTGGCTTAGGGTTACGACTAGTGTGAGGGCTAGGGTGAGGGTGAGGGTTAGGGTGAGTGTGAGGGTTAAGGTGAGGGTTAGGGTTATGATTAGGGTTAGGGTTTGGGTTCGGCTGAGTTTGAATGTGTGGTTGAGGGTGAGGTTTAGGGTTAGTGTTAGGGTTAGGGTGAGGGCTAGGGTTTAGATGAGGGTTAGGGTGAGTGTGAGGGTGAATGTGAGGGTTAGGGTTAGGGTAAGGGCTAGGATTAAGGTAAGGTTTAGGGTGAGGTTAGGTTGAGGTTTAGGGTTAGGGTCAGGGTTATTGTTAGGGTTAGGGTGAGGATGAGGGTTTGGGTTAGGGTTAGGGTGAAGGTTAGGGATAGGGTGAGGTTTAGGGATAGGATTAGGGTTAGGGTGATGGTGAGGTTGGGGGTTAGAGTTAGCATTAGTCTTAGGCTTTGGGTTAGGGTGAGGTTTAGGGTTAGAATTAGGGTTAGGCGGAAGTTGAGGGTTTAGGGTGACTGTCAGTGTTAGGGTTAGGGTGAGGTTTAGGGTGTGGGTTAGGGTTAGTGTTTGGGTGAGGGTGAGTGTGTGATTTAGGGTGAGGGTGAGGGTAAGGATGAGGGTTAGGATTAGGGTTGGTTTGAGGGCTAGGGTGCGGGTGAGGTTTAGGGGTAGGGTGAGGTTTAGGGGTAGGGTTAGGGTCATTGTTAGCATTAAGTTTAGGGTGAGATTTAGGTTTAGTGTGAGCGTTAGGCTGAGGGTAAGGGTTAGGGTGAGGGTAAGTATTAGGGTGATGGTTAGGGTGAGAGTGAGGGTTCGGTTTAGCGTGAGTGTTAGGGTGAGGGTTAGGGTTAAGGTATGGGCTAGGAATAGGTGTAGGGTTAGGGTGAGGTTAGGGTGAGGGTGAGGGTTAGGGTGAGAGTTAAG
>NW_012267391.1:387585-388926 GCF_000151885.1 Dipodomys ordii
AGGGTGAGGGTTAGGCTGAGTATGAGGGGTGAGGGTGAGGGTTAGGATTAGGGTTAAAGTTAGGGTTAGCCTGAGGGTGAGGGAGAGGGTGAGGGTTAGCATTATGTTTAGGGTGAGGTTTAGGGTTAGGTTTAGGGTGAGGGTGAGTGTGAGTGTTAGGATTAGGGTTAGGGATACTGTTAGGCTGAGGGTGAGGGTGAGGGTTAGGGTGACGGATAGGGTGAGGGTGAGAGTTAGGGTGAGGGTTAGCGTTTGGGTAATATTTAGGGTGAGGGTGAGGGTTAAGGTGAGGGTTAGGGTGCGGGTGAGGGTTAAGATGAGAACTAGGGTTAGGGTTAGGATGAGGGTTACGTTTAGTGTGAGGGTTAGGGTTAGGTTTAGGGTTAGGATGATGGTTAGGGTGAGGGTTATGGTGAGGGTAAGTGATAGGTTTAGGGTGAGGGTGTTGGTTGCAGCAAAGCTAAGGCTTAGGGTGAGGGTTAGGGTAAGGCTAAGGGTTAGGGTGAGGGTGAGGGTGAGTGTTAGGGTTAGGGTTAGGGTGAGGTTCGGGGTTTGGGTTAGGGTTAGGGCTAGAATGAAGGTTAGCGTGAGGGGTAGGCTTAGGTTTATGGTGAGTGTTATGTTTAGTATGAGTGTTAGTGTTAGGGTTAAAGTTAGGGTTAGGGCGAAATTTAGGTTGAGGATTAGGGTTTGGGTTAGGGTTAGGTTGATGGTGAGGTTTAGGGTCAGGTTTAGGATTAGGGTGAGGGTTAGGATGGAGTCTAGCGTTAGGGTGTTAGGGTTGGGGTAGGGTTAAGTCAAGGTTGAGGGTGAGGGTTAGGGTTAGGGTTAGGGTGAGATTTCGGGTTAGGGTTAGGGTTAGTGTTAGGTTTAGGCTTAAGGTTAGGTTGAGGGATAAGGTTAGGGTGAGGGTTAAGGTTAGGGTTAGGGTGAAGGTGAGGGTTAGGATTAGGGTTAGGTTTAGGGTTATTGTTAGTGTTAGTGTTAAGTTTATGGTTATGATTATGTGAGAGTGAGGGTGAGGTTTAGGGTTAGGGTTAGAGTGAGGGTTAGGGTTAGGGTTAGGATTAAGGTTAGGGTCAGGGTTACGATGAGGGGTAGGGTGAGGGGTAGGGTTAGGTTTAGGGTGAGGGTTACGCTTAGTGTGAGGGTTATGGTTAGTGTTAGGGTTAGGCTTAGGTTGAGGGTTAGGGTTCGGGTGGATGTTATGGTAAGGGTGAGGGTTAGGGTTAGGCATAGGGTTTGGTTGAGGGTGAGGGTGATGGTTAGCTTTTTGATTAGGGTTAGGTTTAGGCTGAGGGTAAGGGTGAGGTTGAGGGTGAGTATGAGGGTTAGCGTTAG
>NW_012267391.1:391747-392661 GCF_000151885.1 Dipodomys ordii
AGGATAAGGGTTAGGGTGAGTGTTAGGATTAGGTAGAGGTTGAGGGTTAGGTTTAAGGTGAGGATTAGTGTTAGGGTTAGTGTTAGTGTTAGGGTGAGGGTGAGGGTGAGGGTTAGTGTTAGGGGTAGGGATAGGTTTAGGGTGAGGGTGATGCAGAGTGTTATGTTAAGGATTAGGGGTAGGGTTAGGGTTAGGCTTCAGGTGAGGGTGAGGGTGAGTGTGAGGTTTAGAGTGAGTGTTAGAGTTAGGGTTAGGGTGAAGGTTAGGGTTAGGGCGATGTTTAGGGTGAGGGTGAGTGTTAGGCTGACGGTGAGGTTTAGGCTGAGGGTGAGGGTTAGGTTTAGGGTTAGTATTAGGGTGAGTGTTATGGTTAGGGTTAGGTGAAGTTTAGGGTTAGGGTTAGGGTGAGGATTAGTGTGAGGATTAGGGTTAGGGTTGTGGTTAGCTTGAGTGTAATCATTAGGGTGAGGTTTAGGGTCAGGTTTAGGGTCAGGGTTAGTGTTCTGGTTAAGGTGAGGATGAGGGTTTGGGTTAGGGTTAGGGTGAATGTTAGGGATAGGGTGAGGTTTAGGGATAAGTTTAGGGTTAGGGTGACGGTGAGGGTGAGGGTTAGGGTTAGGGTGAGGGTTAGGGTTAAGGTGTGGGTTAGGGTTACTGTTAGGGTGAGGGTTAGTGTGTGAGTTAGGGTGAGGGTGAAGGTAAGGATGAGGGTTAGGGTTAGGATTAGGGTTGGTTTGAGGGCTACAGTGAGGCTGAGGGTTAGTCTCAGGGTTATTGTGAGGTTTAGGGTTAAGGTGAGGGCGAGGGTGAGGGTTAGGGTTAGGTTTGGGTTGACGTTGAGGTTTAGGGTTAGGGTTAAGATTAGTGTTAGGTTTATGGTTAGGATGAGGGGTAGGGTGAGGGGTAGCATTAGG
>NW_012267391.1:394510-395571 GCF_000151885.1 Dipodomys ordii
TTAGAGTTAGGGTGAGGTTTAGGGTTAGGGTGTGGGTTAGGGTTAGTGTTAGGGTGAGGGTGAGTGTGTGATTTAGTGTGAGGGTGAGGGTTAGGTTTAGTAATAGGGTTGGTTTGAGGGCTAGGGTGCGGGTGAGGGTTAGTGTTAGGGTGAGGTTTAGGGGTGGGGTTAGGGTCATGGTTAGCATTATGGTTAGGGTGAGATTTAGATTTAGTGTGAGCGTTAGGCTGAGGGTAAGGGTTAGGGTTCGGGTAAGTGTTAGGGTGAGGGTTAGGATGAGAGTGAGGGTTAGGGTTAGCGTGAGTGTTAGGGTGAGGTTAGGGTTAGGGTAAGGGCTAGGGTTAGGTTTAGGGTTAGGGTGAGGGTAGGGTGAGGGTGAGGGTTAGGGTGAGAGTTAAGGTTTGGGTGAGGGTTAGGGTTAGGGTTAGGGTGCGTGTTAGTTTTAGGGTGATGTTTTGGGTGAGGGTTAGGCTGAGGGTGAGGGTTCGGGTTAGGGTGAGGGTGAGGGTGATAGTGAGGGTTAGGGATAACCTTAGTCTTATTGTGAGGGTTATGGTGAGGGTTAGGTTTAGGGTTAGGGTTCCGTTTAAGATGAGGGTGTGTGTTAGGGTTAGTGTTAGTTTGATGGTTAAGCTTAGCATTAGGGTTAGGGTGAGGGTTAGGGTGATGGTTAGGGTGAGGGTGAGCTTGAGGGTTAGGATTAGGGATAGCTTTACAGTTAGGTTGGGGGTGTGGGTGAGGTTGAGGGTTAGGGTTAGGTTTAGGGTTAGGCTCAGGGTGAGGGTTAGGATAAGGGTGAGGGTTAGGCTTAGGGTGATGTTTAGGCTGAGGGTGAGGGTTAGGGTGAGGGTATGGGTGTGGGTGAGAATGACGTTTAGGGTTTGGGTGATGGTAAGGCTTAGGGTGAGCATTAGGGTTAGGTTTAGGGTGATGTTGAGAGTTAAGGTTTGGGTCTGGGTGGGGTTTAGTGTTAGGGTTAGGGTGAGGGTAAGGGTTAGGGTGAGGGTTAGGGTGAGAGTGAGTGTTAGGGTAATCGTGAGGTTTAGGGTGATGGTTAGGGT
>NW_012267391.1:397701-398491 GCF_000151885.1 Dipodomys ordii
ATTAGGGTTAGGTTTAGGTTGATATTGAGCATTAAGGTTTGGGTCTGGGTGAGGTATAGGGTTAGGGTTATGGTGAGGGTAAGTGTTAGGGTGAGGGTTAGGGTGAGAGTGAGGGTTAGGGTTATCGTGAGGTTTAGGGTGATTGTTAGGGTGAAGGTTAGGGTTGGGGTTAGGGTTTGGTTTAGGGTGAGGGTGAGGGTTACGGTTAGGGTGAGGGTGAGGGTGAGGGTTTGTGTTAGGGTTAGGTTTAGGGTGAGGGTGAGCGTGAGGGTGAGGGTTAGCTTGAGGGTAAGGTTTATGGAAAGGTTTAGGGTGAGGTTGTGGGTTAGGTTGAGGGTGAGGGTGAGGGTGAGGGTTAGGATTAGAGTTAGGCTTAGGGTTAGGATGAGTGTGAGGGTGAGGATGTGGGTTAGGGTGAGGGCTAGGGTGACGGTGAGGGTGAGGGTGAGGGTTAGGGTGAGGGAGAGGGTGAGTGTTTCGGTTAGGTAGGGCTGAAGGTTAATGTGAGGATTAGGGTTCGGGTGAGGGTCAGGTTGAGGGTTAGGTTTAGGGTGAGGGTTAGGGTTAGGGTTAAGGTGAGGGTTAGGGTTCAGGTGATGTTTAGGTTGAGAGTGAGGGTTAGAGTGAGTTTGAGGGTTCGAGTGAGGTTGAGGTTTAAGGGGTGGGTGAGGCTTAGGCTTAGAGTGAGTATTAGGGTGATGGTGATGGTTATGGTGAGGGTGAGAGTTAGGGTTAGGGTGAGGTTTAGGGGTAGGATTAGGGTCATGGTTAGCGTTTAGGTTAGGGTGAG
>NW_012267391.1:400786-401928 GCF_000151885.1 Dipodomys ordii
GAGGGTGTGTTTTAGAGTTATGGTTAGAGTTAGAGTGAGGGTTAGGGTGAGGCTTAGGGTTAACTTTAGGGTGAGGGTTTATATGTGAGTTAGGATTAGGCTTAGGGTTAGGGTTAGGATTAAGTTAAGGTTTAGGGTGAGGGTTAAGGTGAGAGTGAGGGTTAGGGTTACCGTGAGTGTTAGGGTCAGGGTTAGTGTGAGGGTTAGGGTTAGGGTTAGGTTTAGTGTTAGGGTGAGGGTTAGGGTTAGTGTTCAGGGGAAGGTTAAGGTTATGGTTAGGGTTAGGGTGAGGGTTAGAATTAGGGTTAGGTTTAAGCTTAGGTTTAGGGTTATGGTTAATGTTAGTGTTAGGTTGAGGGTGAGGGTTAGGATTAGGGTTAGGTTTGGGGTGAGGTTTAGGTTTAGGGTTAGGGTTAAGTTTAGTGTTAGGTTTAGGGTTAGGATGAGGGTTAGTGTGAGGGGTAGGGTTAGGTTTAGGGTGAAGGTTAGGGTTATTGTGAGGGTTAGGGTTACCCTTAGGGTTAGGGTTAGGGTGAGGGTTAGGTATAGGGTGGAGGTTAGGGTTGGGGTGAGAGTAAGGTTTAGAAGCAGTTTTAGGTTGAGGGTGATGGTGAGGGTGAGGGTGAGGTTTCGGTTGTGGGTTTGGGTTAGAATTAGGGTGAGGGTGAGTGTGAAATTTAAGGTTAGGGTTAGGATTTGGGTGAGGTTTAGGTTTAGGGATACGGTAAGGGTGAGGGTGAGGGTTAGGGTTAGAGTTAAGGTTAGGGTGAAAGATAGGGTTAGGGTTAGTGTTAGGGTTAGGGTTAGGGTGAGGTTTATGATGAGGTTTAGGGTAAGTTTAAGGGTTAGGGTTAAGATTAGTGTTAGGGTGAGGGTGAGTTTGAGGGTTAGGGTGAGGGTTAGGGTTAGTCTTAAGGTTAATCTGAGGGTTAGGTTTAGGGTGAGGATTAGGGTTAGTTTTAGGGTGAGGGTTAGGTGATGGTGAGGGTTAAGTTTAGGGTTTGGGTGAGATTTAGGATTAGGTTTAGGGTGAGAATTAAGTTTAGGGTGGAGGTTAAGGTTGGGGTGAGGGTAAGGGTTAGGCGCAGGGTTAGGTTGAGTTTGAGGGTGAGGGTTAGGGTTAAATTAGGGTTAGGGTTAGG
>NW_012267391.1:405365-406455 GCF_000151885.1 Dipodomys ordii
TTAGGGTGAGGGTGTGGGTGAGGGTTAGGTTTAGGATTAGGGTTAGGGTTAGGTTTAGGCAGAGGGTGAGGTTTAGGGTTAGGGTTATGGTGAGGGTTAGGGTGAGGGTGAGGGTTAGGGTTATGGTTAGGGTGTGCTTAGGTGAGGGTGCGGGTGAGGGCTAGGATTAGTTTTAGGGTTAGGCTGAGGGTGAGGGTGAAGGTTAGGGTGAGTTTGAGGGTTAGGCTTATGGTGAGGGTTATTGTGAGTGTGATGGTTAGGGTGAGGGTTAGGGTTAAGGTTAGGTTTAGCGTGAGGGTTAGGGGGAGAGTAAGGGTTTGAGTGAGGTTTAGGGTGAGGGTGGGTTTAGAGTTAGGGTTAGAGTTAGGGTGAGGGTTATAGTGAGGGTTAGGGTTAGGTTTGGGTGAGGGGCAGGATGAGGGGTAGGGTTAAGGTTAGGGTGAGGATTAGGTTTAGAGTGAGGGTTAGGGTTAGGGTTAGTATGAGGGTTAGGTTTAGGGTGGAGGTTAGGGATGGTGTGAGAGTAAGGGTTAGCGGCAGGGTTAGGTTGAGGGTGAGGGTTAGGGTTAAATTAGGGTTAGGTTTAGACTGAGGGTGATGGTGAGGATGAGGGTGTGGGTTCGGGTTCGGTTAAGGGTTTGGGTTACGGTTAGGGGGAGGGTGACGTTGAGGTTTAGGGTTAGGGTTACGGTGAGTGTGAGGTGAGGATTAGGGTTAGGGTTAGGTTGAGATTTAGGGTTAGGCTCAGGGTTAGGATTAGTGTGAGGGTGATGATTAGCGTTAGAGTTAAGGTTAGGTTGTGGGTTAAGGTTAGGGTTATGGTGAGGTTTAGGATGAGGGTTAAGGTTGGGATGAGAGATAGGGTGAGGGCTAGGTGAGGATGAGGGTTAGAGTTAGGGTTAGGGTGAGGTTTAGGGATAGGCTTAGGGTTAGGTTGAGGGTGAGGGTTAGGTTTAGGGTGGATGTTAGCATTGGGTAGAGGATAGGGGTTAAGGGCAGGTTTAGTATGAGGGTGAGCATGAGGGTTAGGGTTAAATTATGGTTAGGGTTAGGCTGAGGGTGAGGGTAAGGATGAGGGTGAGTGTAGGGT
>NW_012267391.1:413446-414430 GCF_000151885.1 Dipodomys ordii
TGAGGATGAGGTTAGGGTTAGGGTTTGGGTGAGGGTTAAGGTTATGGTTAGGGTTAGGAGGAGGGTTAGAATTAGGGTCAGGTTTAGGTTTATTGGTACGGTTATTGTTAGGTTTTGGGTGAGGGTAAGGGCGAGGTTTAGGATTAATGTTAGGGTTAGGTTTAGGTTTAGGTTTAGTGTTAGGGTTACGGTTACGGTTATGTTGAGGTTTAGGGTGAGGGGTGAGTGTTAGGGTTAGGTTTGGGGTGAGGTTTAGGGTTAGGTTTAGGGTTAAGATTAGGTTTAGGTTTAAGGTTAGGGTGAGGGGTAGGGTGAGGGGTAGGGTTAGGTTTAGGGTGAGGGTTAGGGTTAGCGTTAGGGTTAGGGTTAGGATGAGGGTTAGGTTTAGGGTGGAGGTTAGGGATGGTGTGAGAGTAAGGGTTAAAGGCAGGGTTAGGTTGAGGGTGAGGGTTACGGTTAAATTAGGGTTAGGTTTAGACTGAAGGCGATGGTGAGGATGAGGGTGAGGGTTAGGTTTAGGGTTACAGGGAGTGTGAGGTGAGGATGAGGGTTAAGGATAGGTTGAGGTTTAGGGTTAGGCTCAGGGTTAGGGTTAGTGTGAGGGTGATGGTTAGCGTTAGAGTTAAGGTTAGGTTGAGTGTTAGGGTTAGGGTTATGGTGAGGTTTAGGATGAGGGTTAAGGTCGGGATGAGAGGTATGGTGAGGGCTAGGTGAGGATGAGGGTTAGGGTTAGGGTTAGGGTGAGGTTTAGGGATAGTCTTAGGGTTAGGTTGAGGGTGAGGGTTAGGTTTAGGGTGGATGTTAGCGTTGGGGAGAGGATAAGGATAAGGGGCAGGTTTAGTATGAGGGTGAGCATGAGGGTTAGGGTTAAATTATGGTTAGGGTTAGGCTGAGGGTGAGGGTAAGGATGAGCCTGAGTGTAGGGTACGGTTGAGGGTTTGAGTGAGGTTGAAGTTGAGGGTTAGGTTTAGGGTGAGAGTTAGG
>NW_012267391.1:418103-421985 GCF_000151885.1 Dipodomys ordii
GTTAGGGTTAGGGTTAGGGTGAGGGTTAGGTTTAGGGATAGGGTTAGGCTGAGGGTTAGGGTGTGGGTGAAGGTGAGGTTTAGGGTTAGGGTGAGGGTGAGGGTGAGGGTTAGCATTAGGGATAGGGTGAAGGTTTGGGTTAGGTTAGGGTGAGGATGAGTGTGAGGGTTAGGATTAGGGTTAGGAATACTGTTTGGCTTTGGGAGAAAGTGAAGGTTATGGTTAGTGTGAGGGTTAGGGTTAGGGTTAGGTTTACTGTCAGGGTGAGGGTTAGGGTTAGGATTAGGGTTAGGTTTAGTGCTAAGCTGAGGGTGAGGGTGAGGGCTAAGGTTTGGGTGACGTTTAGGGTTTGGGTGATGTTTAGGGTGAGGGTGAGGGTTAGTATTAGGATTAGCGTGAGTGTTAGGGTTAGGGTTAGGGTTAGGTTTAGTGTGAGGGTTAGGATTAGGGGTAGGGATAATGTTAGGCTGAGGGTGAAGATGAGGGTTAGGGTTACAGTGAGGATTATGGTTAGGGTTAGGATGAGGGTGTGGGTGAGGTTTACAGTTTAGATTAGGGTTAGGTTTAATGTTAAGCTGAGGGTGAGGGTGAGGGCTACGTTTAGGGTGAGGGTTAGGCTTAAGGTTAGGGTGAGGGTTAGGGTTAGGGTGATATTTAGGGTGAGGGTTAGGGTTAGGGTGAGGGATAGGTGCGGGTGAGGTTTAGGGTTGGGTTAGGATGAGGGTTAGGTTTAGGTTTAGGAAGAGTGTTAGGATGAGGGCTAGGCTTAGGGTTAGGGTGAGGGTTAGGCTTAATGTGAGGGTTAGGGTTAGGTTTAGGGTTAGGGTGATGGTTAGGGTGAGGGTTAGGGTGAGAGTTAGGGTGAGGGTTAATGATAGTGTTAGGGTTAGGGTGAAGGTTGGGGCAAGGCTAAGGCTTAGGGTGACGGTTAGGGTGAGGCTAAGGGTTAGGGTGAGTGGTAGGGTGAGGGGTAGGGCTAGGGTTAGGGTTACTGTGAGGGGTAAGGTTAGGTTTAGGGTTAGGGTGAGGGTTAGGTTGAAGTTGATGTTTTGGGTTAGGGTTAGGTTGAGGGTGAGGGTTCAGGTGAGGTTAAGGTTTAGGGTTAGGGTTAGAGTTAAGGTTATGGTGTGGTTGAGGGTAAGGATTAGGATTAGGGTGAGGTTTAGGTTAGGTTAGGGTTAGGGTTAGTGTGAGGTTTAGGGTTAGGTTTAGGGTAAGGGTAGGGTTAGGGTGAGGGTTAAGGTTAGGGTTAGTGTTAGGGTTAGCGTGAGGGTTAGGGTTGGGCTTAGGGTTAGGATTAGGGCTAGGGTGAGAGTGAGTTTGTGGGTGAGGGTTAGGGTAAGGGTTTGGCTTAGTGTTAGGCTGAGGCTGACCGTGAGAGTGAGGGTTAGGGTTAGGGTGACAGTGAGGTTTAGGGTTAGGGTTACAGTGACGAAGAGGGTTAGGTTTAGGGTTAGGGTGAAGGTGAGGGTTAGGATTAGGGTTAGGTTTAGGGTTACGGTGAGGGTGAGGGTTAGGGTTTGGGTTAGGGTTAGGGTTAGGGTTAAGGTTAGGTTTAGAGTTACGGTTACAATGAGGTTGAGGGTGAAGGTTAGGGTGAGGTTTAGGGTGAGGTTTAGGGTTAGGGTTAGGGTTAGGGTGAGGTTTAGTGTTAGGGTTAAGGTTAGGGTGAGGTTTAGGGTTAGGGTTACAGTGAGGGAGAGGGTTAGGGTTTGGTTTAGGGTGAGAGTTAGGGTGAGGGTTATTGTTAGGGTTAGGCTTAGGGTTACCTTTATGGTGAGGGTGAGGCTGAGGGTGAGGTTAGGGTTAGGGTTTGGGTGAGGTTTAGGGTTAGGGTTAGGGTGAGTGTTTGGGTTAGGGTTGGGGTTATGGTGAGGGTGAGGTTGAGGGTTAGGATTAGGGTTAGGGGTAGGGTTAGGGTGAGGGTTTGGGTTAGGGTTAGGGTTACAGTGAGGGTGAGGTTGAGGGTTAGGGTTAGTGTTAGGGTTATTGTTAGGGTTAAGGATAGTGTTACGGTTACGGTGAGGGTGAGGGTGAGGGTTAGGGTTAGGGTTAGAGTGAGGTTTAGGGTTAGGGTTAGGTTTAGGGTTAGGGTGAGGGTGAGGATTAGGGTTAGGGTTAGGGGTAAGGTGAGGGTTAGAGTTAGGGTTAGTGTTAGGGTTAGGGTTTGGATGAGGGTTAGGGTTAGGATTAAGGTTAGGGTGAGTGTGAGTGTGAGGGTTAGTCTTAGGGTTAGGCTGAGGATGAGGGTGAGGGTGAGGGTTAGGGTAAGGGTGAGGGTTAAGGATAGGATGAGTGTTAGGGTTAGGATTAGGGTTAGGGTGAGGGTTAGGATGAGGGTTAGGGTTAGGATTTGGGTTAGGCTGAGGACTAGGGTGAGGGTGAGGGTTAGGGTTAGGGTGAGGGTTCGGGTTAGGGTTAGGGTGAGGTAGACCGTTAGCATATGGTAAGGGTTAGGTTTATTGTTATGGTTAGATTTAGGGTTAAGGTTAGGGTGAGGGTGAGGGTTAGGTTTAGGGTTAGGGTTAGGGTTATTGTCAGGGTTAGGGTTACGGTGAGGGTCAGGGTGATTGTTAGGCTAAGGCTTAGGGAGAGGTTTAGAGTTAGGGTTAGAGTTAGGGTGAGGGTGAGGTTTATGGTTAGAAATAGGGTTTGGGTGAGGTTAGGGTGAGGGTTAGCTTTAGGGTTAGGTTTACCTTTACGGTGAGGGTGAGGCTGAGAGTGAGGTTAGGGTTAGGGTTATGGGTAGGGTTAGGGTGAGGTTTTGGGTTAGGGTTAGGGTTACGTTGAGGGTGAGGGTGATGGTTAGGGTTAGGGTTAGGGTTATTGATAGGGTTAAGGTTAGAGTGACAGTTACGGTGAGGTTGAGGTAAGGGTTAGGGTTAGGTTTAGGGTGAGGTTTAGGGTTAGGGTTAGGGTAAGGTTTAGGGTTAGGTTTAGGGTTAGGGTGAAGTTTAGGGTTAGGGTTACAGTGAGAGGATTAGTGTTAGGGTTAGGGTGAGGGTGAGGGTGAGAGTTAGGTTTAGTGTTATTGTTAGGGTTAGGTTTAGGGTTACCTTTACGGTGAGGGTGAGGCTGAGGGTGAGGTTAGGGTTAGGGTTTGGGTGAGGTTTAGGGTTAGGGTTAGCGGTAGGTTTAGGGTGAGGGTTTGGGTTAGGGTTGGGGTTACAGTGAGGTTGAGGGTGAGGGTTAGGGTTAGGGTTAGGGTTATTGATAGGGTTAAGGTTAGAGTTAAGGTTATGGTGAGGTTGAGGGTGAGAGTTAGGGTTAGGGTTAGAGTGAGGTTTAGGGCTAGAGTTAGGGTTAGGTTTAGGGTTAGGATGAGGTTGCGGTTTACGGTTACAATTAGGGTAAGGTTAGGGGTAGGGTGAGGGTTAGGGTTAGGGTTAATGTTAGGTTTAGGTTTTGGGTGAGGGTTACATTGAGTTTTAGGGTTAGAGTTAGGGTTAGGGTTATGTTAAGGGTGAGTGTGAGTGTGAGGGTTAGGGTTAGGGTTATGCTTAGGCTTAGGGTTAGGCTGAGGGTGAGGGTTAAGGTAAGGGTGAGGATTAAGTTTAGGATGAGTATTAGGGTTAGGATTATGGTTAGGGTGAGGGCTAGGGTGAGGGTGAGGTTTAGGGTGAGGTTTAGGGTTAAGTATAGCTTTAGGGTTAGGTGAGGGTTAGGGTTATGGTTACAGTGAGGGTGAGGGTTACGGTTAGGGTGAGGTTTATGGTTAGGGTTAGGTTTAGGGTGAGGGTGAGGGTTAGGATTAGGTTAAGGGTTATGGTTATTGTTAGTGTTAGGGTTACGGTTATGGTTACTGTGAGGGTGAGGATGAGTGTGAGGGTTAGTGTTAGGTTTAGGGTGACGTTTAGGGTTATGGTTATGGTTAGGGTTATG
>NW_012267391.1:423674-427403 GCF_000151885.1 Dipodomys ordii
TGAGTGTGAGGGTTAGTGTTAGGTTTAGGGTGACGTTTAGGGTTATGGTTATGGTTAGGGTTATGGTTAGGGTTAGGATGAGGCTTTGGGTGAGGGGTAGGGTTAGGGTTAGGGTGAGGGTTAGGGTTACTGTGAGGGTTAGAGTTAGGTTTAGGGTTAGAGTGAGGGTTAGGTTGAGGGTTAGGGTTTGGGTTAGGGTTAGGTTGATGTTTAGGGTGAGGTAAGAGTTAGGGTGAGGGTTAGGGTTAGGGTGAGGTTTAGGGTGAGTTTTAGGGGTAGGGTTAGGGTAACGTTAGGGTGAGGTTAAGGGTTAGGGTGAGGGTGAGGGTGGAGTTGAGGGTTAAGATTAGGGTTAGTGTTAGGGTGAGGGTTAGTGTTAGGGTGAGGGTTAGGGTTAGGGTTACGGTTAGTGTTAAGGTTAGTGTGAAGTTGAGTGTTAGGATTAGGGTCAGGGTGAGGGCTAGGGTGACAGTGAGGTTTAGAGTTAGGGTTAGGGTGAGGGGTAGGGTGAGAGTTAGGGTTAGGGTGAGGGTAAGTTTTAGTGTGAGGGTTAGTGTTAGGGTTCGGGTTAGGCTGAGGGCTAGGTTTAGTGTGAGGGTTAAGGTTAGGGTTAGGGTAAGGGTGAGGGTAAGAGTTAGGGTGAGGGTTAGGGTGATAGTGATGGTTAGTGTTTGCCTTAGTCTTAGTGTGAGGGTTATGGTGAGGGTTAGGGTAAGAGTTAGGTTTAGGCTGAGGGTGAGGGAGAGGATGAGGGTGAGTGTGAGGGTAAGGGTTAGGGTTAGGCTTAGGGTTAGGCGGTGGCTGAGGGTGAGGGTTAGATTTAGGGTGAGTATTAGGTTTAAGGTTACGGTGAGGGTTAGGGTGAGTGTTAGAGTGAGGTTTAGGGTTACGGTTAGGTTAGGGTTTCGGTGAGGGAGAGGGTTAGGGTTAGGGTTAGGGTAGGTTTATTGTTAGGGTTAGTGTTAATGTTACCTTTACAGTAAGGGTGAGGCTGAGGGTGAGGTTTAGGGTTAGGGTTACATTGAGGGTGAGGGTTAGGGTTAGGTTTAGGGTTACGGTGAGGGTGAGGGTTAGGGTTTGGGTTTGGGTTAGGGTTAGGGTTATTGTTAAGGTTAGGGTTAGAGTTACGGTTATGGTGAGGTTGAGGGTGAGGTTTAGGGTTAGGGTTAGGGTGAGGTATAGGGTTGGGGTAGGGTTAGGGTGAGGTTTATGGTTAGGGTTACAGTGAGGGTGAGGGTCAGGGTTAGGGTTAGGGTGAGGGTTAGGTTTAGGGTTATTGTTAGGGTTAGGGTTACCTTTATGGTGAGGATGAGGCTGAGGGTGAGGTTAGGTTTAGGGTTTGGGTGAGGTTTAGGGGTAGGTTTAGGGTGAGGGTTTGGGTTAGGGTTAGGGTTATGGTGAGGGTGAGGGTTAGGGTTAGGGTGAAGCTTAGGTTTAGGGTGATGTTTAGGGTGAGGGTGAGTGTTAGGCTGAAGTTGAGGGTTAGGCTGAGGGTGAGGATTAGGTTTAGGGTTAGCATTAGTGTGAGTGCGAAGGTTAGGGTTAGGGATAGGGTGAGGGTTAGGGTGAAGTTCAGGGTTAGGGTTAGGTTTAGTGTGAGGATGAGGGTTAGGGTTAGGGTTAGGGTTAAGTTGAGGGTAAGCATTAGGGTGAAGTTTAGGGTGAGTGTTAGGGTTAGGGTTAGGGTAAGGGTTAGGGTGAGGGTGATGGTGAGGGTTTTGGTTAGGGTTAGGGTGAGGTTTAGGGATAGGGTGAGGTTTAGGGATAGGGTGAGGTTTAGGGATAGGTTTAGGGTTAGGGTGAAGGTGAGGGTGAGGGTTAGAGTTAGCATTTGCATTACGCTTAGGGTTAGGGTGAGGGTTAGGTTTAGATTTAGGGTTAGGGGGAGGGTGAGGGTGAGGGTTAGGGTTAGGGTGTGGGTTAAGGTTAGTGTTAGTGTGAGGGTGAGAGTGAGAGTTAGGGTGAGGGTGAGGGTAATGGTGAGGGTAAGGGTTAGGATTAGGGTTGGTTTGAGGGCTAGGGTGAGGGTGAGGGTTAGGGTTAGTGTGAGGTTTAGGGTTAGGGTTAGGGATAGGGTGATGATTAGCGTTAGGTTTTGGGTGAGGGTTAGGTTTAGTGTGAGCGTTAGTCTGAGGGTAAGGGTTAGGGTGAGGGTAAGTGTTAGGGTGAGAGTAAGGGTGAGAGTGAGGGTTACGTTTAGCATGAGTGTTATGGTGAGGTTTAGGGTTAGTATTAGTGTTAGGGTTAGCCTGAGGGTGATGGTGAGAGTGAGGGTGATGTTGAAGTTTATAATTTGGGTTAGGGTTAGGGTTACTGTGAGGGCTAGGGTTGAGGGTGAGGGTTAGGGTGAGTGTGAGATTGAGGGTGAGGTTTAGGGTTAGGATTAGGGTTAGGGTTAGGGTTAGGCTGAGTGCGAGGGTGAGGGTGAGTTTTAAGGTTAGGGTTAGGGTGAGGGCTAGGGTGAGGGTGAGGGTTAGGCTGAGTATGAGGGTGAATGTGAAGGTCAGGGTAAGGGCTAGGGTTAGGGTTCGGGTTAGGGGGAGGTTAGAGTGAGGGTGAGGGTTAGGGTGAGAGTTATGGTTACAGTGAGGTTTAGGGTTAGGTTTAGGGTGAGGGTTAGTTTTAGGGTGATGTTTAGGGTGAGGGTGAGGATTAGGGTAAGGGTTCGGGTTCGGGTTAGGGTTAGGGTTAGTTGTGAGGGTGAGGGTGAGGGTTATGGTTAGGGTTAGGTTGAGGGTGAGGGTGAGGTTTAGGGGGAGGATTAGAGTTAGGGTTAGGGTGAGGTCAGGGTGAGGGTGAGGGTTAGGGTTAGGGTTAGGGTTAAGGTTAGAGTTACAGTTACGGTGAGGTTGAGGGTGAGGGATAGGCTTAGGGTTAGAGTGAGGTTTAGGGTTAGGGTTAGGGTTAGGGTGAGGGTGAGGTTTAGGGTTACAGTTAGGGTTATGGTTAGGGGTAGGGTGAGGGTTAGGGTTAGGGTTAGGGTGAGTGTGAGGATTAGGGTTAGGGTTATGCTTAGGCTTAGGGTTAGGCTGAGGGTGAGGGTGAGTGTGAGGGTTAGGGCAAGGGTGAGGGTTAAGTTTAGGATGAGTGTTAGGGTTAGGATTAGGATTAGGGTGAGGGCTAGGGTGAGGGTGAGGTTTAGGGTGAGGTTTAGGGCTAAGTATAGCTTTAGGGTTAGGTGAGGGTTAGGGTTAGGGTTATGGTGAGGGTGAGGGTTATGGTTAAGGTGAGGTTTATGGTTAGGGTTAGGGTTAGGATGAGGGTGAGGGTTAGGATTAGGTTAAGGGTTATGGTTATTTTTAGGGTTGTGGTTAGGGTTGCGGTTACGGTGAGGGTGAGGATGAGTGTGAGGGTTAGTGTTAGGTTTAGGGTGACGTTTAGGGTTATGGTTATGGTTGGGGTTAGGGTTAGGTTTAGGATGAGGCTTAGGGTGAGAGGTAGGGTTAGGGTTAGAGTGAGGGTTAAGGTTACTGTGAGGGTTGGGGTTAGGTTTAGGGTTAGGGTGAGGGTTAGGTTGAGGGTTAGGGTTTGGGTTAGGGTTAGGTTGATGTTTAGGGTGAGGTAAGTATTAGGGTGAGGGTTATGGTTAGGGTGAGGTTTATGGTGAGGTTTAGGGGTAGGGTTAGGGTTAACGTTAGGGTAAGGTTAAGGGTTAGGGTGAGGGTGAGGGTGAGGTTGAGGGTTAAGGTTAGGGTTAGTGTTAGTGTGAGGGTTAGGGTTAGGGTTAAA
>NW_012267391.1:429493-430429 GCF_000151885.1 Dipodomys ordii
TGAGGGTGAGGCTTAGGGTTAGGGTTAGGTTTAGGGTTACGTTGCTGGTTAGGGTCAGGGCTATGGTGAGAGTTAAGGTGAGGTTTAGTTATAGGGTTAGGGTTAGGGTGAGGGTTGGGGCAAGGCTAAGGCTGAGGGTGAGGGTAAGGGTGAGGCTAAGTTTTAGGGTGAGGGTTAGGGTGAGTGGTAGCGTTAGGGTAAGGGTGAGTGTTAAATTTAGTGTGAGAGTTAATGTTAAAGTTAGGGTGAGGGTAAGAGTTAGGGTGAGGGTTAGGGTGATAGTGAGGGTTAGGGTTAGACTTAGTCTTAGTGTGAGGGTTATGGTGAGGGTGAGGGTTAGAGTTAGGCTTAGGGTGAGGTTTAGGGTTAGGGTTAGGGTTAGGGTGAGTGTTTGGGTTAGGGTTAGGGTTGCAGTAAGGAAGAGGGTTAGGATTATGGTTAAGGCTAGCATTAGGGTTATTGTTCGGGTTAGGGTTAGGGTTACAGTGATGGTGAGTGTGAGTGTCATTGTTAGGCTTAGGGTGAGGGTGAGGTTTAGGGTTAGATATAGGGTTAGGGTGAGGGTTTGGAGGAGGGTTAGGGTTAGGTTTAGTGTTAGGGTATGGTTAGGGTCAGGGTTAGTTTGAGGATTAGGGTTAGGGTTAGGATTAGGGCTTGGTTGAGGGTGAGTTTGAGGGTTAGGGTTAGGGTTAGGTTTAGGCTTAGTATTAGGCTGAGGTTGAGGCTGAGGGTGAGGGTTATGGTTAGGGTGACGGTGAGGTTTAGGGTTAGGGTTACTGTGACGGTGAGGGTTAGGGTTAGGGTTAGGGTGAGGGTGAGTGTTAGGATTAGGGTTAGGTTTAGGGTTATTGTTATTGTTAGGGTTAGGGTTACCTTTATGGTGAGGATGAGGCTGATGGTGAGGTTTAGGGTTAGGTTTATAGTGAGGGTTAGTGT
>NW_012267391.1:435734-437296 GCF_000151885.1 Dipodomys ordii
GTGAGTGTTAGGGTTAGGGTTAGGGTGAGGGTTAGGGTTAGGGATAGGGTTAGGGTGAGGGTTAGGGTGAGATTGAGTGTGAGCTTGAGGGTGAGGTTGAGGCTTAGGGTAAGGGTTAGGTTTAGGGTGAGGGTGAGTTTGAGGGTTAGGGTTATCCTGAGTGTGAGTGTGAGCATTAGGGTGAGGTTTAGGGTTAGGGTGAGGGTTAGTGTGAGGGTGAAAGTTAGGCTGAGGGTGAGGGGTGTGGGTTAGGGTTAGGGTTAGGGTTAACGTTATGGTGAGGTTAAGGGTTAAGGTGAGGGTTAGGGTGAGGGTGAGGGTTAAGGTTAGGGTTAGTGTTAGGGTTATGGTTAGGTTAGGTTGAGGGTTAGAGGGAAGGTTAGGGTTAGAGTTAGGGGTAGGGTTAAGGTTAGTGTGAGGGTGAGTGTTAGGATTAGGATTAGGGTTAGAGTTAGGGTTAGGGTGAGGGTTAGTTTGAGCGGTAGTTTTAGTGTTAGGGTGAGGGTAAGTTTTCGTGTGAGAGTTAGGGTTAGGGTTAGGGTTAGGTTGAGGGTAAGGGATAGGGTGAGGATTAGGGTTAGGTTAGGGTTAGGGTTAGGGTTAGGGTTAGGCATAGGGTGAGGATTATGTTTAGGGTTAGGTTCAGTGTGAGGGTGAGGTTGAGGGTTAGGGTTAGGATTAGGGTTTGTGTTACACTGAGGGTGAGTGTGAGGGTTAGTGTGAGGGTAAGGGTTAGGGTGAGTGTTAGGCTGAGGGTGAGGGGTGAGTGTGAGGGTTAGGATTAAGGTTAGGGTTACGTTTAGGCTGAGGGTGAGGTTGAGGTTTAGGGTAATGGTTAGGGTTAGTTTGAGGGTTAGGTTTAAGGTTAGGATGAGGGTTAGGATGAGGGTTAGGGTGAGGGTTAGGGTTAGGAAAAGCATTAGGCTGAGGTTTAGGGTGAGAGTGAGGTTTTTGGTTATCATGAGTGTTAGGGTGAGTGTTAGGGTGAGTGTTAGGGTTAGGGTTAGGGAGAGTTTGAGTGTTAGGGTTAGGGGTAGGGTGAGGGTTAGGGTTAGGGATATGGTTAGGGTGAGGTTTAGGGTTAGGGTGAGGGGTAGGGGTAGGGGGAGGGGGAGGCTTAGAATTAGGGTTAGGTTTAGGGTGAGGTTTAGGTTGAGGGTTAGGGTTAGTGATATGATGAGGGTGAAAGTGAGAGTTAGGGTTAGGGTAAGGGTTAGGGAGAGGGTTAGTGTGAGAGTGAGTATTAGGCTGAGGATGAGGGGTGAGGGTGAGAGTGAGGGTGATGTTTAGGGTTAGGTTTAGGGTTAGGGTGAGGGTGAGGGTTAGTGTGAGGGTGAGGGTGAGGGTGAGGGTTAGCCTTAGGGTTAGGGTGAGGGTTAGGGTTAGATTAGTGTGAGGGTTATAATTTGGGTTAGGGATACTTTTAGCCTGAGGGTGAGGGTGAGGGTTAGGGTTAGGGTTAGGGTGAGGGTTAGGGTTAGGGTTAGAGTGAGTGTGAGGGCGAGGTTTACGGTTAAGATTAGGATTCAGTTTAGTGCTAAGCTGAGGGTGAGGGTGAGGGT
>NW_012267391.1:442279-443284 GCF_000151885.1 Dipodomys ordii
AGTGTTAGGGTTAGGGATAGGATTAGGGGTAGGTTGAGGTTGAGTTTGAGGGTTAGGTTTAGGGTTAGGCTTAGTGTTAGTCTAAGGTTATTATGGTTATTTTTAGTGTTAGGTTTAGGGTTACAGGTTAGGGTTAGGGTGAGGGTTAGGGGGAAGATAAGCATTAGGGTGAGGTTTAGGGTGAGAGTGAGGTTTAGGGTTATCATGAGTGTTTGGATAAGTTTTAGGGTGATGGTTAGGGTTTTAGTGTTAGGGTGAGTGTGAGTGTTAGGGTTAGGGTTAGGATGAGGGTGAGGGTTAGGTTTAGGGATAGGGTTAGGGTGAGGTTGAGGGTTAGGGTTAGGGTGAGGGTGAGGGTAAGGGTGAGGTTGAGGCCTAGGATTAGGGTTAGGTTTAGGGTGAGGGTGAGGTTGAGTGTTAGAATTAGTATTAGGGTTAGGGTTACGCTGAGGTTGAGGGTGAGGGTTAGGTTGAGGGTAAGGGATAGGGTGAGGGTGTGTGTGACATGAGTGTTAGGCTGAGGGTGATGGTTGAGGGTGAGGGTTAGGATTGGGGTTACAGTTAGCTTTTGGCTGAGGGTGAGGGTGAGTGTGAGGATGAGATTTAGGGTTAGGTGTAGGGTTAGGGTGATGGTGAGTTTTAGGGTGAGGGTGAGGGTGAAGGTTAGCATTAGGGTTAGGTTGAGGGTTAGGGTTAGAGTGAGGGTGAGGGTGGGGGTTTGCATTAGGGTTAGGTTTATGGTTATTTTTAGGGTTAGGGTTAGGTTTAACATTACGGTGAGGGTGAGGCTGAGGGTGAGGTTAGGGTTAGGGTTTGGGTGAGGTTTAGGGTTAGGGTTACGGGTAGGGTTAGGGTGAGTGTTTGGGTTATGGTTAGGGTTATGGTGAGTGTGTGGGTTAGGGTTAGGTTTAGGGTTAGGGTTATGGTTATTGTTAAGGTTAGGGTTAGAGTTACGGTTACGGTGGGGGTGAGGGTGAGGTTTAGGGTTAGGGCAAGTTTTAGGGT
>NW_012267391.1:447190-448192 GCF_000151885.1 Dipodomys ordii
GGTTAGGGTTATGATTAGGGTTAGGGTGTGGAGTAGGGTTAAGATTAGGATGAGGGATAGGATGAGAGTTAGGGTTAGGGTTAGGGTGAGGGTTAGGGTGAGGATAAGCTTTAAGGTGAGGTTTAGGGTGAGAGTGAGGGTTAGGGTTTTCATGAGTGTTAGAGTGAGTTTTAAGGTGAGGGTTAGGGTTTTAAGGTTAAGGTGAGTGTGAGTGTTAGGGTTAGGGTTACTGTGAGGGTTAGGGTTAGTGATAGGGTTAGGGTGAGGGTTAGGGTTATGGTGAGGGTGATGGTGAGGGTGAGGCCTAGGGTTAGGGTTAGGTTTAGGGTGAGGGTGAGGTTGAGGGTTAGGGTTAGGATTAGGGTTCTGGTTAAGCTGAGGGTGAGGGTGACGGTTACAGTGACGTCAAGGGTTAGGGTGAGGCTGAGTATGAGGGTGAGGGTTAGGCTGAGGATGAGGGGTGAATGTGAGGGTTAGGATTAGGGATAAGGTTAGGGTTATGCTGAGGGATATGGTGAAGGTGAGTGTGAGGATTAGGGTGAGGTTTGAGGTTAGGGTGAGGGTGAGGGTTTGGGTGAGGGTGAGGTTGAGAGTTAGTGTTAGGGTTAGGGTGAGGATTAGGGTTAGGTTAGGGTGAGGGTGAGTGTGAGGGTTAGGATTAGGGTTATGGATACTGGTAGGCTGAAGGAGAGGTTGAGTGTTAGGGTTAGGGTGAGGGTTAGGGTTAGGGTGAGGCTGAGGGTTAGGGTTAGGATTAGGGTTAGGGTTAAGGTTACGTTGAGGTTGAGGGTGAAGGTGAGGGTTAGGGTTAGGATTAGGGTTAGGTTTAGGGTTAGGCTGAGGGTGAGGTTGAGGATGAGAGTTAGGGTAAGGGTATGGGTTAGGCTTAGGGTGATGTTTAGGGTGAGGGTGAGGTTTAGGGTGGGGGTATGCACGAAGGTGACTGAGGTATAGAGTGTCGGTGTGGCTTAGGTTTTAGGTGAGGGTTAAGGTGATGGTGAG
>NW_012267391.1:455329-456240 GCF_000151885.1 Dipodomys ordii
AGGGTTAGGGTGAAGATTAGGATGAGGGTTAGGATGAGGGTTAGGGTTAGGGTTAGGGTGAGGTTTAGGGTGAGGACAAGCATTAGGGTGAGGTTTAGGGTGAGAGTGAGGTTTAGGGTTATCATGAGTGTTAGGATAAATTTTAGGGTGACGGTTAGGGTTTTAGTGTTAGGGTGAGTGTGAGTGTTAGGGTTAGGGTTAGGATTAGGGTGAGGATTAGGTTTAGGGATAGGGTTAGGGTGAGAGTGAGGGTTAGGGTTAGGGTTAGGTTTAGGGTGAGAGTGAGGTTGAGGATTAGAGTTAGTATTAGGGTTAGGGTTACGCTGAGGTTGAGGGTGAGGGTTAGGTTGAGGGTAAGGGTTAGGGTGAGGGTGAGTGTGACATGAGTGTTAGGCTGAGGGTGATGGTTGAGGGTGAGGGTTAGGACTAGTGTTACTATTAGCTTTTGGCTGAGTGTCAGGGTGAGTGTGAGGATGAGATTTAGGGTTAGGTGTAGGGTTAGGGTGAGGGTGAGGTTTCAGGTGAGGTTGAGGGTGAGGGTTAGCATTAGGGTGAGGTTGAGGGTTAGGGTTAGGGTTAGAGTGAGGGTGAGGGTGGGGGTTTGGATTAGGGTTAGGTTTATGGTTATTTTTAGGGTTAGGTTTAGGTTTAACATTACGGTGAGGGTGAGGCTGAGGGTGAGGTTAGGGTTAGGGTTTGGGTGAAGTTTAGGGTTAGGGTTATGGGTAGGGTTAGGATGAGGGTTTGGGTTAGGGTTAGGGTTATGGTGAGTTTGAGGGTTAGGGTTAGGTTTAGGGTTATTGTTAGGGTTAGTGTTAGAGTTACGGTTATGGTGGGGGTGAGGGTGAGGTTTAGGGTTAGGGTAAGGTTTAGAGTGAGGTTTAGGGTTAGGGTTAGGGTTAGCTTTAGGG
>NW_012267391.1:459418-460427 GCF_000151885.1 Dipodomys ordii
GGTTAGGGTGAGGGTTAGGGTTAGGATGAGGGGTAGGGTGAGGGGTTGGCGTAGGGTTAGGTTGAGGGTTATGGTTAGTGTGAGGGTTAGGTTTAAGGCTAAGTTTAGGGTTAGGGTGAGGGTGAGGGTTAGGGTGGAGGTTAGGGTTAGGGTCAGGGTTAGGGTTAGGCATAGGGTTAGGTTGAGGGTAAGGGTGAGGGTTAGCATTAGGATTAGGGTTAGGGTTGGGCTGAGGGTGAGGGTGAGGGTGATAGTGAGTGTGAGGGTTAAGGTTAGTGTTAGGGCTAGGCTTAGTGTTAGGCAGAAGGTGAGGGTGAGGTTGAGGGTTAGATTTAGGATGAGTGATATGGTTTAGAGTTAGGGTGAGGGGTAGGGTGAGGGTTAGGGTTAGGATTAGTGTTAGGGTGAAGGCTAGGATGAGGGTGAGGGTTAGGGTTAGGGTTAGGGTGAGGTTTAGGGTTACGGTTAGGGTTACGGTTAGGGTTAAGGTGAGGATTAGGGTGAGGGTTAGGGTTAGGGTTAGTGTTAGGGTTAGGGCTTGGGTGAGGGTTAGGGTGAGGGTTAGGAATTGGGTTAGGGTGAGGGTTAGGGTGACAGTGATGGTTAGGGTTTGCCTTAGTCTTAGTGTGAGGGTTATGGTGAGGGTTAGAGTAAGAGTTAGGTTTAGGCTGAGGGTGAGGGAGAGGATGAGGGTGAGTGTGAGGGTTAGGGTTAGGGTTAGGCTTAGGCTTAGGGTTAGGTGTTGGCTGAGGGTGAGGGTGAGGGTTAGATTTAGGGTGAGTGTTAGGTTTATGGTTACAGTGAGGGTTAGGTTGAGTGTTCGGGTGAGGTTTAGGGTTAGATTTAGGGTGAGTGTTAGGTTTAAGGTTACAGTGAGGGTTAGGGTGAGTGTTCAGGTGAGGTTTAGGGTTAGGGTTAGGGTTAGCGTGAGGTATAGGGTTAGGGTTAGAGTTAGGGTGAGGTTTATGGTTAGGGTTACAGTGAGGGTGAGGGTTAGTGTTAGGGTTAG
>NW_012267391.1:461070-464527 GCF_000151885.1 Dipodomys ordii
AGGGTTAGGGTTAGGGTTAGGGTGAGGGTGAGGGTAAGGCTTACGGTTAGGATTAGGGTTAGGTTTAGTGTTAAGCTGAGAGTGAGGGTGAGTGCTAGGGTTAGGTTGAGGGTTAGGCTTAAGGTTTGGGTGTTTGGGTTAGGGTGATGTTTAGGGTGAGGGTGAGGATTAGGGTGTGGGTTAGGGTGCGGTTGATGTTTAGGGTTGTGTTTAAGGGGAGGGTTAGGTTTAGGGTTAGGATGAGGGTTAGGATGATGGCTAGGGTTAGGGTTAGGGTGAGGGTTAGGCTTAGTGTGAGAGTTAGGGTTAGGTTTAGGGTTAGGGTGAGGGTTAGGGTGAGGGTTAGTGATAGGGTTAGGGTTAGGGTGAGGGTTAGGGCAAGGCTAAGGCTTAGGGTGAGGTTTAGGGTGAGGCGAAGGGATAGGGTGAGGGTTAGGGTGAGGGTTAGGGTTAGGGTTAGGCTGAGGGTGAGGGTGATGGTGAGGTTTTGAGTTAGATTTAGGGTTAGGGTGAGGTTGCGGATTAGGGTGAGGGTGAGGGTGAGGGTGAGGGTTAGCATTAGGGTTAGGGTGAGGGTTAGGGTTAGGTTATGGTGAGGGTGAGTGTGAGGGTTAGGATTAGGGTTAGGGATACTGTTAGGCTGAAGGTGAGGGTGAGGGTTAGGATTAGAGTGAGGGTTAGATTTAGGGTTAGGGTGAGGGTGAGGGTGAGAGTTACAGTTAGGATTAGGGTTAGGTTTAGTGTTTAGCTGAGGGTGAGGGTGAGGGCTAGGGTTAGGTTGAGGGTGAGGCTTAAGGTTAGGGTAAGTGTTAGGGTTAGGGTGAGGGTTAGGGTGAGGGTTAGGGTGCGGGTGAGGTTTAGGATTATGGTGAGGGTGAGGGTAGGTTTAGGGTTAGGATGAGGGTTAGGATGAGGGTTAGGGTTAGGGTTAGGGTGAGGGTTAGGCTTAGTGTGAGGGTTAGGTTTAAGGTTAGGGTGAGGGTTAGAGTGAGGGTTAGGGTTAGCGTTAGGGTGAGGATAAGGGTTAGGGTGAGGGTTAGGGTGAGAGTTAGGGTTAGTATGTGGTTGAGGGTTAGGTTTAGGGTGAGGGTTAGGGTTAGGATTAGGGTTAGTTTTAGGGTGAGGGTGAGGGTTAGTGTTAGGGTTAGGGATAGGTTTAGGGTGAGGGTGATGGATCGGTTTAGGTTCAGTATTAGAGGTAGAGTTAGGGTTAGACTTAGGGTGAGGGTGAGGTTTAGGGTGAGTGTTAGGGTTAGGGTTAGGATGAAGGTTAGGGTTGGGGTGAAGTTTAGGGTGAGGGTGAGGGTGAGTGTTAGGCTGACGGTGAGTGTTAGGTTGAGGGTGAGGGTTAGGTATAGGCTTAGCATTAGGGTGAGTGTGAGTGTTAGGGTTAGGGATAGGTTGAGGGTTAGGGTGAAGTTTAGGGTAGGGTTAGGGTTAGGGTTAGTGTGAGGATTAAGGTTAGGGTTAGGGTTAGGTTGAGGGTAAGCATTAGGGTAAGGTTTAGGGTTAGGGTTTGGGTTAGGGTGAGGGTGAGGGTTTTGGTTAGGGTTAGGGTGAGGGTTAGGGATAGGGTGAGGGTGAGGGATAGGGTTAGGGTGAGGGTTAGGGTGAAGGTGAGGTTTAGGGTGGGGGTGAGTGTTAGGATTACGTTTAGGGTTAGGGTTAGGGTGAGAGTTAGGGTAAGGGTGAAGGTTAGGGTTAGGGTTAGGGTGAGATTAGGGTGAGGGTGAGGGTGAAGGGTTGGATTAGTTTTAGGGTTAGGCTACGGGTGAGGGTGAGGGTTAGTGTGAGGATGAGGGTTAGGCTTAGGGTGAGGGTTATTGTGAGGGTGAGCATTAGGGTGAGAATAAGTTTTTGGGTGAGTGTTAGGGTGAGGGTGGGTGTTAGGGTTAGGGTTAGAGTTAGGGTGAGGGTTAGGGTGAGGTTTAGGGTTAGGGTTAGGGTGAGGGTGATGGTTAGGGTGAGGGTTAGGGTTAGAGTTAGGGTTAGGGTGAGGGTTATTTTGAGGGTGAGGGTTAGGATTAGGGTGAGGGTGAGGGTGAGTGTTAGGATTAGGGATAGGGTGAGGGCTAGGCTGAGCTTGAGGGATAGCGTTAAGGTTAGGGTTAGGTTGAGGTTTAGGGTTAGGTTAGGGGTAGGGGTAGGGTGAGGGGTAGGGTTAAGGTTAGGGTGAGGGTTAGGTTTAGACTGAGGGTTACGATTAGGGTTAGGGTGAGTGTAAGGATTAGGGTGAGGTTTAGGGTGAGAGTGAAGGTTTGGGTTAGCCTTAAGGTTAGTGTGAGGGTTAGGGTGATGGTTAGGGTTAGGTTTAGGGTGAGGGTGAGTGTGAGGATAGGTTAGGGTGAGGGTTAGGGTTAGGGTGAGGGTTAGGGCTAGGGTGACGGTGAGGGTTAGGATTAGGGTTCGGGTGAGGGTTAAGTTTATGGTTAGGGTTAGGGTGAAGTTTAGAATTAGGGTTAGGTTTAGGTTTAGGGTTAGGGTTAGGGTTATTGTTAGAGTTATGGTGAGGGTTAGGATTAGGGTTAGGGTTAGGTTTAGGTTTAGGGTTAGGGTTTGGATTAGGGTTACGGTTACAGTGAGGGTGAGGTTGAGGGTGAGGGTTAGTGTTAGGGTTGGGTTGAGGTTTAGGGTAAGGGTTAGGGTTAAGATTAGGGTTAGGTTTTGGTTTAGGATGAGGGATAGGGTGAGGGGTAGGGTTAGGTTTAGTGTGAGGGTTAAGGTTATAATGAGGGTTAGGTTTAGCGTTAGGGTTAGGGTGAGGGTTAGGTTTAGGGTGGAGGAGAACTTGTTTCAAGGCCCCCAGGTTCTAAGTGTTCTACCTTGTTGTTTACATCCTGGGGTCGAAACATTCATCAGCTCTCCCTGAATTGCAAGGAAAATAATTGCACATATTACAGTCGAGAGTTTTAGGGGCTTTCCATACAACTACAATGCACAGAAGAGATACTGGGGACAGAAAGATGGTATCAATTTCACTTTGGAGGCTTTTCTCTCCTTTGGGGAAAGTGTAGAGCAGTCAGGATTTGAGGGCCTTAAAACAATTCTGTTTTAAGAATTGTTTTAAGGCCTCCAAATTTTGAATGCTCTATCTTTTCATTTGCATGCTGAGCTCACAAACACTGGTCAGGTCTTCCAAAATTGGAAGGAAAAAATTGGGACTTGTTACTGTGGACAGGGTGAGAGGTTTTCAGCCCTGCTATGAGGCAGACTGCAGTTTCTTGGGATAGTAGATGCTGTCTATTTCCCTTTGGGGGCTTGTCTCTCCTTTGTGGAAGGTTTAGAGGACTCAGAACTTGGGGGCTTTAAAACAGAATTTTTTAAAATTTTTATTTGTTTTTTTATTGTGAAAATACTGTACAGAGAGGTTACAATTACATGGGCAAGATAATGAGTACATTTCTTATCAAGCATTGTAGCCTCCTCCTTTGTTGCCCCTTCCCATCCCTTCCCATCC
>NW_012267391.1:478352-480435 GCF_000151885.1 Dipodomys ordii
TATATACACAATGGAATTCTATGCCTCCATCAGAAAGAATGGCATTGCCCCATTTGTTAGGAAATGGAAAGGCTTGGAAAAAATTATATTAATTGAAGTAAGCCAGGCTCAAAGAAACATAGCTTCCATGGTTTCCCTTATTTGTAATATCTAGTATATGTCTGAGTCAAGCAGAAAAGGTCAGATAAGGTGATGTTAGGGAAATGAACCCTAATATATGTATTCAATTTTTTTCTTTCATGTGATTGTTTATAACACATTTATAAGATTATTTCTTGTTGTTTTGTTTGTCCCTCCCCCACAGTATAACCCCTGCTTTCACTGTATTTGATGTTGGTATAATTTGTGGAGGGGAAGGGGAAAACAAATCGTCTAAATAGGGATACAGGAACCCATTGCAACAATGAGATGTACAAGTCGTTATGTCAAAAACGAACTTTACAACTTTGGTGTGCCGGGAGGGGGGGGGACAGGGGAGGATTGGGTGGGGGACAGGCAGAGGATGGGAAGGGATGGGGAAAAAGAAAAGAATTGCATCCTGAAAGGTGGTTGAATATATGCAAATCAATTCATATAATTCATCACAAGTGCAAGATAAGAACCACATAATTATCTGAATAGATATAGAAAAAGCATTCCACAAGATCCAACAAACCCTTTATAATGAAAGCTTTGGAAAAACTAGGAATCCAGGGAAAATTCCTCAATAGAATAAAGGCTGTGTATGACAAACCTACAACCAGCATTATACTTAATGGCAAAAAGTGAAGCCATTTCCTCTAAACTGAGGAATGAGACAAGGATGTCCACTCTCTCCACTTCTCTTCAATTTAGTATTAGAATGTCTAGCTACAGCAAAAAGACAAGATGCAAATATAAAGGGGATCCAAACAGGGAAAGATAAAGTAAAACTCTCCCTCTTTGCAGATGACATAATCTCATATTTAAAGAACCTCATGGATTCCACTCCCAAGTTACGAGAGCTGATCCAAAACGTTGGCAAAGTAGCATGGTATAAAATTAACCCTCAAAAATCAGTGTCTTTCCTGTATGACAATAATGAGAAGAATGTGGCTGAAATCAGAAAAGCAACTCATTTTTGTAATAGCCCCACAAAAAAATAAATACCAAGGAATTAAGTTACTAAAGAAGTGAAAAACCTCTATGATGAAAACGTTAAAAAACAGAAAAAGGCAATTAAAGCAGAACTAATGAAGTGGAAAACCTCCCATGCTCCTGCATTGGGAGGACTAACATTGTGAAAATGGCAATGCTGCCAAAGGCTATCTTCAAATTCAATGCAAAACCCATCAATATCCAACCTCATTCTTCAATGAAATAGAAGAAGCAATCCAAAATTTCATGTGGAGCAATGAAAGATCCTGAATAGCAAAAGCAGGAAAAAAAAACAGTGCTGGAGGACTATCAATTCCAAATTTCAAACTTTGCTACAAAGCCATAGTAATCAAAACAGTCAGATTCCATAGCCATGTCTGGCCAAAGAAAACTGCATCTGTGTCCTCAAATCTTGAATACAGTGTAATGATCATTGGTTCATCTCATTCAGCACTTCAAAGTGAGTGGCTATGTAAAAGTTCAACCGGCCACCATCTACCCTTTAGGATTTAGAAGCAGATCTTCCCAATCAGCCTCCATATTCCTAAGCAGTAAAGGAAATCTGAAAGCCTTCTCTGAAGATCTGCAGGCAGTTGATCAGAAATAGATTCAAATTGTTCAGCAGCTCAGACTTAATTGCTTTGCCAAATTCAAGAGGATAGCAGCAACCATATATTACTTAGAACCAAATATTTACAGGGAGCTTCCATGGAGCTTCCAAGGAAGCCTTGAAGCCAGTGAAATGCTATTAGGTTCCCATGGCTGAACCTCAAACCCAGTGTGCATGCAAGAATTCATGTGTCTGGAAATGCTCAACCTCCCTAGCATAAGAGAAATGCAAATCAAAACCACATTGAGATACCACCTCACTCCAGTTAGAATGGCTATAATCAAGAACTCTAATAACAACAGATGCTGGAGAGGATGTGGACAGAAGGGAACCTTACTGCATTGTTGGTGGGAGTGT
>NW_012267391.1:480485-486408 GCF_000151885.1 Dipodomys ordii
ATTTTTGCCATTCTAACTGGGGTGAGGTGGTATCTTAATGTTGTTTTGATTTTCATTTCTTTTATAGCTAGGGAGGTTGAGCATTTCTTCATGTCTATTGGCCATCCTTCTTTCTTATTCAGAGAAGTTTCTCTTTAAGGCTTTAGCTGGCTTATTTATTGGGCAGTTAAAACAGAATTTTTTAAGGCACCCAAGTTCTGAGTGCTCTCTCTCGTCGTTTGCATCCTGAGCTATCAAACATTCGTCAGCTCTCCCACAATTTCAAGGAATAAATGTGGACCTGTTACTGTGGACAGTGTCAGCTGTTTTCATCTCTGCTATGATGCAGACTGGGGTTTCTTGGGATGGAAAGTTGCTGTCTATTTCTCTTTGGTGGCTTGTCTCTGCTTTGGGGAAAGTATAGAGCCACTCTGAGTGCTCCATGTTGTTGTTTGCAAGCTGAGCTCCCAAATATTTGTCAGTTCTCCCCGAATTGTGAGGAGAATATCTGGACATGTTACAGTGGATAGTGTTATGAGATTTCGGTCCTGCTACAATGCACATAGGAGCTTCTGGGACAGAAAGATGATGTCAATTTCTCTTTGGAAGCTTGTCTCTCCTTTGAGGAAGGAGTAGAGCACTCAGACCTCTTGGCCTTTAAACAATTTTATTTTAAGGCACCCAAGTTCTGAGTGCTCTACCTTGTCCTTTGCATACTGAGCTCCCAAACACTCCTCAGCTTTCCCAAAATTGTGAGGAAAAAATTTCTACCAATGGCTGGTGACAACAAGAGGGGCCTTGAACCCTGCTAGCATGCAAAAAGGAGCTGCTGGAGACAAAAATATTTTGTCTATTTCTCTTTGGTGGCTTGTCTCTCCTTTGGGGAAGGTTTAGAACACTCCGAACATGGGGGGCCTTAAAATGGTTTTAAGGCCCCCAAGTTCTGAGTGCTCTATCTTGCATTCTGAGCTCCCAAACACTCATCAGCTCTCCCAAAATTTCAAGAGAAAAATTTGGACCTGTTACTGTGGACTGTGTGAGGGGATTTGAATTCTGTTAGAATACACAAAGGAGCTGCTGGTGACAGAAAGATGCTGTCGATTTCTCTTGGGTTACTTGTGTCTAATTTGGAGAAGGTGTAGAGCACTTAGAACTTTGGGGTCTAAATAGAATTTTGTTTTAAGGCCCCACATTGTCAGTGCGCTATCCTGTCATTTGATTCCTGAGCTACCAACACTTCCTGAACTCTCCCTAAATTGTGAGGAAAATATTTGGATGTGTTACTGTGGATAGTGTGAGGGGCTTTCTCTACTACTACAATGCACACAAGAGCTGCTGGGGACAGAAAGATGTGGTCAATTTCTTTTGGAGGCTTGTCTCAACTTTCCAGAAGGAGTAGAGCACCCAGAACTTGTGGGCCTTAAAACAAATTGTTCTGAGCATTCAATCTTCTAATTTCCATCCTGAGCTCCCTAACACTGGTCAGGTCTCCCAGAATTGCAAGAAAAATTGGAATCTGTTACTGTGAACAGTATGAGGGGCTTTCAGCAGATCAGAGCTGCCTGGGACAGAAAGATGCTGACTATTTTTCTTTGGTGGCTTGTTTCTCCTTTGGGGAAGGTGTAGAGCACTCAGAATTTGGGGGCCTTAAAACAATTTTGTTTTAAGCCCTCCATGTTTTGAGTGTTCTATCTTGTCATTTGCATCATGAGCTCCCAAACCTTCCTCAGCTCTCCCAAAATTGTGAGGAAAAATTTCAACCTGTGGCTGTTTGAACCCTGCTAGGATGCACACAGGAGCTGCAGGAGATCTAACTATGCTGTCTATTTCTCTTGTGGCTTCTCTCTCCTTTGGGAAAGGTTTACAGCACTCAGAACATGGGGGCCTTAAAACAGAATTGTTTCAAGTGCCCCAAGTTCTGAGTGCTCTATCTTGTCATTTGCACACAGGACCTGCTGGAGACAGAAAGATGTCTATTTCTCTTTGGTGGCTTGTCTCTCCTTTGGGGAAGTGGTAGAGCATTCAGAACATGGCTCCGAAAATCAATTCTGTTTTAAGTCCCCCATGTTCTGAGTGCTCTATGTTGTCATTTGCATCCTGAGCTTCCAAACATTTGTCAACTCTCCCAGAATTGCAAGGGGAAAAAATGGACCTGTTACTGTAGACAATATGAGGAGATTTCAGTCTTGCTAGGATGCAGAGCAGAGCTTCTTGGGAAAGAATGGCGCTGTCAATTTTTCTTTGGAAGCTTGTCTCTCCTTTGGGGAAGGAGTAGAGCCCTCAGAGGGCTCTATCTTGTCATTTGCATCTTAGCTCCTTAACACTAGTCAGCTCCCCCAGAATTGCAAGGACATAATTTGAACTGGTTACTGTGGACATTGTAAGGGGCTTTAATCCCTGCTAGGATGCAGACCGGAGTTGCCTGGGATAGAAGGATGCTGTCTATTTCTCGTTAGTGGCTTGTCTCTCCTTTGGAGAAGGTGTAGAGCACTCAGAACTTGGGGACCTTAAAACAAAACTGTTCTGAGTGCTCTCTCCTGTTGTTTGCATGCTGAGATGCCAAACCCTCGTCAGCTCTCCCAAATTTGTGAGGAAAACATTTGACCTGTGGCTGGTGACAGCAAGAAGGGCTTTGAACCCTTCAAGGATGCACACAGGAGCTTCTGGAGACTGAAAGATGTTGTCTAATTCTCTTGATGGCTTGTCTTTCCTTTGGGGAAGATGTACAGCATTCAGAACTTGGGTGCTGAAAAACAATTCTGTTTTAAGGCCCCCAAGTTCTGAGTGCTCTATCTTGTCGTTTGCATCCTGAGCTCTCAAACATTTGTCAGCTCTCCCAGAATTGCAAGGGGAAAAAATGGACCTGTTACTGTAGACAGTATAAGACGCTTTCAGTCTTCCTAGGATGCAGAGCAGAGCTGCTTGAGAAAGAACGGCGCTGTCAATTTCTCTTTGGAGGCATGTCTCTCCTTTTGGGAAGGAGTAAAGCCCTCAGAACTTGGGGGCCTTAAGTTTTAAGGCTCCCAAGTTCTGAGTGCTCTATCTTGTCGTTTGCATCCTGACCTCTCTAACACTGGTCAGCTCTCCCAGAATTGCAAGGAAATAATTTGAACTGGTTACTGTGGACATTGTAAGGGGCTTTAGCCCTGCTAGGATGCAGACTGGAGTTGCCTGAGATAGAAGGATTCTATTTCTCGTTAGTGGCTTGTCTCTCCTTTGGGGAAGGTGTAGGGCACTCAGAACTTGGGGACCTTCATGGTTTCCCTTATTTGCAATATCTAGTATATGTCTGAGTCAAGCAGAAAAGTTCAGATAAGGTGATGTTAGGGAAATGAACCCTAAGATATGTATTCAAATGTCTTTTTTCTTTCATGCGATTGTTTCTAACACATTTATAAGATTATTTCTTTGATGTTTTGTATGTCCCTCCCCCACAGTATAACGCCTGCTTTCACTGTATTTGATGTCGATAAAATTTGTGGAGGGGAAGGGGGAAAACAAATAGTTCAAATAGGGATACAGGTGGACCCATTGCAACAATGAGATGTACAAGTCGTTATGTCGAAAACGAACTTTACAACTTTGGTGTAGGGGGGGAGGGGAGCAGGGAAGATTGGGTGGGGGGCAGGGGGAGGATGGGAAGGGATGAGAAGAGGAAACAAAGGAGGAGGCTACAATGCTTGATAAGAAATGTACTCATTATCTTGCCCATGTAATTGTAACCCCTCTGTACGGTATTTTCACAAGTTTGAAGTGCTCTCTCTTGTTGTTTGCATCCTGAGATGCCAAACCCTCCTCAACTCTCCCAAAATTAAGAGGAAAAAATTTGACCTGTGGCTGGTGACAGCAAGAAGGGCTTTGAACCCTGCCAGGATGCACACAGGAGCTGCTGAGAATGAAAGATGTTATCTATTTCTCTTTGGTGACTTGTCTCTCTTTTGGGATACCTGTACAACATTCAGAACTTGGGCACCAAAAAACAAAATTGTTTTCAGGCCCCCAAGTTCTGAGTGCTCTATCTTGTCATTTGCATCCTGAGCTCTCAAATAATTGTCAGCTCTCCCAGGATTGCAGGAAAAAAAAATTGGAGCAGTTACTGTAGACAGTATGAGATGCTTTCAGTCTTGCTGGGATGCAGAACAGAGCTGCTTGGGAAAGAACTATGCTGCCAATTTCTCTTTGGAGGCTTGTTCCGCCTTTGTGGAAGGAGTAGAGCCCTCAGTTTGTTCTAAGGCCCCCAAGTTCTAAATATGTATTCGACAAACAGCAGAACATCCAAATTTATCCAAGAAACACTATTTTCCCTCAAATTCAACATAGATCCAGAGACATTAATTGCTGGGGACCTTAACACACCACTAACCCCACTTGATAGATCAACTCGGCAAAAACTCAACAGAGAAACTACAGATCTTAACAACTGCATAGATCAACTAGATTTAACAGACATCTACTAAATATTTCACTGATGCTGCTGGCAGCATCAGAATACACATTTTTCTCAGCAGCACATGGAACATTTTCCAAAATAGACCACATTTTAGGTGACAAAGCAAACTTGTCCAAATTCAGAAACATTGAAGTTATACCTTTCATTCTCTCAGACCACAGGGAATAAAATTAGAACTCAACACCAAAAGCCACCAAAGAAAGTCCTGTTACACATGGAGGCTGAACAACACACTGCTGAATCACGAGTGGGTCATGGAAGAGATTAGAAAGGAAATTAAAATGTTCATGATAGTCAACAAAAATGAACACACAAATTACCAGCTCCTCTGGGACACAGCAAAGGCAGTACACAGGAGCAAGTTTATAGCTCTGAGTTCCTACATCAACAAATTGGAGAGATCTGAAATCAACAATTTAATGAGACATCTGAGCCTCCTTGAAAAAGAGCAGCAAGATAAACCCAAATCCACCAAAAGATGGAAAGAAATCATTAAAATTAAATGAGAGGGCTGGGAAGGTGGCTCAGAGGTAGAGTGCTTGCCTTGCATGCCCGAGGCCCTGGGTTCGATTCCCCAGCACGACATAACCAAAAAGAAAGAAGCCGGAAGTGGCACTGTGGCCCAAGTGGTAGAGCGTTAGCCTTGAGCTGAAGAGCTGAGGGACAGCGCCCAGGCCCAGAATTCAGGTCCCACGACCGGACCCAAAAAAAAATCAGAATTAAATGAATTACAACCCCAAAAAAAACATAGAAAGAATCAACAAAAGAAAGAGTTGGTTCTTCGAAAAAAATTAACAAAATTGACAGACCCTTAGCAAATCTTATCAGAAAAAGAAGAGAACACACCCAAATAAATAAACTCAGAGATGAGAATGGAAACATAACCACAGAAATAACCAAGATTCAGAACATTATAAGGGAATACTTCTCAAAACTTTATGCTAATAAGATTTAGAACTTGGCAGAAATGGACCTTTTCCTAGCAAATATCGACATGCCAAAAATAAACCAAGATGAGTAAAACCATCATAACAGGCCTATATCAAGTATTGAAATAGAAACAGCAATAAGAGACCTCCCATCTAAGAAAAGCCCAGGACCAGATGGTTTTATAGTGGAATTCCACAAGGCCTTCAAAGCAGAGCTCACACAAATACTCCTCCAACTCTTCAATGAAATTGAAAGAGAAAGTTCACTACCGAACACATTCTATGGAGCCATCATAACCCTCATCCCAAAACCAGGCAGGGACTCATCAAAGAGAACTATAGACCCATTTCTTTGATGAACATTGATGCAAAACTTCTCAACAAAATTTTGGCCAATCGACTTCAACAATTCATCCAAAAAATCATACACCACGATCAAACAGGATTCAGTTCAGGGATGAAAAGCTGGTTCAATATACACAAATCAATTAATATAATTCATGACATCAACAGGAGCAAGGATAAGAACCACATGGTTATCTCAATAGATGCAGAAAAAGCATTC
>NW_012267391.1:486458-486941 GCF_000151885.1 Dipodomys ordii
AGTGTGAGGGTTAGGGTTACGGTTAGGGTAAGGGTGAGGGTAAGAGTTAGGGTGAGGGTTAGGGTGAAAGTGATGGTTAGGGTTTGCGTTAGTCTTAGTGTGAGGGTTATGGTGAGGGTTAGAGTAAGGGTTAGGTTTAGGCTGAGGGTGAGAGTGAGGATGAGGGTGAGTGTTAGGGTAGGGTTAGGGTTAGGTGTTGGCTGAGGGTGAGGGTGAGGGTTAGCTTTAGGGTGAGTGTTAGGTTTAGGGTTACGGTGAGGGTTAGGGTGAGTGTTCGGGTGAGGTTTAGGGTTATGGTTAGGGTTAGGGTTAGGGTGAGGGTTTGGGATAGGGTTAGGTTTATGGTGAGGGAGAGGGTTAGGGTTAGGTTTAGGGTGAGGGGTAGGGTTAGGGTTAGGGTGACTTAAGTTTTAGCGTGAGGGTTAGGGTTAGGGTGAGGGTGAGGGTTAGGTTTAGTGTGAGGGTTAGGGTTACGGTTAGGGT
>NW_012267391.1:486991-516478 GCF_000151885.1 Dipodomys ordii
CTCCTCTATGACCCAGCAATCCCACTTTTGGGCATTTACCTGAATGATCATAAATAAGACCACACTAAAGCTACCAGCATGACTATGTTTATTGCAGCATTATTTACCATAGCTAAGATATGGAACCAACCCAGATGCCCCTCTAGATGAATGGATCAAGAAAATGTGGTATATATACACAATGGAATACTATACCTCATTTTTTAGGAAATGGAAAGACTTGGAAAAATATATTAAGTGAAGTAAGCCAGGCCCAAAGAAACATAGGTTCCATGGTTTCTCTTATTTGCAATAACTAGTATATATCTGAGACAAGCAGAAAAAGTCAGATAAGATGATGTTAAGTGAAATGAACCACCACTTGGTTCTTAAAGGCAGACATTTCCCTTTGATCTATTGCACTTTACAAATATCTTTTGTGCTTTTAACTAAGAAACTACACTCTCACTTGGCTTTCTCATTCATAATTGGCATTTTATCACTTAATCCACATCTCCAGTCTAGCTTTTTGCTGGTTATTTTGGAAATAGTCTCACAAGCTTTCTGCCTATGTGGTTTTTGAAGCATGATTCTTTATAACTCAGCTTCTTGAGTAACCTAGATTATAGGCTCAGGATTTCCAGCTCCCATGTTTTCCTTGTACTTAGTATTTTTGTTGACAAATCTGATTTTTGTAGTGCTACAAAGAAGTTGCCATTCTACAAACAATATATGAATACAAGGTGTCTGACAACATTGTCACCCATTGCTCCTAACCCATCCCTTCTCTCGATTTTTTTTTATTGAGATTAGGTGATTACATAAATTTCACATATTTCACAGTATTGTGGAATAGTGATACTTAAAGTCACAAACACATTTTAATCTTCACAAGGCACATTGTTATTATCATGGTCTATACAGTTTGTGAATTTTAAGATCTTTGACAATACAAATTATTTTTTCCACAAGTGATGTTTACATTTCTTTCCTTTTGCTTAGTGTAGGCTGTTCCCTCTTTCCCTCTCATTCCTCCCTTCCCATTACTGTTTTTGGGTTGCTTAGTTCTTTTTCTTTTATGTCCAGTACAGCTGATGGGCGCTTTTGTTGTATACTGGTCCATTTCCCACTTACTCTGTGTCCTCCTCCTGGCTTCCTCCATTGCAGAAAATATCTACCATATATATGGTCAAGAACATGGAATTATTTAATAATGATATGACAAAATGAGTGTCCTTTGTTTTTCGAGTCCTGTTTACTTTGTCATATCTTCTTGCATTTAGGCTTTAGCATCCACATATCAGGGAGACCGTATGCCATTTGTCTCTTTATTCTTGGCTTACTTCACTCAAAATAATTTGCTCTACTTACATCCATTTCCCTGCAAATGACATTATTTTGTCCTTTCTAATGGCTGCATAATATTCCATTGTATGTAGGTACTACAATTTTTTGATTCACTCATCAGTAGCAGGGCATCTGGGTTTTTTCCAAATCTTGGCTATTGTGAACAGTGCTGCAATAAACATGGAGGTGCATGTGTCTTTATATACTGGTTCCTATTGTTCAGGGTAGATGCCTAGGAGTGGTATAGCTGGATCATAGGGGAGGTCTATATTTAGCTTTCTGAAGTACCTCCAGATTGCTTTCCAAAGTGGTTGTATTAGTGTACATTCCCACCAGCAATGCAGTAGGATTCCTCTTTCTCTGCATCCCCTCCAGCATTTGTCATTGGCTGAATTTAGGATGTGGGCCATTCTGACTGGGATAAGGTGGTATCTCAGTGTTGTTTTTATTTGCATTTCCTTTAAAGCCAGGGATGATGAACATTTCCTTGTGTGTTTCTTTGCCATTTTTATCTCTTCTTCTGAGAAGTCTCTCTTTAGCTCCCTTGCCCATTTCATTGTTTTTTTAGATTTTTGAGGGGTTAGTTTCTTGAGTTCCCTGGATATAATGGATATTAGACCTTTTATATGTTGCTGGTAAATGTTTTTCCCAATTAGTTGGCTTTCTTTCTAGTTTAGTTGCTATGTCTTTAGCTGTGCAGAAACATTTTACATTAAGGTAGTCCCACTTACTGAGTCTCTCTCCAATTTGTTGTGACCCTGGGACTCTGTTCAGGAAGTTCCTGCCTGTGCCTATAAGTTCAAGTGTCTCTCCTACTCTGTCCTGCAGTAGTTTCAGAGTATCAGGTTTGATGTTAAGATCTTTAATCCATTTTGAGTTGATGTTAGTGCATGGTGACAGACTGGGGTCCACTTTTAGTTTTCTGCATGTGGCCAACCACATGCAGAAGAAATTATGATTCTTTCACTGTAAGTCTTTGGCTTCTTTGTCAAATATCAACTGACTGTACATATGCGGCTTTATTTCTGGGTCCTCTAATCTGTTCCATTGGTCTTTGGGTCTCTTTTGTGACAATACCAAGCTGTCTTTGTTACTAAGCCTCTATAGTAGGACTTGAAATCTGGTATTGTGATCCCTCCTGCATTGTTTCTTTTGCCTAGGATTGCTTTGGCTATTCTAGGTCTTTTGTTGTTCCATGTGAATTTTTGGACTGTTTTCTCTATTTCAGTAAAGTACATCATGGAAATTTTAATGAGAATTGCACTGAATGTGTATATCAATTTTGGCAGTATGGTCATTTTCACTATATTAATTCTGCCTATCTAGGTCCTTTACATCTTTGGTTAGGTTAATTCCTAGATACTTTTTTTTGAAGTTATTGCGAATGGAGTTGTTTCCTTGATTTCCTTTTCTACTTGTACATTGTTGACATACAGAAAGGCGACTGATTTTTGTGGGTTAATTTTGTAGCCTGCTACTTTGCCGAAGTGGTTTATAAGCTCCAATAGTTTGGGGATGGAACTTTTGAGATTGTTAAGATATAAAATCATGTCATCTGCAAAAAGAGATAGTTTAACTTCTTCCTCCCCATGCAGATCCCTTTAATGTCTTTATCTTGCCTTATTGCTCTGGCTAAGGATTTCAGAAGTATATTGAAGGGGAGTAGAGAGAGTGGGCATCCTTGCCTTGCTCCTGTTTTTAGGGGAATTGGTTGTAGTTTTTCCACATAAAGTATAATATTGGCTGTTGGTCTGTCATATAAGGCTTTTTTTTAAGGAATGTTCCTTCTATTTGTATTTTTTCCAGAGCTTTTTTTTTTTTGGTTGGTTGGTTGTGGGGTTTGAACACTTGGGTGCTGTCCCTGCGCTCTTCAGCTCAAGGCAAGCGCTCTATCACTTGAGCCACAGCTCCACTTCCGGTTTTCTAGTGGTTTTTATTGGATATAAGAGTCTCACAGACTTTCCTGCCCAGGCTGGCTTTGAACCGTGATCCTCAATCTCAGCCTCCTGAGTAGCTAGGATTACAGGTGTGAGCCTCCCGCACTGGGCTTTCCAGAGCTTTTAACATGAATGAGTGCTATATTTTATCAAAAGCTTATTCTACATCAATGGAGATAATCATGTGGCTCTTTATCTTGGATTTGTTGATGTGATGGATTACATTTATTGCTTTATGTATGATAAACCAACTCTGCATCTCTTGGTCATAATGTATGATTTTTTTATGTGTTTCTGGATTCTGCTAGCTAGAATCTTGTTAAGGATCTTTGCATCTGTGTTCATCAAGGAAATTGGCCTGTAATTCTCCTTTTTGGTTGGGTCTTTGCCTGGTTTGGGGGTGAGAGTGATATTGGCTTCATAGAATGAGTTTGGGATTACTCCCTCTGCTTCTATTTCTCTGAAGAACTTGAAGAGTATGGGTATTAGTTCCTCTTTTAATTTAATTTATAGAATTCCATAGTGAATCCACCTGGTCCTGGGCTTTTCCTTGTTGGAAGGCTTCTGATTGCTTACTCTATCTCATTGTAGGTTATTGGCATATTTAATTGATTTATTTTTTCTTGGTTCAGTTTGAGCAATTTGAATTCTCTAGAAATTTCATTTCTGCTAGGTGAGTATAGAGTATAGAGTATAGAGTCTGGAAATATTTCTTTATAATTGTTTGTATATTTTGGATGGTGGTTGTAATTTTTTCTGATCTTATAGATTTGAGTTTCCTCTCTCCTTTTTAGTTAATCTTGCCAGTGATCCATGAATTTGAGTTTTCTCAAAAAAACTAGCTTTATTTATAGTTTCCTTAGTCTCTATCTTGTTAATTTCAGCTCTTATTTTGGTTATCTCACTCTGTCTAGCAACTTCAGGTTCCACTTTTTCTTGTGTCTCTAGCAGTTTTAGTTGCATCATGAGATTGTTTATTTGGTCTGTCTCTGTTTTCTTGTTGTGCACACTAAGAGCAATGAATTTGTCCCTCCGGACTGCTTTCCCTGTGTCCCATAGGTTTCTTTGTGATGTGTCTTCAATTTTATTGAATTGTAGGAACTTTTTCATTTCTTCTTTAATTTCTTCTGTGACCCATGTGTTGTTGCTCAGCAGTGTGCTGTTTAATTTTATGTGTTTGAGTTTTTCTTTGTATACCTTGTTATTGAGAACTAGTTTGGTTCCACTATGGTCAGATAGAACATAGGGGATTATGTTGATCCTCTTGTATTTGCTTAAATTCCTTGTATAAACTAAGATATGGTCTGTTTTAGAAACTGTTCCATGGGCTGCTGAGAAGAATGTGTACTGGGTTATTATTGGGTAAAAAAAAAAATCGGTATATGTCAGTTAAATCCTCTTGAGATATAGCATCATTTAATTGGGAGAGATCTTTGCCAATTCTTTGGTTGTTAGACCTGTCCTTTGGTGAGTGTGGAATATTAGTTTCCTAGTATTATTGTATTTGGATCCATCATTTTGTGTAAACCTGAGAGTATTTGCTTACCATATTTGGGTGCACCAATGTTTGGGGCATATAGATTGACAATGGTGATATCCTCTTCTTGGATTATTCCCTGTATTATTATGTAGTGACCTTCTTTGTCTTTTCATAATGATTTTAATGTAAAGTTTATTTTATCAGATATCATAATGGCAACTCTTGCCTTCTTGCTGGGGACATTTGTATGGTAGATCTTCCTCCATCCTTTCACTCAAAGTTTGCTTTTGTCTTTGGCTGTGAGGTGGGTCTTGAGGACAGCTTGTGTTTCTTGTCATTTTCCTACTTTCCTAAGTTTTTCTTCTTTCCTTTCCTTCTGTGTTTACTAAGTTGGTCTCCTAATGACATCTATATTGATTGCTTTTTTTCAGATTGTAATCCCTCTCTTAATATTCTTTTTAATGCTGGCTTACTGTTTATTACTTCATTTAGTTTTTCTTTACTATTAAAAATTTTGTTTCTCCATCCACCATGAAAGCTAGCTTCGTTGGATATACCCATCTGAGCTGTCAGTTCTTGGTTCTCAGGACTCCAATGGTACTTTTCCAGGCTTTCTTTGCATTCAGTGTCTGTGTGGAGAGATCTGCAGGGATTCTAATTTTTCCCCATTGTAGTATAGCTCCTTCTTTGCTTTTATGATGTGCAAGACTGCTTCTTTATTGCTAAAATCTAGCATTTTTATTATAATGTGCCTAGCAGTATTCCTCCTGGGATCTTGCTTATTAGGTGTTCTGTAGGCCTCCGTTATGTAGGTAAGATTTTCTCTTTTAAGACTGGGGAAATTTTTGGTGATGATATTACTGAATAAGTGTTGTATTCGTTTATTCTTGCATTCCTCCCCTTCATCCACCCCAATTATATAAAGGTTAAATTTCTTGGCTTAGTCTGTTTGTTCTTGGACTTCCCTTTGGCATATTTTGAGTGTTTTTTCATATCTGTAACTTTTTTTCCAGTGCCTGCATTTTGTATCAGTATCTTATATTGTATTTTCCATTTCATTCATTCTATTAACTGTGGCTTCCTCTAATTTGTATGGAGGAAATTGAATTTTCATGTAAGAAATTGAGCCATTTATAATTTCTATGTCATTCCTTAGAGTATTAATCTCATCTTTTAGCAAGTTGTGCTCTGCATCTATTTTTGAGTCAATTTCTTGTTTGAAGGCCAGGATCCCTTTTGATAACTCATTCCTTTGTTTTTAAAATTTCTGATCTATTTCTCACTTTAATTGAGTCTTTGCCTCTATCATCTCTTGGATGTAGCGCTTGTCTTCCATTTTTTTTTTTCACTTCCACTGGCATTTTCCATGTGTGGTTGCTGGCCTTTGAGTTTGGTTTACTCTCTTGGCCATTGATGAATCTTGTAATTTTTTTGTTGTGATTTTCACATGTGGTTCAGGGATTATTGGAGACCAGTTCCAGACTCTGTTTGTTTTGGTCACTAGGTGGTTACCTTTGCTTGGTTCTGGATTTGTTCCTGGATCAATTGATGTCGCTTTCTCTTGGCAATGGACTGGTTAAGAATACTTTATCTGGTCTGAGGTTCTGTTGTGGGAGGGACTGCTTTCCAGCTGCTAGTCTGACCCACATAGGGCTTACTCTTGTTAGATTGTGGTGGGAAGACACATTCCACCCTCTGCTAGGTGTGCACTCAGATCCTGACCAGTCAAGGGCAAGGAGTTAAGATAGCTAGGGTTCCTGCCTAGGATGCAGTTAGGGTTTCTTCAACTGCCTAGTGTATATCCTAGACAGTTTAGTCAAGGACAAGCAGTCTAGACTTCTTGCGTTCCCTCCCAGGGGTGCTCTTGGCCCTTAGCGTGATGGGCTGGGTGTGCCACTGGTTGCTGGTGCACTTGCACAGCTCCCAGCTTCCTTAGGACCTGTAGTTCAGGTGGTAGAGGGAGTCCAAGTCAAGTTCTGGAGGGTTACCACCAGTGCTGGTCTCACGGGGGAGGGGGGGGATTAAATAGGGGGGTTAGACAGGGCAGGGCATCCCCTGCGGGGTACTCACTTATCCTGGTACTGGTTGGGAGCTGTCCAGCCATGCTGTGGCAAATCACAATTTTTTGTGCGCTGTAGGTTGCTGGTCACCACTGTGTTCCACATTCATTGAGATGATTGTGGGCTATGCTGGGTGGTAGCGCAGGCTGGGTCTGTTTCACAGCCTTTTCCACTGTTTATACTGTTGAGTTTGGCGCCTCGGGTCTGGGGTTCCTCACCACAGCCACACCTGCTCCAGGCTGGACCGCTTCCACAGGCAAGGGCAGGGAAGCTCAGGGTTGCACCGCGAATCTGGGCTCCTCTGTTACTGCTGCTGCCACCAAGGCTGCCATGAGTCTGGGGTTGTTGGCCACCGCCATCCCCCCGGACTGGGCTGGGCTGGGTTGTTCTCTTGGGCCTGTGCAGAGAGGCACCTGGCCTTGAGTCTGGGGTTGTTTGCCATCATCTTCCCCCGCCTCCCAGTCCAAGCTGGGCTGGGCTAGACTGGGCTGCTCCCACAGCCTTGTGCAGAGAGGCACCGGGTCTTGAGTCTGGGGTTGTTTGCCACTACTGCCAGCTGCCGCTGCTGCTCTAGGTTGAGCTAGGCTGTTTACTGGCCAGGCAGAGGCGCCATGCTGCAAGTCTGGGGTAGTTCGCTGCCTGGGGTCGTTCGCCGCTGTTGCTGTTCTAGGTTGGGCTAGGCTTCTTATCAGCTGGGTAGAGGTGCTGCACAAGTATGCGGCCGTTGGCCACCACTGCCAGCTGCTGCTACTGTTCCAAGTTGGGCTAGGCTGCTTATGCTGGCCAGGAAGAGGTGTCACACCGCGGAGGGAGGAAGGGGTTCTTCATGAGGGTTCTGCATTCCGAGTTTTCTGTTTGTATTCTCTAGGTCGGCACTGGCTCTTGGGAGTCTTCCAGGAGCCTTGGGACGCTTGTGGCTCTGTGGTCCCCAGTGGGTCCCAAGGCAGGCTGCTTGAGCAGCTAGGCATGGAGCCCCGCTGCCAGCAAGGTGTGGGGGGTAGGTCTTCCCACTTTACCATCTTTGTGTAGGTTCTGAAGTTTTTCCCTTTTCTTTTCTTTTTTTTTTTTTGCTTTCTGTATCTCTCTAGGTAATTGCCTTTTTGATGTTGTTCTCTTTGAGGAACAGAGCATTGAAACCTGAACTCTCTATTTCCCTTATAAATTACTGGTTGCTTCTCTTTTGTAGCTTTTCTGATGGGAGAAGTGAAAGACTGTCATGCTGGGGAGAGTCACTGACCCACCAAATCCCCTCACCACAGTTTGGTGTTTGCAAAAGGTAAGGATTTATCTCTCAAATAAATCTACTGATCTGTAATAGAGAGCACTTCAACTTATAGTGGAGAATCCAGCTTCTTCTCTATCCAGGAGTAATGACAGGGCTGGGGTTAGAGCTCTTTGCTAGGTTTATCCGTTGTCTTACTGTTTCATCACAGTTTTCAGCTATTCTATTCCTCTTTAGTGTTTCTTTGTGCTCTTTCTCAGTTTTGCTTTTTCAAATCTAAACAATACTCATTGTGGAGTCCAATGAAGAAAATCTCTATTTTTATAATTAGAAAAAAATTAAGCTTTTCTAAAACATAGCAAAGTTGAAAGAATGAAGAATAAATATTCCTAAGGTTACAATAAGAATTAAGAAAGTCTACAAAATTACATTCTTTATATTTCAAGGTTTCATCCAAGTTGTTACCTCCCTTGGAGGGGAAAATGAAACTATAAAGTATACCTCAATTAATCAGTTATTTTTTCTTTTCTTTTCCTTTTTTTTTTTTTTGTCAGTTGTAGGGCTTGAACTCTAGGCCTGGGTGCTGTCCCTCAGTTCTTCAGCTCAAGGCTAGTGCTCTACCACTTGAGCCACAGAGCCACTTCCGGTTTTCTGGTGGTTTATTGGAGATAAGAGTCCCATGGAATTTCCTGCCCGGGCTGGCTCTGAACCCTGATCCTCAGATCTCAGCCTCCTGAGTAGCTAGGATTACAGGCATGAGCCACTGACATCCAGTTTTAATTATCTTTTTTATATTAGTTTACAGTTTATTTAAAAATTTGTGAAAGACACTGCAAGTTCTAAACTTTTAGTAGTGTTACCCACAACCATCCAGTCAAGAACTCAGTAAAAGCATCCAATAGTTTGAAGAAGCTTTGCAACAGTAGAGTTGTGCAATATGAATGTTTCTTACTATAAGAAAAAGAATTACCCATTGCAACAATGAGATGTACAAGATGTTATGTCAAAAAACGAACTTTAGGGGGTGGGAAGGTGGCTCAGTGGTAGAACGCTTGCCTTGCATGCATGAGGCCCTGGGTTCGCTTCCTCAGCACCACATAAGCAAAAAGAAAAAAGCCAGAAGTAGTGATGTGGCTCAAGTGGTAGAGCGCTAGCCTTGAGCTGAAGAGCTGAGGGACAGCACCTAGACCCAGAATTCAGGCCCCACAACCGCCCCCCCAAAAAAAAGAAAGAAAAGAAAAACAAACTTTACAACTTTGGCACTGGGGGGGGGTTGGGGAAGGGGGGCAGAGGTGGGGGGGAGAGATGGGAAGGGATGGTAAGGGGAAACAAAGGAGGAGGCAACAATGCTTGATAACAAATGTACTCATTACCTTGCTCATGTAATTGTAACCCCTCCGTACAGCATTATCACAATTAAAAAACATCAAAAAAAAAGAAAAAATTATACGTGGCACATTATCTTTCTAAGTTGCCTTTGATTTGTGACATCACATGACTGTAAAAGCTCTGTTGCTCTTCCATGTGACTAATTGTAAAGTTTGTTAAAAAATTAATAATATACTGCATGGAGGAAGGGAAATGTGTGTATACTTTGACTATAAAATGCTTTAAATAAAATTTTATCCTAGAATGTAGTCTGACACAAGGCTATGTGAGCAAAACTTTTCAAGATAGTCACATAACATCCCTTGTGGCTTCTTCTATTTGGAGATCTGGAAACAACAGACCCTGCAGATAACAGAGAAATAAAAGGCTATGTGCCATTCTTACAAACTGAGCCAGCACATATTTCCATACTATATTGCTTCCCTATTCTGTGCCAAGTCCTAAGTACACTAGGATTAAAAATGTAAATCCCTTTGGCTTTATTCAGGCCACACTAATGCTTGCAAACATTTCTCTATTTGGATTTGGTACACTCATAAGGATCATAAAGTCATAAAAACTGAGCCTCATAAACAAGTAATGTTGCTTTTAAAAAATACTAGGCTGGGCTGGGAATGTAGCTTAGTGGTAGAGCTTGCCTAGCATGCATGAAGCCCTGGGTTCGAGTCTTCAGTACCACATAAACAGAAAAGGCTAGAAGTGGTGCTGTGGCTCAAATGGAAAAAGAAGGTCGGGACAGTGCCCAGGCCCTGAGTTCAAGCCCCAGGACTCACAAAAATAAATAAATGAATAAATAAAAACACTATAGCTTTATTTCCTGAAAAATAGCAACAGTATCAGAAGAAGGTTACTTTGGTTACTCCTTTCCAACATTTGATGGTTAATGGGAAAAGCACAGTGAATATGAATTTTTAAAATAAAACAAAACACAAAATAACCAAATTGCAATCCTAATTTTCCAAATGCACTCAGGCAACTGATAATCTTCCTGGGCTTAATTCATTCATAGATTTTTTTTTTTTTGGTGTGAGTACTAACGCTTAATTCAGTGCTTAAGTGCTGTCCCTTATCTTTTTTACTCTAGACACTCTACCACTTGAGCAAAAGCTCCATTTCCTGAATAATTACTCAAACATGAGTGTTTATTTTACAGAAATTAACAGTCATCTCATCCTCTCACAAAATAATTTTTCTAATATATAAATAGAGACTAACAACTTTAACCTCTTGCCCAGAGAATTAGAGGTGGAGATGGGATTGGGAAAAGTAACTCAGTGATTGTGTACTATGTACAATACCTTAAGAGTGAAGAGAGGAATTAAATATATGGTCATGATTTACATTACAAAGAACAATATCTCCATGTGTGATTCCTGTGATGAACCCTTCACATATAGAAAGTGTAAACATTATACCCATCTTTGGTCCTCAGCTCCACCCAGACCTGAGCTATCATCCCAGCCCTGGAGTTCCTGCCATACAGCTGACCTCTCCCTCTCTCTGCCCAGACCCACCTGGGCTCCCACCTACCTCACTTCCTGTCCCCAGACCGTGCTGCTAGCTAGATAGTGGAGGATGCCATGTGCTCCCTCTTGGGGGAAATATGGTTTCTCTAATAAATCTTATAATAATCTTTCTCCTGTGCCTGCCTGCCTCTGCATGGTCCCCTGGGATGGATGTGAAGGAAACTTCAGAAAGTACATACTTCACCTATAAACTATACCCTAACCCCAGAGGATAGATCACTTTAAAATATTGAGCACAGAAATACACTCTGGCAAGGAAATCAGGACAAAGGCTTCTCTGATAGAGGAGCATCCCTCGCCAAGGCCTTAAACAGTCCCACATGCAAGCTCCTAGACCATGGCCTTGAGCAGTTGCATATGCAGGCCCCTGAGCATCAAGTTATAGCCCATTGCTTTTGGAAGACTTGCACATGAAAAATGGCTGATTGGACCCATAGATGTGTGCCAGAACAGGCATCTCATCACAAGAGGTAAACAATGCATGAGGAGCTTGTTAGGTAAAAAAATCTGCCCAGTAAGAACACCACTGCATGCAGTATTTAGGCAAGGGATAGGTTTATTCACCAAACCGGCTGGCCCCAGGCCAGGTTGGCACTCCACATACTGGAAAAGGGAAGTCTGGCTCTGGGCCATGCCTTATGGGGGGTAAGGGAGGGGGGAGGTGTGACCAGGTAAGAGAGGGACTAGGTGGGAGAAGGGAGTAACCATATCAGATCCGGATGTGGCCTCAGTGGATGTGGATGAGACCTCCTCCAGTTGCCTAGGTAACGCATGTACTACAGGGAGACTTAGCCGGGTGGAGGGAGGAATCTGCCCACCATCCAGGAGCAGACCTTACAGAACTCATGCAGATTGCATGGAACCTCTGATTGGGTCTAGAGACTGATATGACCCACAGGCTGTTCACATAGCTCTTTCCTAATGACACCTTATTAATACACTCAGGTGATGCCTTCCCTTGGGATCTTTCCCATCTCAGGGTAGCTCTACTTAAGTTTTTCTTTAATAGATGTTTACTGTTTTACTTTCACTGTGTTCAAGGACTCATTCTTCAAGACCATAGAGAGAAAAGAAACAAGTCAAACATAGCAACTTCAAACTGTCCTCAAATGTATTTATGATCATTCAATTTAATCGAAGCTTAAATTTGAAGGATTTAAATCACAAAATCAGATTCTATAATGTCATGTTCATTTCATGAAGATGATGAACTGGACACAGACTGAGGCCTAATACTACTCAAAATCTCAAGTGTTTCTCTGAATGTCCAGTATTCTAGAGTTGTGTGGTTCTTTGGTGTGGGCTTAGTAACCCCAGCCCAAAATCCTTGCTGTTTCTATGGCTTAAGGGTCAAATGACATCGCTGCTGGTCCTAACTCAGGCAACATCATTCCGGTACTTCCAGGAAACCAGTGTGAGAGAGAGGCTACTTGCCCACAGTGTTTCAAGGGCTCCTTCATTGCAGCAGGGAAGCAGGGAGCCTGTGAGAAAAGCTAGTTTAGGGTAGTCCTGGAGCAGTTCTTGGGAGGAAACACTCTAAAGGGGTGGTGCGTCGCTGATACTCCAGCGGCAGGGGGCGCTAGTTTCGGGGCTACTCCGGGCTGGAGGCCTGCAGTGCCTCCTAGGCCAGGCATGTGGTCGGGTCTGGCCTCCAAAACCCGCTCCCCTCTGCTCCACCCCCATGCTGCCTCCCTCCCGCCCTCTCGGTTAGCCCCGGAGGTGCACGGCGCAGGCGCGGATTAGAGCGGCAGCGAGGCTAGCGCAGCCTCCGCAGCCTGTGCCTGCAGTTCCGCAGGGCTGGTGTGGGGACGAGGCGCCGGCCCGGTAGCGGCCCAAGAAAGCGGGAGGGCAGGAGCTGCGTCGCCCGCCTCTGCGTGACCCGTAGGCCTGTGTGCTTCAGCTCCGGAAGCCGCCGCTATCACCTGGGATCTGCGCTTGGGCAGACGGAGCCCGTGGTGCGGAGGAGGTGAGTATGTTGGAGGAGGTGAGTGTGCTGGAGGAGCGGTCAGTCGCCGGACTGCAGCCGGGAACGCGAGCGGGCGGGCCCCTCTGTCTAGGCGGGCGGGAGGGGAAAGAGCAGGCCGGCCGCTTCTTTAAACTGAAATCCTACCAGAAAGTGACCAAACGGTGGCGCTCGCTGCCTCGTCCCGAAGACTGGCCCATCCCCTGCGGACGCCCAGGCCCAGCGTCCGCTTTCCTGGTGGCGCCCTGGGTTGGACTTCTGGAGTCCCCTGGGCTCCCGCCTCTGCTCCGGTCCGGACTTGGGACTGTGGTGTGCGGTGCGTTGGACGGCCCCGGGGGCCTTCCCGCGGCGCGACCCGGGGCTGGCGAGCTGGACCGGGCCGTCGGCCTGAACGCTGACCCCGCCCTTCCGCTTGGTTTTGCGGGCAGGCAGCCTTGGACGCGGACATGAGGAAGTCGCAGCAGTTCATTTCAGAGTCCTGCCCGGCCGCGCAAATGGCTATTCTAATTCTTACTGGTCATGTGCTTTCGTGAAGACTCGCTCTAAGGCCGGCGTGTGCTGAGCTCTAGTTCATTCTTGACTAAAACATCGTCTTCTTTCAAAATACGGGAAGATAATGTTTATTGTGAAAAGGAAAAAGAGAGCTCTTTTTTTTAAACTCACTAAACAGCCAGCATATTATTGTATAGAGACATCTTACACCAATTAAAAAGAAAGACTACTTTTACATCGTATGAAAGACCTTTAAGAATAAGGTTGGTCTTTATTTTTCAAAAAGTGCTGACTGCCTAGTATATGCATTGTGTTTTGTACACTGATGCTTTTGATGGTTAAAAAAAACAGTGATAAGATGCTAACATGTATTTTATGAGATGTCCCATTTAGAAAAGTAATGTTTCATATGTCATGACCTCATATTTTGTGTGAAAAGAATATATAACTCAGCAGAGGAAAAACTGTACTAAAGTATTAGCAGTATGGGTTTTTTTTTGAGTGAGTAATTTAGGTGATTAAAGAGTGTAATTGTCTTGATTTCTTGCAGTGATACATTGTATATAGTTCACATTTAAGTGGGGGAGAGAGGGTTGATAAGTTCTCTGTGATACACAATATTTCTAGTAAGAGCAAATGTTTATATGATGTCCTGAGTGAGAAGCTTTTTGCATATAAAAAGCTCCTGAAAATGTTTACTTAAATTAGGGTATTAGTAATTTTGGTAATGAACATATTCCAACTACATATCTAGATATAATAGACATTCAACCATAATGACAGTTCTGATCAGCTTCTGAATTTTATTCAGCATTAAGAAGGAGTCAAACTCTTCCTCTTCCTGATCAAAGTGATTTTGCTCTCCTTCACTTAGTCTGAATCCAGCCAGCATGCAACATTAATTTGGATACTATGCCTGGTTCCCGTTCTTTACTTTTTTATTCAAGTTCTAAACAACTTGAAAAATTCACTGATATAATGAAGCCAGTCCAAGCAGGAAAATCCATGAGACTCTTTTTTTTTGCCAGTCCTGGGGCTTGAACTCAAGGCCTGGGTACTGTCCCTGAGCTTTTTAGTCGAGGCTAGCACCCTACCATTTGAGCCACAGCACTACTTCTGGCTTTTTCTGTTTATGTGGTACTGAGGAATTGAATCCAGGGCTTCATGCATGCTAGTCAGGCACTCTGCCACTAAGCCATATTCCTAGCTGGTAACTCTTATCTGCAATAAACTACTCAGAAAAAGTGCTTTAGCTTAAGTGGTAATGTTAGCCTTTAGCACAAAGAGGCTCAGGGACAGCATGCAGGCCCTGAATTCAAGCCCTAGGAGCAGCAAAAAAAGAAACCATGGGTTTTAAAAATTGATTAGGTCATATTCAGATTTCAACACCATCCCTAATTGAATATCCAGATTTAACTTCTCTTTATATGCTTTAGTTTGCTAATCAATTAACATAGTATAAATATGATTTTGAGAAGTGTGGATTTGAGATTAGTGGATTGCTCATAACAAGATTGAAATATGTTCACATTCTAGTGTATAATTGGTGCTCAATGAAATGTTATTTTAATGTATACAATGTGTAACTTCCATGGCTCTAATTGTGTTTACTTTTGTTTGTTTTTTTAATGCTAAATAAGGTAATGCTTATTTACATTCCTATTTTAGTATCAAGATATAGCTACAACTTTAGAAGTTCATTTCAAAAAAATGAAAAATTTACAAGTAATCTAGTATTTTTATTCTTTTTTTGTAAACATATTTATAACAAATTTGTCATCAGCTATTTTTATTCTTTTATCTTAGAAATAAGTCACATGTTTGCTTATATAACTTTTCTTACGTTTCCCATATAGGTCTTTTATTACCATCTGTGGAACTTCCTTATAATTCATTTTTCCTCACTGGAATATTAAGAATTATATCAGGTTAGTAAAATATAGTGAAACAAGTTCATTTTTATAACACTTCTTAAGGATTTAATTATAAGTGGTTGTCAAAACCTATTCTGAAGGCTGGGAAGGTGTCTCAGTGGTAGAGTAGCTTGCTTTGCATGCATGAGGCCCTGGGTTCGATTCCTTAGCACTACGTAAGTAGAAAAAGCCAAAAATGGTGATGTGGCTCAAGTGGTAGAGCAGTAGTCTTAAGCTGAAGAGCTGAGAGACAGCACCAAGGCCCAGAGTTAAGGCCCCACAACCAACAAAAAAAAAGAAAGAAAGAAAACAAATCAATGTCCTTTCTTTAAGTTTTATTAGAAAAATAAAATATAAACATAGTATTATATAATGTAGCATTTTTCTTTGTGTGTGTGTGTGTGTTTGTTTTTCTGCTTATGTGGTGCTGAGGAATCGAACCCAGGGCCTCATGCATGCAAGGCAAGCACTCTACCACCTTCCCAGCCCCCTGTAGCATTTCTCTTATGAGGCTTATTTTCCACATGTTACACACTAATTTCTTACTACCAATAAATACCTCAAAGAATTTTAATAATACTCTTCTTTGTTCCATGTTTATTAAATGTTCTCATTTTTTAGGTAGAAAAGATATGAATGAGTATCCTAAAAAAAGAAAAAGGAAGACTTTACACCCTTCTCGTTATTCAGGTTAGTATATAATTAAATTGAGGTTAGATCATGGTCCATTATCTCATAAATGACTAAATGAGACTGATATATGGATCAGTTTTTGGGTAAGGAAACACTTTTGACTAAATTCTCTGAATATATATTCCTTACTGTTTACCACGTACTAGCCACGTGTTAGAACTTTACAAACTTTATGTAATCCTCATAACTCCACCAGTTATAGACACTTAAATTTAGATATCCAAGGTTACTTACTCATGCTTTTCCTGATTCCCAACCTACATTTAATAAACTTTAGTAGAAAGTATTTTACATTATTAAGGAAGCAAACTATGTTACTTTTGGAAATATGAGCTTTTCTTTTTTAAATTAAAATTTCATTCTAATTGATGTTGGTTCTGCTGTGTTAGCAGCTGTGGCCACTCCAGCTCTAATATACATTATACATACTTAGGACAGTCTCAAATACACTTGTTACCTTACATTCTTCAAATACAAAGAAATTAAGCCTAATCTACTACTTATGTGTACGTTCCAGAAAAAAACTTAAAATGACTATGTTTAGGAGCCTCCATTGGTCCACACCATTTCCCTTATGTAGTATGGTTTCTTTATACTAAATGGCATAACTTCCTGCCAATTCCTAAGAAGCTAATTTGCTATTTTGTGCCACTAAAACACAGCATGATCAGGCGCCAGTTGCTTATGTCTAGCTACTCAGGAGACTGAGATCTGGACCATGGTTCGAAGCCAGCCATGGCAGAAGACTCTTATCTCCAATAAACTACAACAACAACAACAAAAAACTATAAGTGGAGCTGGTGGCTCAAGCAGTAGAACACTAGCCTTGAGCAAAATAAGGTCAGAGACAGGACCCAGGTCCTGAGTTTTAGCCACACACCTATTTTTTAAAGAAAGAAAGAATGCATATGTATTATATAATATCTATAATATAAGTTCTTTTAATGGTAAATGTGAATCCATAGCCTACTCAGGGGACTACTACCTAGTAGGAGACTTATAATATCTGAGTATGGAGATTTGAAGCCAGCTGGGACAGGAAAGTTCAAGAGACTCCTCTACCCAATTAATCAGCAAAAAAAGCCAGAAGTGGAGATGTGATTCAAGTTGTAGACTACTATTCTTGAGCAGAAAAGGCCAAATTTGAGTGCATCACCCTGAATTCAAGCCTCAGTAGCAGCGTATGCATACACATGGGTACACACACACACAAGCTAAATGTCATTATGAGACTGAATATAAAAGCTTTAGATCTTGAAAATATGTTTATTTAAATCATGAAGGTTTGAACTAAGCATATAGGTCAGGTCAATAGTGAAACATTTGTCTACCATGCACAATGCCCATGGTTTGATTCTCAACACTAGAAGGGGGAAGGAAGGAGGGCTAAAGGTATGGTTCAAATGGTAGAGCACTTGCCAAGCAAGTCTCAGGTCTTGAGTTCAAACCCAGAGCTGCCAAGGAATAGTTTTCACAAAGTACTATAAGATACATTATTTAATGATAAGACATTAAATGATTATCTTATTAAAATTTTTCATTCTGTTTTATGTTCAGATTCCTCTGGAGTAAGCAGAATTGCAGATGGATTCAATGGAATTTTTTCTGATCATTGTTACAGTGTCTGCTCTATAAGACAGCCAGACTTAAAATATTTTGACAACAAAGGTATGTTTCATATTTTCCAATTTTTTTCCATTTGCTTTCTACAGGGTCTAGGGGTAAAGCTATGTGCTAAAGTCCTTGCCTAGCATGTGAAGGCACTGCAAAAATTATTTTTACTTTGTCCTCATTTGAAAAGATAAGTGAAATGTAGGTTGATTGTTTCAAAGGAGACAAGCTTTTGAATTTACAATAATGTAAGGAGAGCTATTTTGTTTTTAGAAAATACCACTTTATTTTACAAGGGGAGATCTCATTGTGACCTTTCCACACATGTATACAATGTAGTTCAATCAGTCTCCACACTTGTATAATTCTTACCTTCATTCCCCTTCTTAAAATAATTTCAACAAGTTTCAGTTGCTCTGTTTTCATACTTACCAACAATTTATTTCAACCTTTTCCATCCTCTTTTTACCCTGGAGCTCTTTTTTTAACTTTATTGCAGTACCTACATATAGAAAATTTTATCCTCTTAATTATTTCTAAAATAATTTTCCTTTTAAAGTACACTTCTAAATCCTTTTTGGTGACTAGGCAATTAATGGCAAAGCAGAGGTGACCCAGGGTTGGGAACATTTTTGGTAAAAGATTAGGAATCATTTTATTCACAGTTCTTCTGTTCAGCTATATTTCTCAGTCTGGAGAAGGAAAGAATGGCAAATGATTTGGTCTTTTTCAATCTTGAATTTTTTATTTACTTTTTCTAGGGCACTGAGTGATAACATCTATACTTTATTATTTCTCTGCAGCTACTAATGGGTCCCTGTTACAAAAAATATAAATTGTTGTGCTGGGAAGGTGGCTCAGTGATAGAGCACTTGCCTTGCATGCATGAAGCCCTGGGTTCGATTGCTCAGCACCACATAAGCAGAAAAAATAAAAAAGCCGGAAGTGGCGCTATGGCTCAAATAGTAGAGTGCTAGCTTTGAGCTGAAGAGCTGAGGGACAGCGCCTAGGCCCAGAGTTCAGGCCCCACAACCGGACCCAAAAAAATAATTAAAAAATTAAAATATATATATATTTTTTTTATTTTTTAATTATTCAAATTTTTCAAAATGTAGTTAGGAGCCAGGCACCAGGGGCTCATACCTATAATCCTAGCTACTCAGAAGGTTGAGATCTGAGAACCACGATTCAAAGCCATGCAGGTCTAGAAAGCCTATACAACTCTTCTCTTTTTTTTTTTTTTTGATTGAACTCTGGGCCTGGGCACTGTCCCTCAGCTCTTCAGCTCAAGGCTAGCACTCTACAGCACTGCTTTCATTTTTCTGAGTGGTTTATTGGAGATAAGAGTCTCATGGAGTTTCCTGCCTGGTCTGGCTTTGAACCGCCATCCTCAGATCTCAGCCTCCTGAGTAGCTAGGATTATAGGCGAGAGCCACTGGCGCCCAGCAAGTCTGTAATATTCTTAAAACCAAAAGTGGTGCTGTGGCTCAAGTGGTAGAACAGTCACTTTGAGCACAGAATCTCGGACAGTGCCCAGGCCCTGAGTTCAAGCCCTAGAACTGTTAAAAAAAAATCGTTAGGCAGAGATATTACTTAATAGTCAGATGGTTATACACAAAGATGTTTATAAATATGTGTGGTAGTGTACACACACTTTTTTTTTTACAGTGTTAGCTAAGCATGCCTAAAAGAAATGACATCTCAGCAGTGATGAGCACATTTATTCCCAAATCTTGATTTCTAATACCATTCTCATGTAAAAGGAACTAAGGTCCCTGGAGAAATAGTTGTTTCTTTGTCTGGATCTGATAAGCTTGGATCATCTTAACAATGCTTGAAAATTGAATTACAATTCAAAATATAACTTGAATGTCCATGATCTGTATTGATATCAATACTTGAAGAAAAACAATTGAACAAATAATTTGGGGAGAAGATGCGTATCTGTACAAAATTCTAAATTATTTGTGTTGATATTTCTCCCTTAAGGAAACAGAACATCTTTCCATACTCCTTAATTGTGGGCTGCATCTAGGGTTTTTCTTCCAAAGGTAGAGTCTGTAAGTAGAAAACTGACTTTACAATAGAAAAACCTGTGTACTATCTTAGCCAAGGTGATCAAGGTCAACTCATAATTTCAATCTAATTATGTAAAAGAAATAGACATTCCATTATTGGGACATTCTACAAACTAACAAATAGTTCTCAGAATAATAAAAGTAGCCTAGAGAGACATAGTAAGCAAATGTAACATGGGATAGTGGGATAGAAATGGTCACTAGAGAAAAACTAAGGAAATCTAAGTGAGGTATTACTAAAGTAATAATATATCAATACCAGAAGTAATGCTTTAGTCATTCATTGTAACAAATGAACCAAAATATCTTTCTTTAAATGATCTTATAGTCCAATTTTTTTCATATGACCTATATCTCAGTGTCCTTGTGTTAACTTAAGGTCGCTGGGCCAAAGGATAAAGGCTCATTTGAATTCAGTAAAAGTAGCAAGTGGGAGGCCCTAAATGCAAACCCTAGTAGCTCACATACATACACAAAGGGTATATAGTCCAAATGGAGCATACAACTTGAGCAGATTTTCTGTTTGTTTGGGAGATAGTATAGATAGTATCTCCTTTCATGGCTAAATCTAAATCCTTAGCTTCTCTGTTGGAACTCAAAATTACAATTTTATAATTATGCTTAGTGCTTCAATATAAATAGTATTTTTCCAAATCCTTTTTTACAGATGATGATTCTGATACCGAAACATCAAATGACTTGCCAAAATTTGCAGATGGAATCAAGGCCAGAAACAGAAATCAGAACTACTTGGTTCCTGGTCCTATACTTAGAATTCTAGACCACGCTGCCTTTCCTACAGGTTAGGAAATTAGTTAATAGCCTTGGCAAATTTTATAGAGAAAAATGAAAAAAAAATCAGTATATACCATAAATTTTTTACAGTGTATCTAGATGATTTTGTTTATAAATAGTAGCATAATAAGTTTGTTTTATTTTTCAGAAAAATCTGACATTGAAATTTGTGATGAAGAATGTGATTCACCTGAATCATTATACCAGCAAACTCAAGATGAGAGTCCTGTAGAAGTTCACACCGCAGAAGAAGTTCCTGTTGCTATAGAAGTGCATGCTATATCTGAGGATTATGACATAGAGACAGAAAACAATTCCTCTGAAAGCCTCCCAGACCAAACTGATGAAGAACCACCAGCAAAATTCTGTAAAATTATTGACAAAAGCCAGGCTTTGAATGTGACTGCGCAGCAGAAATGGCCTTTACTGAGAGCTAATAGCAGTGGTCTCTATAAATGTGAACTTTGTGAATTCAACAGTAAATATTTTTCTGATTTAAAGCAGCATATGATCCTGAAGCATAAACGTACTGATTCAAATGTATGTCGAATATGCAAGGAAAGTTTCTCTACAAACATGCTTCTGATTGAACATGCCAAACTACATGAAGAAGATCCCTACATTTGTAAATACTGTGACTATAAGACCGTGATTTTTGAGAACCTCAGCCAGCACATTGCAGACATCCATTTTAGTGATCACTTGTACTGGTGTGAGCAGTGTGATGTACAGTTCTCCTCAAGCAGTGAACTCTACCTACACTTCCAGGAACACAGCTGTGATGAGCAGTATTTGTGTCAGTTTTGTGAACATGAAACTAATGATCCAGAAGACTTGCATAGCCATGTAGTAAATGAGCATGCATGTAAATTAATAGAATTAAGTGATAAATGTAACAGTGGAGAACATGGACAGTACAGCCTGTTAAGCAAAATTACCTTTGACAAATGTAAAAATTTCTTTGTATGTCAAGTGTGTGGTTTTCGGAGTAGACTTCATACAAACGTTAATAGGCATGTTGCTATTGAACATACTAAAATATATCCTCATGTTTGTGATGACTGTGGCAAAGGATTTTCAAGTATGCTAGAATACTGCAAACATTTAAATTCACATTTATCTGAAAGGATTTATTTATGTCAATATTGTGAATACTCTACAGGACAAATTGAAGATCTTAAAATTCATCTAGATTTCAAGCATTCAGCTGAGTTACCTCATAAATGTAGTGACTGCTTGATGAGGTTTGGAAATGAAAGGGAATTAATCAGTCACCTTCCAGTCCATGAGACAACTTAACTGTTCACTTTACATAATGTTTAAAAAATAAATTCAAGGGTTTTTTTTTATGTTAAGATGGATGGCTTTAAGCACAATGTAAGAGATTTACCTTCAAGTCAGTTTTTTAATTTTTTCTTGGCATTGCTAAATTTTCAGTATATAATGATACCTTAATTGTGATGTTTTCAGTTACACAGTAATTCATAGTTGTATTTCCTTTTGGTGACTTACCCAGTTTCTTTGCATGTGCTCATATTTCATGAATTGAAGAGTAACAAATGTACTGAAAAAATGACTGCCTTCCTTAACCATAGAAGGTATTACATTTTCCTTTTTTTTAAAACTCAAGCTTAGCTTTTTGTGTATGATGTCATTAAATTATTGCACTACCAAAACTAAAATGAAAAATAGAGACTTAATTTCTCTTTCCAATCTGAAGTGTAGTTTTCTTGGTGGTTTTTCTTTCATTCTTCTTTCATTTTTTAATCTTCTGTCTGGGGAGCTGTGCACCAGTGCCTCAAACCTATAATCCTTGCTATACAGGAGGCTGAGATTCAGAGGATCACGCAATTAAGTCCAGCCCTAGCAGAAAAGTTTACAGCAAAAATCAGAGCTGAAGTTATAGATCAAGTGGTAGAGCACCAACTTAGCAACAATGAGGACTTAAGTTCAAATCTACTACTAAAAAAATGCATTTCATATAACTCATCTTCATTTAAACAACTATGAATGCATAAACTGAATTACTGATATTAAATTTCTTACTGATTTAAGGAAACACACTAAGTGATTAATAAATGTTAAGATTTGCTGGTCTGATAATGTACTTCAGTTAGTGATAAATTATTTTTACAATCTATATTAATTTCTGTGGCTGCTATAGCAAATCACAACAACTTTGGTTGCATAAATAGCAGAAATTTAGTGACTTACAGAAGTGAAGGTGAGAAGTTGTTCAAAATCAAAGTATTGGCAGAGATGATTCCTTCCAAGGGGTATAAAAGAAGGATCTCTTCCTGAACTCTGTCCTTTGGCTTGTAGATAGCTGTTTTCATGTACACATGGTGTTCTCTGTTTCCAAATTCCTCTTTTTTGGGGGTACTAGTTATCTTGTATTATTATCAACCTCATTTTAAATTGATAAAGATGGTGAATGAGTAAAGTCACATACTGAGGTACGGGGGCTAGGACTTCAATATGAACTTGAGAACACATTTTAGTAATCTGCTTCTGAAATCGCATCAAGAAGATGCAATTATGTTTTTCATTGCCTCAAAATTTTATAAACACTGCTGCTAACAAAATTACTTCTACATATAATTGCTGTAATTAAAAAGACCAATTTGTAATGATGTTTTTACCACTTCAAGAGACATAAGGAAAGCCAATACCTGTAATCTTAGCTACTTGGGAGACTGAAATCTGAGGATCACAATTCAAAGCCAACCCAGGCAGGAAAGTCCATGAGACCCTTATCCTCAACCACCAAAAAGCTGGAAGTGGAATTGTAGCTCAAGTGGTAATGTTAGCCATGAGCAAAAGAGCTCAGGTCAGCACTGAGTCAGCACACACACACACACACACACAATGGCTAGGTGCTTGTAGCTCATGCCCTGTCCACACACACACACACACAATAGCTAGGTGCTTGTAGCTCATGCCCTGTAATCCTAGGCACTCAGGAGACAGATGTAAGGATTGATATTTGAAGCCAGCCCAGGCAGGACCATCTTGTGGAACTCTTATCTCCAATTATCCTCAAAAAAAAAAAAAAAAAACAGAAATGGAGCTGTGGCTTAGGTGGTAGAGCACTAGCGCTAAAGGAAAAAGCTATAAGGGAAAAAATAAATAAGATTTAAGTGAACATAAATAGCTTAAGCCAACTATTAATTCCAATGGAACAGCAAGTTAGGTTAGGTTTTCCCTAAAATTAACACAATTTCATTCCTACAAATTAAGTGAGTTTGGGAGATTAAAGTTCCTTTGAAACTTTATTATGGATTAATTTTTGAGGCAGGGTTTTGTGTAGACAAAGATGGCCTCCAATCTGAAATCCTTCCACCTCACTATAATGCCAGATTTTAGTGCTTGCTACCACATCCAGCTACTTTTTTTTTCTTGTTGAGGTTCAAACGCAGTATTTCATACATGCTGAGCAATATTCTATCACTTAGACATTTTCCAGCCCTCAGTGACTATAACTTGAAATTTCTGTTTTTTAACTAAGCTGCTTTTATTTGCAAATTTTATCAGTATATATTAGCTATTCAAGGGAGAATTTCATTATGACATTTTCATCCTTGTATGTAATATATTCCAATCAGTACCCATCTCCATCACTCTCTTACTCCCTCTTCCTTTCTTATTACAATCTCAACTGTTAACCTGACTTCTGATGCTGCAGGTATCACTTTTTCAAGAAAGCATTTAATGGCGCTGAATGTATGGATTTACATAACGTGTAAGAGCCTATGGAAAAAGATACAGGAGAAAGCAGCTGAATGTTGGCTTGGTCAAAAAGAAGAGCAGCCTCTAGGGAGCTATATTCTCCAAGGCAACTTTCAGCCATTCTCCTTTCCTGGGCTACCAGCCCAAGGCATGTATAGCCTTGGCATCTGAAGCTCCCATGCAATACCATGCCTTCCACCTTCTACCAGGTCCCTTCAACTGCTGCCACATTAGTGAAGGAAGATAAGTAAGAAAGCTAGGCAAAGTACCTCAAGAAAGAAGAGGGGACAGGTACTAGCCTATAATCCTAGATACTCCAGAGCCTGAGACCTGAGAATTGCTAGGCAGTTAGAAAAAGTCCATAAGGCTGTTAAGTCCATTTAACCAGCAAAAAGCCAGAAAGTGGAGATATGAAGATATGGGGAATGCCAGCCTTGAGCAAAAAAGCTAAGAAACAGCTTCCAAGCCCTGAGTTCAAGCCCCAGTACTGGCACAATAAGTAAGGAGGAGGAGGGAGAAATGGACTACTTACTACTGGTCTCAAGAACCACAAGAAAGTGATACCTCAGGATGAGCAGTGGCAGTCCAACTAATTTTTCTCCCAACTCCACTGTTTGATGGAAATCACCATGAAGTTTCTACTTCTATGTTTAAGGGCTCTGTGACTCTGGGATAGAAGCAGACCTTGTGGAGACTCTGGAATAATTTGGGACAATATACTACGAAGTAATGATATCATTTAAACTTGGCTCTTGTGAAATTTGTGTGGCATTTACTACAGAGGAGCCTGTGTACATTGCCAGTGGAAAGGCTTTTCACAACTATTAAGTAAAAGAATCACCTGGCTAGGAAATATTAATGTTCCATCATTAGTTCTGCTATGCATTCAAACCATATTTGGGAAGACTTAGTAGATACACATTTCAGAAAATACTTAAATCTGCTTAAAGTTTCACAAGTAGTTAGATTACATTTTTCCTGAGGTGGACAAGTTAAATGGCAATCCTGTTAATGAACATTTATTGCAAAGGCCATGTAATGCAAGAAAATAGCCTTGAGCTATTTAACTCAACAAGAAGCCCAAAGAACTGCATTTCTCAAGCAGTGATGTCTGTCTATCTGAATGTCTGTCTGTCTCTCTCTCTCTCTCTCTTTTACAGAAAACTGATTTTAAATGATCCTATAAGCTGAAAGTTTCTGCACTGCTTCCCTATAGAAAGCACTTCTTTTGCTTGTTTTTGTTTTCATGTTTTTTTGCAAATGTTTCACTCTTAATTGTAGACACAGCTCTATATTGAGTTTTACAAAAAAGCATGTCTTTCAATATGCATGCAAACAGTGTTCAAGGTAATATAGAATAAGAGTAACATTTAACACAAGTCATCAGCTTTAATCTAAATACACTTACTGCTTAAGTATATCCCACAATATGACTAATTTAAGAAAAGCTGAAAATTGTTGAACATTTTGCTCAACTTTGCTATTACTTCCTAGATGACTTCTGTGTTCAAAAATGCTGACTCTCAGTGGCTCATATTTGTAATCTTAACTACTCAGGACGATAAGATATAAGAATTACAGTTCAGCCAGGCTCCAGTGGCTCATACTTGTAATCCTAGCTAGCCAGGAGGCTGAGATCTGAGGATCATGGTTCAAAGCCAGTCCGGGCAGGAAAGTCCATAAGACTCTCATCTCCAGAAGATCAGAAGTGGCACTGTGGCTCAAGTGGTAGAGCATTCACCTTGACCTAGAGAGCACAGGGACAGCGCCCAAGCCCATAGTTCAAGCCCCAAGACCACCACCAGCAACAACAACAACAAAAAGTTGAAAGCCAGTCCAGGCAGGAAAGTGCATGAGACTCTTACCTCCAGTTAACCACCAAAAAGTTGTAAGTGGGGTTGTGGCGCAAGTGTTAGAATACTAGCCTTGAACCAAAAAGCCTAGGGTCTGAGTTCAAGCCCCAGAACTGGGACGGACAGAAAGACAGACAGACAGACAGACACACACACACACACACACACACACACACACACACACACACACTCACACACAATTCCTGAACCTCAAATCTTTATAATAGCCCATTTCCATCAACAGAGTAAGTACAAATCATGTCTGGACTGCAAAACCTGTTAAACTGAAGTTTTGTTGGTTTTCATGAAAAAAAAATAGTTGAGAAGAGTCAGTGATGAGGATTGATTACATTCTCCGTCTAGCACTCATACTGGACATGATAGACATTCCTCCCTTCCATTCATGCCCAGCTTCGACCACTGCAGTAGCTGTTGCTTACCACTCCTTGGCAATATTTGGTTGAAAAAATCACTGGTGTTTTCTTGTAAAATTTGGCTATTTCCCCTCATGCTGCTTTGGTCACCATAATTGCCTCTATAGCCATCACTCAGTTGATGACTGGTTAGGCTACCATAACTGAACCGGTTTAATGAGCCCATCATGCTCATCACTTGGCTACCATAAGAACCAACTCTTGCTCCTACTATAGAATTCAGGAGGAGTTGTTCAAATCACTATAGCATACTTACTTTGCCATTTTTAAATATAATTTTATTTTTATTAATATGTTACACAGAGGAGTTATCTTTTTATAAGTTAGGTAATGAGTACATTTCTTTTGGCACAATGCCACTGCTTCTTTTGCTTTCCCCAAGTTTTTCCCTCCCATCCCTGCCCACAAGATGCACAGTTCATTTTCCAAACAGTGTATACTGAGTATAATGACCACCTTTGTTCACCCTTCCTCTCTCCATTTCCCCAAAAGACAAAAAAAAACAACAACAAAAAACCCAAATGCAGAAACACCACCAACAACAACAAAAACACATTTATGGGAAGTACTTTTACTCCACACTGAATGGGGCAGTAAGAGGCAGAGAGGACTCCAGCAGCTGACTCTACTTCATGCACATCAGCAAAAAGCCCTGTGAAAGTGCCCAACCACAGAAGAATAAACATAGAAGATGCGGTATAGACATAGCATGTGAAGAATGCTATGTCTATACACAGCCATTTGAAGAAAAAAATGAATGTGATTGGAGAACATCATCTTGAACAAAATAAGCCAAGTTCAAAAAATCAAATTAGCCAAGACGCTAGTGGCTCATGCCTATAATTATAGCTACTCAGGAAGCTAAGATCTAGAAAATAACATTTTATTCTGTGAGACTCCATCTCTAATTAAGTAGAAGACTGTAAGCAACAAAGCTGAGAAACAACACAAAGCACTGAGCACAAATCCCAGTTCCAACTCAAGAAAAAGACATGTATTTTCTTTTATATATGGAAGCTAAACCTAAAAGATATACATATGTGGCGTGGCACATATTCATTGGTATGTATATAAGTATGTAAGGGGGAGGAGGGAAGGAGAGGGAGCAGGAGAGGGAGAGAATATTATCCAATTATGGAACTATTTAGGGGGATGAAGAAAAAGGAAAGAAAGAGTGAATAATTTGAAATATAGTGCAACTATGTATGAAGCAAGGAAATTTCAAGTACAGTTGTTTATCAATAGGGAGATGAGGAGAGAAAGCAATAGTTATTCCACAAAAAATATGCACATATATGCATATATATGTATATGATACATATATATGCACCATAGTGAACAACGTGGTGCATATATTTGTATGTGTTATATACATATAATGAAATATAATACATGTGGTTCAATTAACACAAAAAAAATATGAACAACAGAAAAGTAAAGAAGACTTGTTGGATGGGATAGCACTAGCACAAGAGAATTGGCTTACCAAGGTGGGTAAATGAGGATAAATATGAAATAGTTTGTTTATAAATATTATAAATATGAAATCATTTATGAAAAAAGAATAGTGAAACCTGTTGAAATTGAAGAAGGGGGAGGGGGCTTTCAGAAGGGGAGAGAATGATAGAGATAATGAGATTGATTTGGATATATTGTACACATATGTGGAAATATCACAATGAACACCCCAGCCTTGTAAAACTAATGTATGCTTAATTAAAATGGAGAGAAGAGCTTTTGAAAAATGGCTTGCAATGCATCTTGGGTGTATATTGTCTTGTGCTGTCACCCCTCATTTTTAAGGAGGATAATTAACAGTATGTCAGACTTGAAGTACTTAAATACCATGATTAACTGTGGATATTTGCTCAAGTTATATGCATATATTGGCCTAATTTCCCTTATGGTTTCAGTTATATAATTTAAGACTTTTCTCTAATGGGAAGAAAGAAGGAAAGAAAGAAAGGAAGAAAAAAAAGGAAGGAAGGAAGGAAGGATCGAAGGAAGGAAGGAAGGAAGGAAGGAAGAAAGAAAGAAAGAGGAAGAAAGAGAGGAAGGAAGGGAGAGAGAGGGGGATGGAGGGAGTGAGAGAGAAGGAAGGAAGGCAGGAAGGAGGGAGGGAGGGAAGAGGACAGAAAGAAAGAGAAAGAAAAAAGAAGGAAAGAAAAAGGAAGGAAGGAAGGGAAAGAAAGAAAAAGAGAAAGAAAGAAAGGAAGGAAGGAAGGAAGGAAGAAAGAAAGAAAGAAAGAAAGAAAGAAAGAAAGAAAGAAAGAGGTAATAGGGAGAGGGAACCTATCAGGTGTTTGCAATTACTTAAAAGTAGTGATTTGAGCAATAATATTCTTTTTTTTTTTTTTGCCAATCCTGGGGCTTGAACTCAGGGCCTGGGCAACATCCCTGAGCCTCTCTGTAATCAAGGCTAGCACTCTACCACTTGAGCCAGAGCACCACTTCTGGCCTTTTCTGTTCATGTGGTATTGAGGAATGGAACCCAGGGCTTCATGCATGCTAGGCAAGCACTCTACCCCACCAGTAAGCCACATTCCCAGCCCTGAACAATAATATTCTTTAAAAAAAAAGATTTTCCATATTAAAACAATCACTTCCTTATTACATTCATTCTCATTATTAAACTTGATGCTAAACTGGTAACTCTGAACCCAAATAAATTTGTGAAAAGTAATTCTTCCTTATCAAATGAAATTGTTTTCTCACATTGGTAAATAGAAAGTTGTATTATATAAACTCTTTTGTGTGTGTGTATGCTAGTCTTGGGGGCACTGTCCATTAGCTTTTTTGCTCAAGGCTAGTGTTCTACTACTCTACTATGTGAGTCATAACTCCACTTCCAGTTTTGTTTTTTTCCCCCAATTGTGAGGCTTGAACTCTGTCCTGAGCACTGTCCCTAAGCCTCTCTCTCTCTCCTCTCCTCTCCTCTCCTCTCTGCTCCTCTCCTCTCCTCCCCTCTCCCCTCCCCTCCCCTCCA
>NW_012267391.1:516553-539828 GCF_000151885.1 Dipodomys ordii
CCCTCCTCCTCCCTCCCTCCCTCCCTCCCTCCCTCACTCTCTCAGCTACCACTCTACCACTCTGAGCCACAGCACTACTTCTGGTTTTCTGGTGGTTAATTGGAGCCCAGGCTGGCTTTGAACTGCAATCCTCATATTTCAGCCTCCTGAGTAGCTAGGATTTTAGTCTTGAGACACTGGCACCTGGCTCACTTTCAGCTTTTATGGTGGTGAATTGGAGACAAGAATCTCAATGGACTTCCCTGCCTGGGCTGACTTTCAGGTCTTAATCTCCTGAATAGCTAGGATTATGGGCATTATTCATTAGTGTTGAACAACTATGTTCTATGGATGATTTTTATCATCTTTGCAACTCCTCCTCATCCTATTTGGGTTTTCAGAAAGTTTTTTTTTTAATGCAGTCTTTTCCACTGACAGTATAGTTGCAGCAGACTTCTCCCTAAAATATTATTTTTTTTGTAGGTCATGGGGCTTGAACTCTGGGCCTGGTAGCTGTCTCTTAGCTCAAGGCAAGCGCTGTACCACTTGAGCCACAGCTCTATTTCTGGCTTTTTCTGCTTATGTGGTGCTGAGGAATTGAACCCAGGGCCTTATGCATGCAAGGCAAGCACTCTACCACTGAGCCACCTTCCCAGCCCCTCCCTAAAATTCTTTTGTTGAAATAATGCCCCATGTGATAATACTAAGAGATGAAGATGGTCCTTAAGAGGTAATTTGGTTATGAAGATAGCACCTTCATGAATAGTATCAGTACTTTATAAAAGATAGATCTCACACTTTTTTTTCCTTATGTGAATACAAGAAGTCAAGATCTTCAACCTGCAAGAAAGCTTTAACCAGAACTCAATTATGCTGGCACCTCAAACTTTAACTTCCTGGCTCCTAGTCTTTGTTGTAGATAGCAGCCTAAACGAAGGCATAGTAGATTTGTTTCCTTTGATTCCTTTTTTTCTAGTATCCAAATTCCTTTCCTGCCATATTTGGTTTTTAGGGTTTTTTTGTTTATTTTTGGTGGGGCTTTGTTTTTGTTTTTGCTTTTGCCAGTCTTTGGGCTTGAATTCAGGGCCTGGGTACTGTTCCTGAGCTTCTTTTGCTCAAGGCCAGCACTCTACCACTTGAGCCACAGTGCCACTTCTGGCTTTTTCTTTTTGATGCATTCTAGGCAAGCACTCTACCACTAAGCCACATTCCTAGCCCCTCCTAACATGTTTAACAGCACTTTCTTGTATACCCTGTAAACATTTTATATATAATGAGTAGCAATTCTCTATATTAAATTGTACAACTCAATATATGTATTTTGGCTACTAAAAAGCATGACAACATGGCATAGATAATATAGTTAAATTCCTTTGTTGCTGCTCCTCTCTCTCTCTCTGTAGACAGATAGATAGATAGATAGATAGATGTATATATATAGTTAAATTTCAGTATTGGGTAATAAGCAACTGAAATGTTTAATCAGAAGAAATTATTCTAAAATGATAGAATATTAGGTCTAGGAGGGCCTCAAATCTAGTCCAGGCTCATAAAATATACAATATATTGAAATAACTGTACATGATCCATAGTTTTAATTTTCATGGCTGTAACTAAGATGTTAGAACATTTATTACACCAAATCTTTGACTCATGAATATTTTAGGACAAAATTACATTTAAAGAAAATAAGACAGATACAGTGGCTCAAGCTACTCTAGCTACTTGGAAGACAGAGAATCGGAAGATGTAGTTGAAGGCCAGCCTGGCATAAAAACTCATGAAAATCCATCCCAAACTGCTGGCTAGGCAAAGTGTCAGCACACCTGTTATCTTAGCTATGGAGGAAGCACAATGGCTGGATCAAGTGGTTGTATACCTATCATCCTCAGCAACAAGGAAAGCACAAATAGGAGTATTGTAGTCTTCTTTGGTCTAAGACCCTATCTCAAAAAAATTAACACATGGGCTTGGAATATGTCTTAGTGGTAGATTGTTTACCTAGCATGCATGAAGTCCTGGGTTCAATTCCTCAGTACCACATAAACAAAAAAAGCTGTGGCTCAAGTGGTAGAGTGCTAACCTTGAGCAAAAGCAGCTCAGGGACAGTGCCCAGGCCTTGAGTTCAAGCTCCAGGACTGGCATAATAATAGTAATAATAAAAATAATAATAATAATAAAAAGCCAGTCACTGGTGGCTCATGCCTATAATCCTAACTACTTAGGAAGTTGAGATCTGAGGATCATGGTACAAAGCCAGCCCAGATAGGAAAGTCTCTAAGACTCTTATCTCCAATAAGCTACTCAAGAAAAAGCTGGAAGTGGCTCTGTGGCTCTCATGGTGGAGCACTAGCCTTGAGTGAAAGAAGCTCAGGGACAGAGCTCAAGTTCTGAGTTGATGCCCTAGGACAGGCACACACACACACAAAAAAAACAACACAAAAAGTGGCTGGAGGCAAGGCTCAAGTGGTAGCAAGTACAGCACTCTGAATTCAATCCCCAGTGCAAAGATTGAGAGAGACAGAGAGACACAGAAAAAAAGATTGATTTAAAGACATTGTGTGTGTGTGTGTGTGTGTGTGTGTGTGTGTGTGTGTGTGTGTGTGTGTGTGCCAGCACTAGAGTTTGAGCTGAGGATCTGGCCCCTCTTCCTTTGCTTTTCACTTTTCACTTAAGACTGATATTTGTTGCATGAGCCACAGCTTTACTTCTAGCTCTTTACTAGTTAATTGTAGATAAAAAGCCTCACAGACTTGTCTATCTGAGCTAGCTTCAACCCAGGATCCTTAGACCTCAGACTTCTGAGTAGTTAGGATTATACATGAGACCCGCTGGCTCCTGGCTTACAGGAAAATGTTAAGTAGTAATACATTGGAAATGCATAAGGAATATTGGGTAGTAGATACATAAACAAGTGAAATTTGAGATTGGGATCACAGTTTAAATTTAGGTGTAGCATAGAAAAAAAAATTCCTACCTAACATCATTGTGTGTGTGTGCATGTGTGCGTGTGCTCGCATGCATGTGTGTGTGTGTGTGTGTGTGTGTGTGTGTGTATGTGTGCTGGTCCTGGGGCTTGAACTCAGGGCCTGGGCACTATACTTGAGCTTTTTCTCTTCAAGGTTAGCATTTAACCACCTGAGCCACAGATCCACTTCCATCTTTTTTTTTTTTGGTGATTAATTGGAGATAAGAGTCTCATGGATCTTCCTTCCTGAGCTAACTCTGAACCATAATCCTTGAACTCAGTCTCCTGAGTAACTAGGATTTCATGCATGAGTAACTGGGGCTCTGCTTTCTGTTTAAAATTTTGTGATAAATCTAACATTGTTCAAAACATTTTGTTCAAAATCCCATTGGATATTCAAGGACTGGTGTACATCCAATGAAATTTTAGGATTGTTTTTCTGTGAAGAATTACACTGGACTTTTGACAAGAATCGTATTAAATAATACAATAATAGCTATTTTAATAATAGCTTTTTCACAATACTAATTCTTCCAATCCATGATCACAGATCTTTCCATCTTCTAGGACTTCTTCAGTTTCTTTCTTCAGTGATATCTGTTTTTCATTGTAGATCTCTCTCACTTCCTTAGGTTTATTCCTAGGTATTTGATTTTTAAGGGTATTATGATGGGATTATTTTTATGATTTATTTCTGTCTGTTCATTTTTTGCAGAAAAACTACTTTTTATTTTAATTTTGGATCCATATAGGATCATGTCATCTGAAAATAGGGATATATTTGACTTCTTCATTTCCTATTTGTATGTTTCTGTCTTTCTCTTGCCTTAGGCTCTGACTAAGAATTCAAGCACTATATTACTGAGAGCAGGAAATGTGGACTCCCTTGTCTCACTGCTAACTTTGTAGAAATGACTTCAGTATACCTCCACTTAGAATGATATTGGTTATATGTTCATCATATTCTGTCTCTACTATGTTGAGGTATATTTCTTCTATTCCTAGTTTCTTCATAGTTTTTAATTTTTGTCTATCATGAATGGCTGTTAAATTTTGTCAACTCTTTTTCTATATAAATAGAGATGATTGTTTAATTTTTGTCCTTTATTCTGTTTATGTATTATATTACTTTGTATATCTCTGGAATAAAATTAGCTTGATCACAGTGTATTATCTTTTTGTTTTTTGTTTTTCTTGTAAGTCCTGGGGCTTGAACTCAGGGCATGGGTGCTGTCCCTGAGCCTCTGGGTGCCCAAGGCTAGCACTCTACCATTTGAGCCACAGCACCACTTCCAGCTTTTTCTGAGTTGTTTGTTAGAGATAAAAATCTCATAGACTTTTCTGCCCAGGGTGGCTTTGAACCATCATCAGATCTCAGACTCTTGAGTAGCTAGGATTACAGGGGTGAGCCACCAGCACCTGGCTATATTATCTTTTTTAATGTGCTGATGAACACATTAATGTGTGTTTTGAGTTTTGCAGCTATTTGTATCAGGAAAACTGATCCACAAGTTTCTTTCTTTTTTTTAAACATGTCCTTATCTGATTTGGATATTAAGATATTGTGAGCCAGGAACCAATGTCTCATACCTGTAACCATAGCTAGGCTGATATCTAAAAATCTGTTTGAAGCCAACCTGGACAGGAATTTCTATGAGAGTTTTATCTCCTACTAACCACTAAAAACCAGAAATAAAGCTGTAGTTCAAGTGGTAGAGTACCAACCTTGAGCACAAAAGCTAAGAGACAGGACTTAGGCTTTGAGTTCAAGCCACAGTAGGAGCATATACACACAAAAGATAATACTTAACTCACAGAATGAGTTTGGTAGTTTTCCTTCAGAGAAGATTTACTGAGCTTTCTCTCCCTCCCTTTCCTTCCTTCCTTCCTTCTTTCCTTCCTTCCTTCCTTCCTTCCTTCCTTCCTTCCTTCCTTCCTTCCTTCCCTTCCCTTCCCTTCCCTTCCCTTCCCTCCCTCCTTCCCTCCTTCCTTTCTTCTTTTTTTCCTGCCAATACAGAGTACTGTAGTTTGAACTCAGGTCCTGGCCTTGTCTTTTTAGCTCTTTCACTCTACCACTTGAACCACATTTGTTTCCAGATTCTTAACTGTTAATTAAAGATACGAATCTCTCAGATTTGTTTGCCGGGGCTTGGACTAATGATTCTCACTTCTCAGCCTATTTAGTAATTACAGTCATGAACCACAAGTGCCTCAGCTTGTATTTCTGAAAGTAATTTTAAACTATAGTTTACTAGAACTACAGGTAAGTTAAAGATCTATTGTTTCAGAACAATTTGTTGATTCACCTAAAGCTGGAATGAAACCTATCATTAATTCTTAGGTGGGTATAGTTTTGTTGTTGTTTTTTAAACCAGGTGCTGGTGGCTCACACCTATGTAATCTTAGCTACTCATGGGACTGAAATCAGTGATTTCAGGTTTGAAGCCAGCCAGTGAAGAAATATCTGTAAGATTCTTATCTCCAATTAACTACCCATAAGTGGAGGTTTAAGTGCTAGAGTGCTAGCCTTGAACAAACAAAGCTCATGAGACTGGGGATGTGGCTTAGTGGTAAAATGCTTGCCTAGCATGCATGAAGCCCTAGGTTTGATTCCACATCACAGAAAAATCTGGAAATGGCACTGTGGCTCAAGTGGTATAGCTTGCCTTGAGCAAAAGGAACTCAGGGACAGTGCCCAGGCCCAGATGCAAGCCACAGGACTGGCAAAAATTATAAAAAAGCTCACGAGCAGCATCTAGGCCCTGAGTTTGAGTCCCAGAACCAGTAGACACATAGACACACACAGAAACACATACACACACACACACACACACACACACACACACACACACATGCACATCTAGTGACATTTGACCTTGGGGAGCCACAAAAACTGGCTGGAAAGTTTAATTACAATGTTTTCTCTCAGAGACCTTATAAGCCCACCCTCTGTTTTAGTTCTCTTTGCATTTCCCCATCACACATGGCTAGCTATCATTCCTCCCTAAAGGGCTTTTCCTGTGTGTGTGTTTGTGAGAGAGAGAGGGGGGGGAGGAAGGAGGGAGGGAGGGAGGGAGGGAGGGAGAGAGGGAGCGAGGAGAGGAAGAGTGACTTGGGGCTTGAACTCAGAGCCTGGGTGCTGTTGCTGAGCTTTTTTGCTCAAGACTAGATCTATACTTTTGAGCCACAACTCCACTTGCAGGTTTTTGGTGGTTAATTGGAGATAAGGGTCTCACAAACTCTCTTACTTGGGCTGGCTTTGAACCTTGATCATCAGACTTCAGCCTCCTGAGTAGCTAGGCACCAATGCCCAACACAGAGATGCCTATTTCTTTTAAGAATGAGAACTTGAAGTTAGTCTTTGGATACTTAGGCATAGGCCTAAGTCAGGAGTTTTTGCCCTTGTTCTGTGTTGATGAATATAGCAGGAGCTGGGACTGTGGATCCTGGGTCCTGAATGACCTAAAAGGTCTCTATAGAAGGAGTATAAACTTACAATGGAATATTACTCAGACATAAAGAAGAATAAAATTATGTCATTTATAGGGAAACATGGATCTGGAAACCATTATGTAAAGCAAAGTAATCCAGGCTCAAAAGGATAAATGTCACATTTTTTTCTCATATGTGGCTGATAGGCTTAAAATAATACATTATGTACATCACATACACATAAACATATGATTAATCTAAAACTGACTAAGATATGGTATATGAGCACAAGAAATATCATGGTAATCACAATCTGCAGTTTCACAAGAATTCCTAACAAATTTAACAAGCACTGGCCAAGGACATATCAAATTCAAATCACCTCAAACTTACACATACACTCTCCTATTTCACCTCAAATCTCTCCCTCTCCTCCCCCCCCCCCCCCATGCAGGACACCATTCAAGAATAGAGAAGTACTGAAGTTTGAAATGTTCTCTCTCTCTCTCTCTCTCTCTCTCTCTCTCTGTTGTACTGGTACTGGAACTTGAACTCTTGCTTTGCTCTTCTGCTCAGGGTCTCAAACTCTTGCTTTGCTTTTCTATTCTCTCAAGGCTGGCGCTCTACAACTTGAGTCATATTTCTACTTCTGGCTCTTTTTTTTTTTTGTAGAAAATGGTTTATCAATTCCATTTTGGTATAAAACACATGGAAGAAACCTGGCCAATCTATACGCAACTATCACTATGTGAAAAGGTTCTTTTTATCAAACTTTGAGTCTAAAAACGTACAAATGTTTTTTTCTATCGTGCCTTCAGTAATTTTCTATGCTTTTCTATTTAAAAAATATGGAACGCTTAACGAATTTGCGTGTCATCCTTGCGCAGGGGCCATGCTAATCTTCTCTGTATCGTTCCAATTTTAGTATATATGCTGCCGAAGCGAGCACTACTTCTGGCTCTTTAATGGTTAAATGGATAGTTATTGGTTAGCCTCACAGATATATCAGCTTGGGCTATTTTCAAACCGTGATTCTCAAATTTCAGCTTCCTGAGACGCTAGTTTTACAGACGTATGCCACAGGTGCCAGGTTGACATGTTTCCTTTTTTATATTGGTCTGGCAAAAAAAAATCCTCTCTAGTCAGCATCTCAAAACCCACCTTGTCTCTACATTCTTTTAGTTCTCTCTAAGACAGCCATTTCTAGACTCGGTACATCTAGGAAACTTTGAAGGGCAAAGTTGTTGGGAGGACTGGACAAACCACCATTCTACCCACCGCCTCTGCCCACAACAACGTTGCCTTCTGCCCATAAGAAAAATGGAGCCTGGGTATGACGTATTTCCGACTAAGAAATCCAACAGAATAGGGTTGGCCCATGAACCGGAAGTAGCTGCCCTCCGGCCGCTCCTGCCGCCGCCTCTCTTTTCCCTTTCCAGGTCTGACTTCTCAGAGGATGGGGCGGTCTGCGTTCTTTGGTTGGGCTGCGGTTGCTGGGTGACCGGTCACTGCTGGGACCATGTGAGTGCGAGCTGCTTCGACAACTGGTTAGTTTGCGACGCTGTGGGTGACCTTCGAACGGACAGGGACAGTGGGTGGAGAGTTGTGTGCTCTGTGACGAGGCGCCGCCGCCGCCGCCGCGGTCCTTCTGAAGGAGCAGCGAACCCGGTGGTCAGCCGGGCCCGCAAGGCCGAAGCCCGGAGCTGGGCTGAGGGTTCCGGGTCGCGGCCAGCGCGCGCTGGCAGGTGGCGGGATCTGGTCTGGCCTCTCCCAGAGGTAGGTGTTTACACCAGCGGAACCGGGTTTCTGTCCCCACCTTGCTTTTCCCACACAGCAAGACAGAAGGATCCTTCTTGATGGCCACGGGGCTATGATCCAGGCACGCCTGCTTTATGTGTAGACGCGGATGGAGTTTTCCTTGGTGTCGGTAAAAGAAGCCCCCGGGGAGAACATGAAAATAAAAAGAAAAAATATATTCCTTCAAAGTTTTCGGGGTGTGTGTGTGGTGTGTGTGTGTTACTACTGGGGTTTGAACTCTGCCTGGGCACTTATCAGCTGTTTTGCTCAGGCCCCGCGCTCTTCCACATCCGGTTTTTTGCTTTTTTGCTGGTTAATTGGAGATAAGAATCTCACGGACTTTCCTGCCTGGCCTAGGTACTAAGTGTAGTAGCTTGCTGAGTGGCTAGGATTATAGATGTGGGTGGGGCCACCAGCGCACAGCTAAATTTTTCATACTTGTCTCCTTCGTTGAATGCTACTTCTTTCTGAGCTTCAGTACTGCACTGTTATCCAGGAATTTTATTTTTTCTCTCTGCCTGTCTACTTCCACGCATCTATAGCACCAGATTGAGAAGCATTATTTATTAAGTTACTCTGATTTTTGCTTCCCAGAAGTTTTTTTTTTTTTTTTTTGGCGGGGGAGGGGGGAAGTCCTGTCGTGGGGCCTGAACTCTGGGCCTGGGCGCTGTCCCTCAGCTTTTCAGCTCAAGTCTAGAGCTCTACCATTTAAGCCACAGCTGCCACTTCCAGTTTTTTTCTTTTTGCTTATATGGTGCTGAGGAATCGAACCCAGGGCTTCACGCATGCAAGGCAAGTACTCTACCACTGAGCCACCTTCCCAGCCCTCCCAGAAGTTATTAAGAGTCATTTACTTACAGTTTAGCCACATTTAATTTCATCCTCACCTAAGAAAAGTAAAAGTAAATATTGCAACCAAAGATTTTGTCCAATAGATTTCAACTTTAGTGACATGGTATCCAAAATCAGTCTTTAACTTCTGATTAAAACACTTTCACCAAAACAGTTACCTAAAAATGTCCTATTTGTTTAATTTCCTCCGTTGGGGAGATAAGAAGTAGAAAATGAGCATGTTTAATTAGTGCAGAGGTGTGTGTGTGTGTGTGTGTGTGTGTGTGTGTGTGTGTGTGTGTGTTTGAGACAGTCTCACAGTGTGCTCAGGCTTACCTCAAACTCTTAAGGCTCAAGTGACCCTCCTGTCTGAGCCACAGAGGAGGCTAATTACTGTTTTTCTAACTTTTTTTTCTTCCCCTAGTATCAGAATGGCAGAAACGACTTCACCATTGAAGCATTTTGTGCTGGCAAAGAAGGCAATTACTGCAATCTTTGGCCAGTTACTGGAGTTTGTTACTGAAGGATCATATTTTGTTGAAGGTTAGATCCTCTTAAATCTCATGTCTGTTGAAAATAGAATAAAATGCTTTATTATTTTAACTTTAGGTATTAAGCTCACATTTTGCTACATATGATAAAGGATACACATAATGAAGGAACCCCATTTCTGCAATTAAGTATTTATGTGTAAGGTACTCCTCTAAGCACTTTACTATATTAATAACTTCTTTTAACCCTTACTAGGTAGTTTATAATCATACTCCTTTTAAAGATCAGAAAACCAAGGTATAGCAAAGTTGAATAGTTTGTTCAAGATGACATAGCTAGGAAGTTCCCAGATTAAAACATTTAGTCTATCCCCATTTACTCTTTTTTTTTTTTTTTTTTTGCCAGTGCTGGGGCTTGAACTCAGGTCCTGGATACTGTCCCTGAGCTTCTTTTTGCTCAAGGCTAGCACTCTACCACTTAAGCCACAGTGCCACTTGTGGCTTTTTCTGGGTATGTGGTACTGAGTAATTGAGCCTAAGGCTTCATGCATTCTAGGTAAGCACTCTACCACCGAGCCACACACTCTCAGCCCTCCCACTTACTCATATCTTCCCCAATTTAGCAACTATGGTATGACCTCATACTTACCTTTTTCTCTCAGATGATGCAGGATTACAGTAAGGAAAGGATAAGGTGTTTTAAGTAATGTCTTACCAAGATATATTAATTTGGAAATAACTTGAGATTTTTTTATAGATATATAATATATATGTATATATATCTTATATATACTATATAACATATAATCACCTATATGAGCATATAACATGTATAATACTATAATAATTATATATGTAGTGATATATAATAACATATAAGTAATATATATTATATATTCATATAAAGATATACAAATATATATTTGAATGTTATACTAGAAGCTAGTGAAATTGTAATTTTAGAATCTGAATACTATTTCATTTGTTCTAGAACCTCAGAAAAATGGTGCAGAAAGACAGTAAATAAATCAGGAACATAGAACAGCCAAAACATATTCAGGAAAATAGAATAGCAAGAATAAAATGATAAAAATCAGTGATTTTTTTTTCTTTTTGGTTGGCTCTGGGGCTTGAACTCTGGGCCTGGGCACTGTCCCTCTTCAGCTCAAGGTGAGAGCTCTACCACTTGAGCCAAAGCACCACTTACGGTTTTCTAAGTGGTTTATTGAAGATAAGAGTATCATGGACTTTCCTGCCTGGGCTGGCTTTGAACCATGATTCTTAGATCTGAAGCTTCTTGAGTAGCTAGGATTACAGGCTTGAGCCACTGGTGCCTGGCTCCATGATAATTTTTAAATCTTGTTTCTGTCATTTACTAAATTGTACATACTGATGCAAATGAAAAGTTAACAGGAAGTATTAAGTAAGAATTGGAATAGTTTTAAGTAGGCCTGTCAGTCTATAATTATGATTATTTCTGTAGCTGAATTAGTCTATTACTTTTGAAAAGAAGTGATAAGAATATAAATGTTAATCTATTCCTGAAATAAAACAAAACTAAAGGGCTGTATAGCTTTTTGAACTTTCTCCTTCTGTGTCGGAAAAGATTAGAGCTAGGATGGACATTTACTTCTAATCCTGGGAAGAAAGGTATACAGTCTGCAATTCACTTTTCTCTCTGTCTTGTCTTCTTGATTGAACTATTTTGTTGCATACCTGTAAGAAGCGGAATAAGATGTGATAAGGTAGCAAGATCTTGCCTAGATGAACCGCATCTTAATTTCTGAGGGGTTGCTGTTCACTCTTTACTATGTGACACCCCTTCTTAGCTCAAAATTGTGTTGAAAAATAATAGGGTACTAGATTCGTATTTCTCTTCTGAGAAGTGTATTTTAGGGGCTGGAATGTAACTTAGTGGTAGAGTTTTTGCCTAGCATGCATGAAGCCCTGGTTCATTTCCTCAGTACCACATATACAGAAAAAAACCACAAGTGACACTATGGCTCAAGTGGTAGAGCTAGCCTGGAGCAAAAGAAGCTTAGGGACAGTGACCAGGCCCTGAGTTCAAACCCCAAGACTAGCCAAAAAAAAGTGGATTTTGTTTCAGGTGGGTAATTTGTACTCTTAAGACTTAGACAAAGCTGGCCACCAGTGGCTCACACCTGTAATCCTAGCTACTCTGGAGGCTGAGATCTGAGGATCGTGGTTCAAAGCCAGCCCAGGCAGGAAACTCCGTGAGACTCTTATCTTCAATAAACCACTAGAAAACCAGAAGTGGCACTGTGGCTCAAGCTGTGGAGCGCTGGCCTTGAGCTGAAGAGTGCAGGGACAGCGCCCAAGCCCAGAGTTCAAGCCCCATGACTGACAAAAAAAAAAAAAAAAAAAGATTTAGACAAATAAATACATTATCACTTAGGTCTTTACATTTTTTAACTATTTTTGAAATTCTTAAGTGTTTTTTGTTTTTTTCTTTTCATGAAAACTATAGTTTGAACTCTGGGCCTCATACCTGCTGAGCAGGCCCTCTACTACTGGAGCTAGACCCCATTCTTTCTGGTGCTTTATTTATTTATTTTTGTCAGTCAGTCGTGGGGCTTGAACTCTGGGCTTGGGCACTGCCCCTGAGCTCTTCAGCTCAAGGTGAGTTCTCTACCACTTGAGCCACAGCATTACTTCCTGTTTTCTGGTGGTTTATTGGAGATAGAGTCTCATGGACTTTGCTGACTGGGCTGGCTTTGAATGGCAATCCTGAGATCTCAGCCTCCAGAGTAGCCAGGATTACAGGTGTGAGCCATCACACCTGGCCTTGATGCTTTATATCTTTGTCATAGAGTTTAATTGTTTTTATCTGGGGTTAATCTCTGACAGTGATCATCCTACCTATGCCTCCATGTAGCTAGGATCACAGCAGCTTGCCACTATACCCTATTTGTTGCTTGATATGGGATGATAGTTTTTTGATCAAGCTTACCTTAAACCCTGATCTTCCAGATCTCTGTCTCCTAATTAGATAGGCTTACAGGCATTAGCCACTAAGCCTGGTTATTATTCTTGAGACTTTTTTTTTTTTGCCAGTCTTGGAGCTTGAGCTCAGGGCCTGGGTACTGTCCCTGAGCTTCTTTTGCTGTACAACTTGAGTCACAGTGCCACTTCCAATGTTTTCTGTTTATGTGGCACTGAGGAAGTAAACCCAGGGCTTTCATGTATGCTAGGCAAGCACTCTGCCACTAAGCCACATTCCTAGTACTTTATTTTTTAAATTCTTTTGGACATGATTCTTACAACTAATTGCAGTAGGTGGCATGTACCTTTTACTAAATATTCAAATAATGTGAACATTTAGCATTTTTATTTAATTTTTTATTTTTATTTTTTGTTGGTTGTGGGGCTTGAACTCTGGGCCTGGGCGCTGTCCCTGAGCTTTTAAGCTCAAGGCTAGCACTCTACCACTCAAGCCACAGTGCCACTTCCGGCTTTTTCTGTTTATGTGGTGCTGAGGAATTGAACCCACAGCCTCATGCATGTGAGGCAAGCACTCTACCACTGAGCCACCTTCCCAGCCCAGCACTTTTATTTTTTAAATAATGTATTGATGTAGAACAAAGCCAAAACATATTCACATATTCACAAAACATATTAACTTAATACTCATTTGTACTTCTTTTTCTAATACCATTTCTATTTTGTAGCAACATATAGGAATCCTGAACTTGATCGAATAGCCACTGAGGATGATCTGGTAGAAATACAGGGCTATAAAAACAAGCTTTCTATCATCGGCGAAGTTCTATCTCGGAGACACATGAAAGTGGCATTTTTTGGCAGGTAATCATCATTTCTTCTAAGGTTAATTTTGAGAAATAAGCTTTTTTTTGTCAGATATTGGAACAAGTTATTTCTTTTCCTGGGCATGGGATAGCTATGTGTGCAATAAAGACTCTCTCAGATAATGGGCAGTGAAGGGCACAGAGCCACAGCTTGCCCCAAGGGCAAACAATTGAGACTATATTATACTGTTTTGCTAAGCTAGGCTGATGGGTCTATCAAAATATGTAGCCTCATAATAATATGAGGAGTATCATATTAGTATTGGATGTGAAAATATCCAGGATTCCACTGCTTGTAAAAAAATATAAAATTGAAAGTGAGAAATTATGCATTTGGAGAACCAAATGTAGTAGAATTTAAGGCATTAAGGAACATTGGCAAGAAGAGGGAAGTAAAACAAGCTAGATTTTTTTAAGGACTTCAAATATCCTGGTAAGTGTTTCATTTTTAAGTATTTTGAAAAATAAACAAGAGGATTATAACTGGATATAATGAGAATAGAATGGATGAGAGTAGAAGGTAAGACTCAGTTATAGTAATCTAGATAAAAAAATTCTAAGGTCCTAGCTTGTGAGCTTGGAGAGTGGGGTGATAAGAAATGCAAAAGAGTAGTTAGTCTAGCCTGGTGATTAGTTTCAGAAAGGTGAGAAAATAGTCATGAATTACTTGAGTGCCATTCTTTGACATAAGTATGTAGGAAAAAAGGTAGAGTTTGGTTTTGAATAATTTAGATGTGCATCTCTGGTACTTAGATATTCAAAATTTTAAATTTTAAATTGGAACTAGAATTCTAAGAATGTAGAAATCATTGACTTATTTTGGTGATTGAAACCAAAGAATACAAGGGGAGAATATGTAATGAAAAGGAAAAACAAAGACAAGATCGTGGAGAGTAAGAGGAATTTTTTACAAAATAGAGATGCCATGTGGGTAGTAAAAGCAAAATTAGGAAGGAGTCGTATGCTACAAATATTTGGTCTTTGTGTTCTTTGCCACAGAACTTCTAATCTTCTAAGACTCTCGGCATTTTTGAGTGACAGGTGGGGGCCACTAGATAGTTTAAGGCTAAGACCTGTCACCAGAAAAACCAAGTGATTAGAAGATTAAAGGGTTGATACTATTGAACCCGATGGATGAGCATGGAAGTGCTTATGCTGAGAGAGGTCATGGATACTTCATCTCTATCCTTCTCCAAAATGTGCCCTGTCTATCTCTTCATCTGGCTACTCATCTATACCCTTTATAATATACTTCTAATAACATAAGTAAAGAGTTTGTTTCTTTGAGTTCTGTGACCTGTCTAACCAAGGAAATAATTTGTGGATTTGTGGGAACTATAATTTTATATTTGCTGGCTTAGAAGCACAAATCATTATCTTAGACTTGGAAACTGGTCTTAGAGGATTAAATCCTTTACTTGTAGATGGGACATTATGTAGTAGAGATTTGAATGTTATAAATTGAATTAAAGGACACATATTTGGTGTGTGCTGTAGAATTTCTAGAGAGATATCCTAAATTTCATGAAAGACATCTGATCACAGGAGTGTTCTGTGGTAAGTGTGAGAGCAATAGAAAAGATTAGAGGTTCACAATCATCAGTAATGGGCTTCTGACCATTAAAAGTACTGGGGCTTTTTTTGTTTGTTTTGGTGCTAGTACTAGGGCTTGAATATGGGGCCCTGAGCTTTACCACTTGAGCCACACTTTTACTTTTGGCTTTTTGCTGGTTAATAGGAGATAATAATCTTCCAGATTTGTCTGCCCAGGCTGGCTTTGAACCCTGATCCATTGACCTCAGCCTCCTGAGTAACTAAGATTACAGGCATGAGCCACTGGTGCCTGGCTTCTTCCTACACTTTCTACTCTGTTTTTTTTTTTCTTTTTTCGTGTGTGTACGTGCGTCTGTGTGCGTCTGTGCATGTGTGTGTGTGTGTGTGTTTTCTTGAGTGTGTGTGGGTGTGCACGCGCGTGCGCATGTGTGCATGTGCATGATGCTGTTCTAGGGCTTGAACTCTGGACCTGGGTGCTGTCCCTGAGCTTCTTTTGCTCAAGGCTAGTACTCTACTTCTTGAGACACAGCTCCACTTCCAGCTATTTTGGTAGTTTAATGGAGATAAGACTCTCACAGACTTTCCTGCCCAGGCTACTTTGAACCACAATCCTCAGATCTCAGCCTCCCGAGTAGCTAGTATTACAGATGTAAGCCACTGGCTTGCTCTGGTTATCTTTGAGATAGGGTCTCAGGTTTTGTCCAGGTTAGCCTGGACTGAATTCCTACCACTTATACATCCCACTGTAGCTGGGATGATCAGCCTGTGTCATTGTGCTCAGTGTTTTCTATTATAAGGCTGTTGTGAACTTTTTTGCCTCAGCTGGTATACAACTGTGGTCCTTCTGATCCCAGCCTCATTGCTGGGATGACAGATGTGCACCACTGTGCCTAGCTGTTGATTAAAATTATTATCATTAGTTTACATTAGTTGTACAGAGGAGAATTTCATTGTTATATTCCCATACATATTTATAATTTAGAATGCATTGCAGTCAATCTCATTCTATCCGTTACTGTCTCTTTTTCCCTTCCCAGCCAGCCACTGCTCTTGAGGATCACTGTAGCAAAACCTTAGGAAGTGATCAGAAGGAGTAAATTTAAGAATTGTCATAGATATCCCTGTAAGTTGTATTTTAGTGGCATTAAAAACCTATTGAGACAAGTACAGTGTGTAACAAGTAAAACCATAATATAAACAAAAGTATGACTTAAACTGAAAGAGGTGAGACATGTACTCTAAAGATAACATGTTTTTGTAATGAAGCAAAAGGTTCTGAACAGCTTCTGGGGTTTAGGTGAATTGATTGGAAAGCAAGCCTCTGTAGGGTTGTATGAGGTATTAGTTTTCAGTGTTACTGTAATTGTTCCGATTATTCTAATTATAAAACAAATTACTGGGGGGCAGAGGAAGGATGGGAAGGGGAAACAAAGGAGGAGGCTACAATGTTTGATAAGAAATGTACTCATTATCTTGCCCATGTAATTGTAACTCCTCTGTACAGTATTTTCACAATAAAAAAAATTACTTCCAACTTAGCAAAATAAAAGCAACAGTTTTATTGTGCTCATGAATTTTGAGTAAGGAATATTGTGAATAAGGCCCAGTGGAGATGCCTTATATTTGCCTCATAGTATTTGGAGCCCCAAGAAGGATGAGGCCTATCAATTAAGGGCTGATATCATCTGCGGTGCTGGGAGATTAGGACTGTCAACTGGAGGCATCTGGGCAGATATCATTATTTAGCTTGACTTTATCACAGCACATCAGATGTATTGGAAGTGAACTTCTATTTAATGGCAAGACTCCCAAATACATGTGATCTAGTAAGCATGATTGCCTTTTATGCTTAACCTTGTTGAAGCATTCACAACCTAGCCCAGATTAAAGAAGATGGGATGTTGGACTTCATCTTTTATCCTATGAATAGTATAAAATTTTGACCTGTGATTTCAAATTGTTACAAGAGGCAAGAAAGTTAAGGATATCTTTATGGGAAAAGTAGGATTTGTTGTCTGGTAATTTTTTTTTAGTTGTAAAAACCAAAAAATCCTTTTGGTGAAATTTTAATGAAATTAGAATTTTGTAAATGTTGGCCAATAAGACCTAGTGGAAGAACAAGTTATTTTTTTAAATTGATTTGCTTTATTTTTCATGATATTGTATATTTTTCAGGACAAGCAGTGGAAAAAGCTCTGTTATCAATGCAATGTTATGGGATAAAGTTCTACCAAGTGGAATTGGCCATACAACCAATTGCTTCCTGAGCGTTGAAGGAACTGATGGAGATAAAGCCTATCTTATGACAGAAGGATCAGATGAAAAGAAGAGTGTGAAGGTAGAATATTTAATAATTAGCAACATAATGTACATTTTATAAAATGTTATAAAATATTATCATTTGCTGTATATGCATAACTTAAAACATCAGTATAATTTACACACACACATAAATGTCTCCTAGTGCGCTCTCTCTGTCTGTCTCTCTCTCTCTCTCCATTTTCTAAAACAATTTCAACAAATTTCACTGAAAACAAAACATTTTAAGGTGAGGAGTGTGGTTTAGTGGTAGAGTACTTACCTAGCATGCATGAAGTCCTGGGTTTGATTCCTCAGTACCACATAAATTAAAAAATCAGAAGTAGCACTGTGGCTCATGTGGTAGACTTCTAGCTTTGGGGCAAAAAAGAAGCTCAGGGACCAGTTCCCCTGTCCAGAGTTTAAGTCCCAGGACTGGCAAAGAAAACCCATAAAAACATTTCGACCATATTCACCCTGTTCTCCCCTTCCTTGTTAGTACTTCGCTCCCTTTTTATCAACTTTTATTAGAAGCATATTTTTTGTTTTCTCTCCTTCGTTTTTCAGACAGTTAATCAGCTGGCCCATGCTCTCCATATGGACAAAGATTTGAAAGCTGGCTGTCTTGTACATGTGTTTTGGCCAAAAGCAAAATGTGCCCTCCTGAGAGATGACCTGGTTTTGGTAGACAGGTAAGTTTATATTTGGATTTGTTTTCTCTAGACTTAAGCATAATTAATATAATATTTACTTCAGTATATGGCATAAAAAAGTTTAAGACATTTAATTGCTGCTTTGTTCTCACTTGAGGTTTGAATGATCATCTGGTTTTTAATAGTTGCATAGTCTGATTTTTTTACAGGAAGTTTTTTTTTCGAAGATAACCACTTGCTTTAGTTTCTTTAATAAAATTTGATAGTTTGTAAAATTTTGTAACAGTAGTAATTGTAGTTGAGATAGGATTTAGAAACTCTACTGTGATTGTTGGTGGTTCTGGGATTAAACTCAGGATTTTGGCACATGGTATATAATACTCTCCTTAAGCCGTATCCTCAGACTTGGACAGATAACTTTAAATAGGTATTTCTCCTTAACAGTAATGACTTAGTGATAATGTTGCCCAAAGTAATTTTGCTAGGAAGTTTCTATAGCTTTTTGTTATTCAAGAGTTAGGAGAATGCTTTTGGGATTTTTTTTCTATGTGTCATTTGTCTTTTATGAAGTGTACATTTAAAAAATTTATTTTGTGGTATTTGGGAATAAACCAATGGCTTGTATATGCTGGGCAAGCAGTCTTACCTCCAGTTCCTCTAATGAGTTTTAAAATCACTTACTATATGTGCTTATGCATATCAGTTGAACCTTTTCATTAACTAAAAGAAGTAATGATTTTCAAGATTTATGTATGTTCTTGCTTTCTTCAATTAAATATCAGTGTTCTGTGGAAACTATTTGCTTTTGATGATGGGCATTCCTTTCAGCTAGAAGAGTGTTTCAGGTGATCAAACAGAATAATTCAGGTGAGAGAGAAAATAATTTGTGAAATACAAATACAATATTAGCCAATTTTACTTTATTTCAAGTCAGATTATATCTACAACCTCATCTGTAAAGATTGATAATTGGCAAATCCTTGCCATTTTTATGGTATGGATGGTATTTTTATAGCTACTAGAGGTTTTAATTATCATTATCATCATTATTTTTATTTTTATTATATAAACATTTAAATCTCTGTGCTTTACTGGATATGGTTGCTTGCACTCTCTCTGTTTTTCAGTACTGAGGATTGAACTCAGACCTCACGTTTGCTAGTTTGTTTACTCAACCACTTGAGCCATGCCTGAGGCCCTGCTTTTTTCTGGTAATTTGGGATGGAGGCTCAAAGACTTTTCTGCCTAAGCTGGCTTTGAATGTCAGTTTTCTTGACCTCAGTCTCCTGAGTAGTTAGGATTACAGGCATGAGCACCTACGGCTAAATGCACCTCCCCTTTTTATTGTCTAGTAGCTTAGATAGTTTTATTATTTCAGTACTTATTTTCAGTCTTTCAGAATATAAAGATTAAAAAGATTGAAGAATTGATCATTTTACTTGATTTGTCAAAAATTTCCTAGGCATTATTATGAATAATTGATTTAAACTCTATAAACTTTAGGCTCCAAATGATATGAAAATATTTTTTAATCTATAACCCAATTGTTTTTAATATAATTGTTATCTCACTTTGATTAGTCCAGGCACAGATGTCACTACAGAGCTGGATAGCTGGATTGATAAATTTTGCCTAGATGCTGATGTCTTCGTTTTGGTTGCAAACTCTGAATCAACACTAATGAACACGGTAATCATGTCACTGTCTTAGCATGGTAGGAAAGCAAATAGTGTCCATTTTCACCCTTAGAAAATGAAGGAAATCCAAATCATGAATTATAATCAAGAGAGAATGAACAGGGCTGGGAAGGTGGCTCAGTGGTAGAGCTCTTACCTTGCATGCCTGAGGCCCTGGGTTCGATTCCTCAGCACCACATAAGCAAAAAGAAAAAAGCCGGAAATAGTGCCCGTGGCTCAAGTGGTAGAGCTCTAGCCTTGAGCTGAAGAGCTGAGGGACAGCGTTCAGGCCCAGAGTTTAGGCCCCACAACGGGACCCAAAAATTTTAAAAAAAAAAGAGAGAATGAAGGCATTGTTTCCATAGGATTGGAATAGCTATTTTTGATTTTCTGTACTTTTCTAAAGGAAACTGTAGCAGTCTAGGGTTTGTATGAGTTCAAAGTGTGAACTGAACTTGCATTCACTTCTGATTACCTCAGAGGGAATGAGTGTCAAAATCGTTAGGTTGTTTACTGATGTCTCTTTAATTAGGTATAAACCAGTCCCTGCAATCTGTCAGACAAAGCCCTGCTTGTGCTTCTATTTATTTGATTGTTTATATTAACCTATATTAGTAGCTATATAAGGAGAGCTTTAATTTTGACATTTTTTTTTTTTCGGTTGTGGGGCTTGAACTCTGGGCCTGGGTGCTGTCCCTTGGCTCTTCAGCTCAAGGCTAGCGTTCTACCACTTGAGTCACAGCGCCACTTCCGGCTTTTTCTGCTTATGTGGTGCTGAGGAACCGAACCCAGGGCCTCATGTATGTGAGGCAAGCACTCTACCACTTGAGCCACCTTCCCAGCCCCTAATTTTGACATTTTTGTGCCACCATGTATACAATGTATTCCAGTCTCTTCCCTCTATTCTTGTTCTATTGGTGGTTTTTGTTTTTGTTTTTGCTGTTCTGTTGCTTGAACTCTGGGCCTCAAGCTCTAGCTCTTTTTTTTTTTTTTTTAATTTTGCTCATAGCTAGCACTATACCACTTGAGGCACACTTCACTGATTTGTTGATTATTTGAAGATAAGTATCTAGAGGATTTCTTAGGACTAGTTCTGAATTGTGATTGTCAGATTTCAGCTTCCTTTACCTGCAATTTGTCTACTTCTGAATTTCTTTTTCTTTTTTTATTCCTATACTGGAGTTTGAACTCAAGGCCTGTGTTTGCTTACTTGTTTGCATGTGAAGGAACACTGGGCCTTCAGCCCAATGTTTTGCTGATTATTATGGAGATGGAATCTCATGGACTTTTCTGTCTGGACTGGCTTCAAACCATGATCTTCCTGATTTCAGCCTCCTGATTAACTATTACAGACATGAATCTAGCTGAAGTTTTCTTTTTAACAATCCCTGTTAATGATACTTTCAAGGTCATTTTATTACTAGTTCCTCCTTTATATAGCTTTTTCTAATTTCAGCTATATGTGGCTTCTCCTTCTGAATAGTCGTGGTAATTGTTTGTGGTAATTATGTTACACACTTTCCAATTGCTTCTTGTTGTTTGTGCCAATACTGGGGCTTGAGTTCAGGGCCATTTATTCTCAATTATTTTTTTCCTCATGTCTGGTACTCTACCACTTGTGCCATAACCCAATTCCAGTTTTTGTGTGATTAATTGGAGATGCAAGCCTCATAGATCTGCCCAAGTTGGCTTCAAAACTTGATCCACCTCTCCCAGCATAAACAGTAGTAGCTAGGATTATAAACATGAACCACTGAATCCTACTTTTTTTTTTTTTTTTTTTTCTGGTCGGCCGTGGGGCTTGAACTCTGGGCCTGGGCGCTGTCCCTCAGCTCTTCAGCTCAAGGCAAGCGCTCTACCACTTGAGCTACAGCGCCACTTCCGGTTTTCTGGTGGTTTATTGGAGATAGGAGTCTCACGGTCTCTCCTGCCTGGGCTGGCTTTGAACCGCGATCCTCAAATCTCAGCCTCCTGAGTAGCTAGGATTACAGGCGTGAGCCACCAGCGCCCTGCTTGAATCCTACTTTTTTAAATTAGTTCTATACAAATATCTTAAAATGGTAATTTACTTAGGTATTTATTTGTTTTAATGGTTTGTTTTTGTGTATTAGTGTTTGAAATCTAGGATACACAGGCAGGCAGTATACTGCTAAGCCATGTCTTTAGCCTTTTTTTTTTAATCGGTCGTGGGGCTTGAACTCGGGGCTTGGGCACTGTCCTTGCACTCTTCAGCTCAAGGCGACCACTCCGCCACTAGAGCCACAGCACCCCTTCGGGTTTTGTAGTGGTTTATTGGAGATAAGAGTCTCACAGACTTTCCTGCCCCGGCTGGCTTTGAACCGAGATGCTCAAATTTCAGCCTCCTGAGTGCTAGGATTACAGGCGTGAGCCACCAGCGCCTGGCTTAAGCCCTTTTTTACACTGGTTATTCTGAGATAGGATCTTGACTTTTTATTCTTCTAGTTTCAGCTGGGATGACAGGTGTGTGCCATGGGTATTTGGCTTAATTCTTTTTTTTAAATGGCTTATCATAATTTTTTTAAGTAACTGACTAAAAAGAGAACTGATAAATACAAGAGTGTTGCTGGCTCGTATTTTATACAGGGATTACACCTCTCCTGCTTGGCTCTTGCTGTCACCCTGTACAGCTACAAAGGCTATAAAAAGGAAGCAGTATAAACAGACACAAATAACTTCTTTTGCTTTTGTACATACAGTTTGTAAGCTTAGTTTGAACTGTTCACAAGATACTTCTCAATTTTTCTTTAATAACAACAATACTTAGGTCTTAAAAAAGGTTTTAATAGTTGGGTACCAGTGGCTCAAGCCTATAGTGCTACCTACTTAGGTGGCTAAGATCTGAGGATTGGAGTTTGAAGCCATCCTCAGCAGCAAAGTCCATGAGACTCTTATCCTATTAAACCATCAAAAAGGGAAATGGAGCTGTGGCTCAAGTGGTAGAGTACTAGCTTTTTATTACTACTACTACTATTAGTAGTAGTATTAATTTCTTTTTTTTGCCAGTCCTGGGGTTTGCGCTGAGTGCCTGGGCACTGTCCCTGAGCTTCTTTTGCTCAAGACTAGCACTCTACCATTTGAGCTACCACACAACTTCTCCCTTTTTCTGTGTATGTGGCACTGAGGAATTGAACCCAAGGCTTCATACATGTGAGGCAGGCACTAAACCGCCTTCAGCCCTAGACGCTAGCTTTAAGCAGGACTACCCTCAAAAAATACAATAAATGATTTCAAGTAACATTTTTAAAAGCATGTACCATTTTTTTTATTTTTTATTTTTTTTGGGTCCGGTCGTGGGGCCTGAACTCTGGGCCTGGGTGCTGTCCCTCAGCTCTTCAGCTCAAGGCTAGCGCTCTACCACTTGAGCCACAGTGCCACTTCCAGCTTTTTTTTTTAATTTTTGCTTATGTGGTGCTGGGGAATCGAACCCAGGGCCTCATGCATGCAAGGCAAGCGCTGTACCACTGAGCCACCTTCCCAGCCCAGCATGTACCATTTATTAATAATTTTATGTCCTATGTGTAGTAAAGAGTGATAAATACTATTTACATTTCAAAAAAGATTCATGGCTGATACAGAGAAAATCTTGTTTTATTTTCTTATCTTGAAAAGGTATAATGCTTGAAAAGTGCCTTAGGATCCTTAATTTATAGGTCTTATGCCACGGACCGGGTTCTGTCGGGACGACGGAGGACACCTAGGGGAGGAACCTGGAATAGGATGGGGAGATGGCAAACAGACAACTCACACA
>NW_012267391.1:540618-549926 GCF_000151885.1 Dipodomys ordii
CCGAGGTAGACTTCGGTGAAGTCCCAAAACTTGGAGATAGGTTTCTGTAAAGCCCCATTCTCTGAGGTAGACTTCGGTGAAGTCCCAAAACTCAGAGATAGGTCTCTGAAGCCCCTATCTTAGGTCTGATAGATGGTTTCCCATGCTAAGCAGACTCCACTGGAGTCGGTGTGGCAGTCTTAATCATTGATACCTAAATGATTCAGCTTTGTAAATTAAAGTTCCAATTATAAATATGTAATATCTTTAAAAAGGGATTCTTGGTGTTTTTCAGGAGAAACATTTTTTTCACAAGGTGAATGAGCGGCTTTCAAAGCCTAATATTTTCATTCTGAACAACCGTTGGGATGCTTCTGCATCAGAGCCAGAATATATGGAAGATGTAAGTTAATTTTTTCCTTGAAGTCATGTACATTGTTATGTGAATACCATTAAGATAATTTAAGAGCGGTTTCCTATGATCAAGTATCAAATTTACTAAAACTTCCTACATTTATTAGATATGTGGGAACTATTGTAATTTCACTATAAATGAAGTTTACTACAGCCTCTGGTTGTTTTCTATAATTAGTTTTGTTTAAATTATTAAAATGTCTTTATTCTTTGTAGGTACGCAGACAACATATGGAAAGATGCCTGCATTTCTTAGTAGAGGAGCTCAAAGTTGTTAGTCCTTCAGAAGCACGGAATCGTATCTTCTTTGTTTCAGCAAAGGAAGTTCTTAGTGCTAGAAAACACAAAGTACAAGGAATGCCAGAAGGTGGTATGTATTAATTATATATAGGCTTTTAGAATTTTTTAAATTTTAGCGTTCATTTTTTGGCAGTAGTGGCATTTGAACTCAGGGCCTCATTATTGCTATCCAAATACTCTATGTTTATCACTTAAGCAATTCCCTTAGCTCTAGGTTTTCTTTCTTTTGTTCTCTTTTCTTTTTTTTTTTTTTTTGGTGCTGTTGCAGGTCCTGCAGCTTGAACTCAGGGCCTGGGTGCTGGCCTTGGGTTTTTTGTGCTCAAGGGTTGTGTTCTACCACTTGAGCCACAGCTCTACTTCTGGCTTTATTTGGCAGTTACTTGGTGATAAGAACCTCACAGACTTTTCTGCCCACAGTAGCTTCAAAATGTGAACCTTAGATTTTAGCCTCCCAAGTAGCTAGGATTATATACATGAGCCAACAGTGCCTGGCTTTAGATTTTTATTTGTTTGTTTGTTTGTTTATTTCTGTTTATATGATCCTGAGAAATTGAACCCAGAGCTTCATACAAGCTAGACAAGCATTCTAAGCCACATTCCCAGTCCCTAGATTTTATTTTTCATAGAAGTATCTTATAAAAATGTTATACCAGAGCTGGACACTGGTGACTCATAGCCATAATCAGAGCTACTTTGGAGGCTGAAATCTGAGGATCACAGTTCAAAGCCAGCCTGGGCAGGAAAGTCTGTGAGACTCTTATCTCCAATTAACCAGCAGAAAACTGGAAGTAGCTCTGTGGTTCTAGTGATAGAATGCTTGCCTTGAGCTAAAGAGCTGAGGGACAGCACACAGGCGCAGAGTTCAAGCCCCATTAACAACAACAACAACAAAAATAGTATACCAAAAATCTTACCTTGCTGTATACATTTGTGTTTCCCTCCCTTTTCTACAGTATCAACAACTGATGTTCAACCAAGGCTCAAAATATTAAGTGGAAAATTTCACAATTAAACTATTTATGCTGATACTAGGGCTTAAATTCAGGGTCTTGTATTCTACCTTAGCTTTTTTGTTTAAGGGATGGTGCTCCACCACTTGAACCACAGCTTCACTTCTGGATTTTAATGATTAATTTGAGATGAGAATCCCTCATACTTATCTACTCAGGGATGGCTTTGAACCTCAATTCTCACATCTTAGCCTTCTGAGTAACTAGGATTACAAGTGAGAGCTATCTGGGCCTGGCTTAAATAACACAAATTTTAAATCACTTGCTGTTTTGAGTAGCAAGATGAACTATGTAGCCACCCCAGGTGATGTTAATCATCTTGTTTTCAATGTATCCATAATGTATACTCCATCATCTTGCTTATTGGATGAGCTGCACAATGACTATAATGCTGTGTTAAAGTAACTTATTTTACTGATTTTTGCAATTCAGATATCCCCAAAAGAATCCATAAAATGTTTCCTTTAAGTGAAAAGGTAAAATATTTGACTTAATAAGGAAAAAGAAATCATATGCTGTAGTAAAAAAAAAAAATCTGTGGAGCTGGGAAGGTGGGTCAGTGGTAGAGCCCTTGCTTGCCTTGCATGCCTGAGGCCCTGGGTTTGATTCCTCAGCACCACATAAGCAAAAAGAAAAAAGCCAGAAGTGGTGCTGTGGCTCAAGTGGTAGAGCGTTAGCTTTGAGCTGAAGAGCTGAGGGACAGCGCCCAGGCCCAGAGTTCAGGCCCCACAACAGACCAAAAAAAAAAAGGAAAAAGAAAAATTCTGTGAAATTGTGAAGAAAAAGAAATTTGTACTACTTTTACCATTACAGTTCTGACTTCAAAAATTATGGCCACTGGACATGATAAACCCATAAGTAATATGAAAAAGGCATTTTATACTGCATGGAGGGTTTAATACTGTCTGCAATTTTAGACATGCATGAGGGCCTTGGGATATATTTCTCAGGGATAAGGGAAGATTTCTATATTAGATTTTAAAATCTCTGGCCGTATATTACAGGTGGGGCACTTGCTGAAGGATTTCAGGCAAGATTACAGGAGTTCCAGAATTTTGAACAAATTTTTGAGGTAGGAATTTTGCTCAATGTATTTATTGTCTAATACAAAATTCTAGAATTGGTTGGAGAGTGATTGTAATCTTTACTATCTTTGTCAATAACCTCTGCTATTATTAAGTGTAGTTACTGACACAGCAAGTGAGACAAGGAAAGTTTGAAGAAAGGAAGCTCCTGCAATTGGATGATGTGTAAGAGTTGAGAATTAAAGATCATAATTTCTTCATTCTTTTTCCTTATACATTTATATGTAAGTGAGAAATTCTTCTAGTACGGCTTGGGTTGTGTAGTGAATAATAATTCTTTGTATGCAATAATTTGGAGCAAGCACAAACACATGTAATTGATCAATGAAGCAGATAAGAGAGCAAAATGAAGACTTTTTATTTTTATATTGTTACTATTCACAGAGAGAAGTAAAGCATTTTTAATATCATTTGACTGAGTGTCTTACATTTTTAAACTGTATTACCACTTGTTAAATCCTCTCCTTTTATACTAAATGTTTTAAACCCTCACATAGCCTAATTTAATCTAATTCTGCTTAGGTTCCATATTGCCTTTCCACTTGTGATTGAACACAAAGACTTGAGAATTAGAAAAACATCCATTCCTTCCTATCAATAATAATGATCTTAAGTAGAAGGAGCATGAATGTTAAATTTACTTGGCAAAACATTTTAAATTAAATATTTTTTTACTTTTCCCACATTTTTAAACTAGTGAGAGAAGAAAGTCTTTTAGGTATATAAAGTGTTCTATGAAGGAAAACATGCTAGCTTCTTTTACTTATTTGAGAATCCCAGGATAACAGTAGATCTCCTTTAACGTTAACCCATAGGTTACCTGAATTCTAGTTTCTCAAAACTGTAGTTTACTTTCTCCCTCTTTAACATTCACAAGAGAATTGATTGATAATACCTTTAATTACTTCATCCTTGTGGAAAGTATGTTGACAGAAAATCAATTGTTTTTCCTTGTCTTCTATTTATTGAACTTTATGTATATATATTTTGTGTATTTTTACCATTGCTTTCTTTCTACCAAATCTTATGCTGTTTTATACATTTCTACTTTCTTCCTGTCAGTGCATAGGTCACCTTTTACTTTCCAAGAATATCTTCTAGGAGATATGGGAAACAGAAGAATAAAGATTTACTATAGGGCAGTGGTTCCCAAAATTGGCTGTTCTGAATCACAGGAGGTACATGGGAAGAAACTGCAAACAGATCTTTGCAGAGATGTTGATCCAGTTGGGGTGAGGTTGGCCAGGGAATCTGCTTGTATTCAAAAGTAATCAAGTGATTGTAGTAATCAGTTAGACTTAAGAACTATTCTTTTAAGATGTTTTCTGGTCTGTCTGTATTTTTCTTGTGTTGATGGGGATCAAAACCTTGTATATGCAAGCACACTACCACTGAGCTACATGTCAATTCTTTAAAAATATTTTAGATAAAATTTGTTAGTTCATTTTTATTTTATTTTTTTGCCAGTCCTGGGGCTTGAACTAAGGTCCTGGACACTGTCCCTGAGCTATTTTTGTTCAAGGCTAGCATTCTATCACTTGAGCCACAGCACCACTTCTGGCTTTTACTGTTTATGTGATACTGAGGAATTGAACCCAGGGCTTCATGCATGCAAGGCAAGCACTTTACCATTAAGCCACATTCCCAGCCCTAGTTTGTTTGTTTGTTTGTTTTGGCCAGTTCTGGAGCTTGAACGCAGGGCCTGGGCACTGCCCCCGAGCTTCTTTTTGCATAGTAGACAAAAACACTCTACCACTAGGCCACATTCCCAGTCCTAATTCAATTTTTTTATTGTAGTTAATTTGAGCATTTAAAGTTATAAATGGAAAAATTGCTTATTAACAGTAACTTTTACAGTACAGTCACGAACAATGTCAAAATTTAGAGTGAAAATTATTGTGTAAGTCTAAGTATGATGACTTATACCTGTAATCCTAATTGTCCCAGCCTTCCTATGCAAAAAGCAGGACTGTATTTGAAAAATAACAAAAGCAACAAAGGTTGGAGAATCTCAAGCAGTGGAGTTCCTCCTACCTAGCAAGCAAAAGGCCTGGAGTTCAAAACCCAGTACTGCACAAAAGAAAATAATTTGTGGGCTGAGATGTCCCTCACTGGCAAAGCACTTGTCTAGCAAGTGCAGCGTCCTGGGTTTGATCCCCAGTACCAAAAAAGAAATGACAAAAAAATACAGTTAAAAAAAACAGGGCTGGGAAGGTGGCTCAGTGGTAGAGCACTTGCCTTGCATACCTGAGGCCCTGGGTTCGATTCCCTAGTACCACATAAAAAAAAAAGCTGGAAGTGGCGCTGCGGCTCAAGTGGTAGAGTGCTAGCCTTGAGCTGGAATGCTGAGGGACAGCGCCCAGGCCCAGAGTTCAGGCCCCATGACCGGACCCAAAAAAAAAAAAAAAAAAAACGTAAAAACAGAAAACAGCCAGACTCTGGTGGCTTACTCCTGTAATCATAGCTACTCAGGAAGCTGAGATCTTGGGATCGCAGTTCAAAGCCATGCTGGGCAGGAAAGACCACGAGACTCTATCTCCAATAAACCACTAGAAAACCTGAAGTGGAGCTGTGGCTGAAGCAGTAGAGTGCTCGCTTTGAGCTGAAGAGCTGGGGGATAACGCCCAAGCCCAGAGTTCAAGACCCACAACCAGAAAAAAAAAAAAAAAAAGAATTTGTGTAGAACTTAATTATTGGCTGGGGAAAGTGATTCACGCTTGTAGTCCCAGCTACTTGGGAGGCAGAGATTGGGAAGATCATAGTTCATGACCAACCCTGGCAAAAAGTATGAGACCCCCATCTCAATGAATAAGCCAAGTCTGGTAGTTCATTAGTAGCAGCATAGATTTTTTAAAAGACGTGAGGCCAGAGACTGAAGACAGACACTATGCAAAAAATAAAGCCAGGCACTGGTGGCTCATGCCTGTAGTCTTAGTTACTCAGGAGGCTGACATCTGAGGATCACGGTTCAAAGCCAGCCTGGGCAGGAAAGTATGTGAGACTCTCATCTCCAATAAACCACTAGAAAACCGGAAGTGATGCTGTGGCTCAAGTGTAGAACGCTTGCCTTGAGCTGAAGAGCATAGGGACAACGCCCAAGCCCAGAGTTCAAGCCTGATGACCAACAAAAATAAAAATAAAGCTAAATAAGGATTAGGAGTGTTGTTTAAGTAGAGCACCTGCCCAGCAAGTTCAAGGGCCTAAATCTATACCAGAAGACCTTTCTCTCTCCTGTTCTTGTAATTTAGCACTACAGAGGACCTTAGTTGTTTGCTTGCATTTCAGTTTCTATTTCCTGTTTCCAAAGACTGTCTTATGCCCTTTTGACATTTATTAATTTGTTTTCCCCCCAAAGGACTTTGACTCCTTTTAATCTTAAAAGAGATTCAGAGAGTTAATGGTCTGTCTTCAGTAGCTGCTTCTGAGCTGAAAGTAGATTGCTAACCCTACCAAAAAGTTATTTCCCTATCTTATTTCAGGAAATTCAGTTGCCAGGAAATTCGTTGACAAAAGTCGTGATCTAGACCAAAAACATGAAGTTACTGTTTGTTTTTTAAATTTTATTGTAAAGGTGATGTACAGAGGGTTAGTCACATGAGTCAGGTAATGAGTACATTTTCTTTTAAACAGTGTTGCCCCCTCCTTCATTCTCTCCCAGTTTCTCCCCTGCCTATTTTCCTCCCCACAAAGTTATGTAGTTCATTCCAACATAGTGTCTAGTGGGTTTCACTGTTAAATTGGTGCACCCTTTGTCCCACCATTTCTGTGCTTCCTCTTCCCCTCTCCAAATCAGATAAACTTATATACAAGAAAGGGTACAGAAATCAAAAACAGCGACAGAAGTAAAAATGAAAGAAGAAAATAAAAGAAAAAAAAAGAACCACAAACAGTAAAACTTCTTCCTTTTCTTGGAGTTCATTTCTATGAGCATCATTTTATATGATCTTATGCACATAGCTATTGAGATCTTTCAGTCCCCTCCTAAGTATATCCTGAGAACCAGTGGAATAGAGTAAAAAAATCCAGAAATGAAACCACAAACCTATAACCACCTAATATTTGATAAGGGATCCAAAACATAGGGTGGAAGAAAGTCTCTTCAACAAATGGTACTGGCAGAATTGGCTATACATGTGCAGAAAACTGGAATTAGATCCTTATATCTCACCCTGCACTAGAATCAACTCCAAATGGATTAAAGACTTCAATGTAAGACCAGATACCCTGAAAATATTACAGGAAAGGATAGGGGAAACACTAAGGTTCCTAGGCCCAGGTCAAAACTTAAGTAAAGATTCCAAATCACAACAAATCAAAGAATGACTAGATAAATGGTAGGTATTGCATCATACTGAAATGGTTTCTGGATGGCAAATGGCATAGCTAGCAAGATAAATAGAAAGCTCACAGAATGGGAGATTTTTATTAGCAATGAATCAGACAAAGGCCTTTTATCTAAAATACTCAGAGCTCAAAAAATTAACCTCCCAAAAACAAATCCTCAAAGAAACAAGTTATTCTTTTATGTGTGAGGTTTAGTCTTGGATCAGAGTTGCTAGTTTCTGTCACCAGATGATGAATGAGGTGTTCTCTGTTTCCCATTTCTTATGCAAAATCACTTTGAGATCCACATATGGAAAACATTTCAAGGTGTCTTCCAATAGGGAGAATCTCACAAAAGTTTTAGCAAAGATTTATTTTAGTATAACAGGATAAAGTTGGGAGAAATAGAAAAAAAGTAGAGAAATGTTTTCTCCTCCCTATGCAGGAAATGTGAATTAAACTTTACAATGTTAAAATGTCATGTCCTTTAATTGCATGCACCTCCCACCGCACATTCCTACCTTTATCAGATTTACCAGTGATTTTAATTGCTTTATCTCCTCCAAACTCTAGCTTCAGCCCTTGGTTAATATATAAAATTGATAAATATTGCTATTGGACTTTTAATCATAAAGTTTTTGTTAATCTTTAACATAGTTTCCTACTTGAATTGATTTTTCTTTTTCTTTTATGAAAGGACTTAATGACTGAATTTATAAACATAGTTTTGTGCATACTCTTGAGATTTTTAGTATCCACTTTAGTCCTTTTTGTCAGTAGGTTTTGGTATTAAAATTCAGAGCCTCATGATTGTTAGGGAGATGACCTGGGTCATCCATCATGTCCTTAGCACAGTTTTCCTTGTCTAAGTATTATTTTTGGCATTTCCTATTGACAGAAGAGTTTTTAAAGTTCAGATGCTTTGATTTTGTTGTTGTTGTTGTTGGTCGTAGGGCTTGAACTCTGGGCAAGAGCGCTGTCCCTCAGTTCTTCAGCTCAAGGCTAACACTGCCACAGTACGGCTCCTGTTTTCTAGAGGTTAATTGGAGATGAGTCTCATGGCCTTTACTGCCCAGGCTGGCTTTGACCTTGGTACTCAGATCTTAGCCTCCTGAGCAGCTAGTATTACAGGCATGAGCCACCAGCGCCCAGCACTTTGGTTTTTTGGGGTTTTTTTTGTTGTGTTTTTTTTTTTTAACCACTGTTTGATTACTAATTTTTTGGTTCTGTTATGTTGTAGTCTCACTAATAACCTTTATTTACATTCTTTTTCATAGGGCCTCGCTTTTTCTTTTCCTTAGCTTTTCTTAGCCACACCTTCACTTCCTCACATTTTCTCATTGTTTTAGGGATTTATTTTTCTTTGCAGCCTTACCATTTTTATGGAAAAACTTTGTGCCAAGTTATTTTAATCAGTTTGATCTTTGTCATGAGCTACTTCAATGTTTTTTGGTCCTAAAGGAGCTAAGTATTTTTTGGACATTTAAAGAATTGAGTTCTGTAAAGCTTGGAAGTTAGAATAATCCAGAAAATCTGGAGTAGGGAATGTGGCTTAGTGGTATAATGTTTGCTTACCATACATGAAGCCCTGGGTTCTATCCCTCATAAACAGAAAAAGCCAGAAGTAGCACTGTGGCTCAAGTGGTAGAGATGGTAGAGTGCTAGCCTTGAGCAAAAAAGTTCTGGGACAGTACCCAGGCCTGAGTTATTTCAAAAAAAGAAAAGAAAAGAAAAATCTGTGAGGAGGGGTGCTGAGGTTTGAAATCAGACTTTTACTCTTGTTAGATGGGTGTTCTACCACTTGAACCATACTACCAGCCCTTTCTTGTTTTAGCTATGTTTCAGACAGAGTCTCATCATTTTGCCTGTCTACCTCAGATCTTGATCCTCCTTCCTAGGTCTCCTGAATAACTGGAATTACAGATGTGCATTGCTATACCCAGCTTGTATCTTGAGATACATATGCTCTACCTTTTTGCCAGGACTTGCTTCACACCACAATTATTTCATTTCTGCCTTCCAAATTGCTGGATTATGTATGTAAGCCAACATGCCCAACTCTTAGTCTCTTTAAGCTGCATTTGAATAAGTGATATTTTACAAACAAGTTGTACATTCTGATGTACTTTTCCCCCCATTTATTTCATTGTAATTTTATAGCTATCCCTCCCTCCCTCCTTCTCCCCCTCCCTCCCTC
>NW_012267391.1:549976-552962 GCF_000151885.1 Dipodomys ordii
CCTCCCTCCTTTCCTGTCTCCTTTCATTTCTTCTTTACCCTTCCCCCATCCTTCTTTCTTTCTTTCTTCTCTCTCTCCCTCCCTCCTTCCCTTCCTTCTCTCCTTCCCTCCTTCCCTCCTTCCCTCCTTCCCTCCTTCCCTCTTGTGCCAGTACTGGGGCTTGAACTCATGGTTTCTTGCTTAGTATTTGTACTCAAGGCTTGCTTAGCTTTTGTACTCTACCACTGAGCCTCATCTTTAGGAAAGAGGCATAAACTCTTTTTTCTAAATAGTCAGGATTTGTTATAGAGGACATTCTTGGGGTGCTTGGTAAATTTTGAACATAGATTGTATTAGGCAGTAGATGTGTCCAAATGGTGTTTTGAAAATAGTTCATGGTTACATAGGGAAATATCTTTCTTAGAAGACAGATAATGATATTTTTGTTTTGAGTTGAGGTCTCAAGTTTCCAACTGGTAAGTTACTGTTCTACCTCAGCTTCCAAGATAACAGGGACTATAGGTGTTTCACCAAACCTGACTTGTAGTGTTTAGTAATTGTAAGGTAAATTAAAATAGGTTGCTGATGAAGAGAATACCACACTGTATTCATACAGGAAGGGAAGTTTACTGAACTTCTGCCCCACCATGCATGGTAGAGAGCACTGGACTGAAGGTCTGGCCTGGATTAAGTAGGGAAGGGGTGGGGGTAGGGTGAGGCCAGGTGAGGGAAGGTGTGGCCACACCAGATTCGGATGTGACCTTAGTCTATGACACTCCCCCAATTGGATGGGACGGCACAGGATGTGACCTCCAGGGATACCAGTTACCTGGGTGACATAAGTACTGGGTAGAGATTTAGCCAAGAGAAGGGAAGAGTCTGCCTTGCCTTCCCCCAGGTAGACCTTACTGAGGTTATGATGAGTCCTAACTATATAAGTATGAAGCATGCATACTTGTAGTCCAGCAACTCAGAAAACTGGAGATTTTTGGCTCCAGGCCCAAACACCAGGAGTTCTATGTATCAAATCTGGCCACTAACCCTTTATGCTAAATAAATAGACCGTGAAGTGCAGTAAAAAGAGATCTGTTCTATTACTTGGTAATGCCAGGGCAAAACAACTCTAGTCAGTCTTCTGGATACTTACAAGAGCTTTAGCTTTAAATAAAGGAACAGGGGGAGTTAAGACACTTTTGGTCAAAGTATGACCTGATTGTGATTGGTCATTATTTTAGTTCTTGTTTGGTGGATGGTTCTGGAGAAGTTGTCTTTGTCTTCACTGGTAAGGATAAGCAAGTCATTGTAGCCAGGTGAGTGGTTTATCTTGGGGAGGCTCTCTCTATTGTTACTTAAGGATAGTTTTGGTTCCTTGTCAGAAGATAATATCAGTTCTGTCCTTGGAACCCAACATAAAGACAAAGTGATTGTGGGGAGAATGGTTTGAGCAGACACACATGCAAAGCAGAGATGTCAAGCTTTTCAGCAAAAGCAGCTTAAAACAGGGGTTCAAGACCAGCCTAGGCAACTTAGTGAGGCTATGTTTCAGATGGATGGATGGATATATCTTTGTGTGTATGTATATATGTAGTAAAAAGAGGAGAGGGACAGGTAAACAAAGGAAGCTTGATGTTAACATCTAAATAAAAAGTATATTGGTGTTCTTCTGTACACTTTTCTTATTTCAATATATTTACGAAGTTGATGAGAAGTGACAAGTTTATTGGCTTTAAGTTTTACTTATATATTCTTAGCAAAAAGTGCTTTACTGACTGCTTAATTATTACTTTGTTTCTTTAGATGTTACTAAGAAAGCAAAAAATGAATTGGGATTCGATTATCAGTTAAGTTTTCAATCATTAATAAGTCTTAAAGCACTCTGTAGACTACTCTGACAAGATGGAACTAAAATTTGGCTTGGTATACTATTTTAAGCCTTTGGAAAAATTAAAATCTCAACTATGTACACTGTATGTTTCCAGTAGAGATTCCCTCACTATTAGTGTATAAAGAAGTTTTCCAGATTGTCTCTCAGTATCCTGCAGGTAAATAGGAATACCAGTGTGGGGTGCTTTTTAATTAGAAAAGTATTTTTTTTCCTTTTATATTCTTCACCATATCCTTTTGTATCAGAAGGTAACATATTGCCTAATAACTTCTGAGATCTTTTTGTTTCTGTCTAGTCTAGCTCTAACAATGTGCTGTTATCTACATATTTGGACCTTCATTGCTGATATCTAGATCTGCTTCATCGAGGAATTTAGAATTTCTTTTAACTTTTTCCTTTTAAAATTATTTTTGTGTTTTCTCTGTAATTTTTGTGGATGAGTATTTATAAAGCAGAATTATTTGAAAATAAATTGGAGCTGTGTTTATCATTAAAAATAGTTTATAATTTAAATGTTTACGTATGTTGGGTAATTGTTGGATATTATAAAGAAGAAATCTGTGGAACATTTACCAGCACAGGAATACTGTAACTAATCCCTAATCCTTCAAAGATCAGTGAAGATGAGTAAGGCATAAATGATCTTCCTAGACAGAAGTGAAGCTAGATGATTTGATTAAAGAATGGGCTGTGAGTTGTCTATATAAATGATTGACTAAATGAGTTATCACATGCCTTACACCTAGAGAGGGCAATTGTTTTTTTTAGTACTTCAAAGAAAATAATGAAGAAAGGAGCCAATGTGGTGAAAAGATTATGAGCTCTTTCTGTCTGAATGGAGCACACAATAATTCAAAGACAGGCTAAATATAGGTTAGGTTATAAGTAGTACATTTAATATGACCATAAAACACCAATGATTTCAGAATAAAAATTGCATTAGTAGAGAATTAAATGAATACCTTTTAAAGCTTGAAAGCTACTTTTTTTTGGGGGCGGGGGGTCCGGTTGTGGGGCCTGAACTCTGGGCCTGGGCGCTGTTCCTCAGCTCTTCAGCTCAAGGCTAGCGCTCTACCACTTGAGCCACAGCGCCACTTCTGGTTTTTTTCTTTTTGCTTATGT
>NW_012267391.1:553137-554993 GCF_000151885.1 Dipodomys ordii
CTATTGATCTTGCTAGCTATGTCCTTTGCCATGCAGAAGCTCTGCAATTTCATGCAATCCCATTTGTCCAACCTTTCTTTGATTTGTTGTGTTTCCAGGTCTCTATTAAGAAAATTTTGGCCTGTGCCAAGGAGACCTAGGGTATCTCCTATTCCATCCTGTAATGTTTTCAGGGTGTCTGGTTTGACTCCGAGGTCTTTGATCCATTTGGAGTTGATTCTGGTGCAGGGTGATATATAAGAATCTATATTTAGTTTTCTACAAGTAGTTAACCAATTTTGCCAGCACCATTTACTGAAGAGGCTATCTTTCTTCCATTCTATTATTTTAGCTCCCTTATCGAAGATTAGTTGGCTATAGGTCTGTAGGATCATTTCTGGGTTTTCAATTCTATTCCATTGGTCCTGAGATCTGTTCTTATGCTAGTACCAAGCTGTTTTGATTACTATGGCTTTATAGTAGAGTTTGCCACTTGCGGTTTTCTGAATGGTTTATTGGAGATAATAGTCTCATGGATTTTTCCTGCCTGGGCTGGTTTTGAACCATGATTCTCAGATCTCAGCCTCCTGAGTAGCTTGGATTATAGGCTTGAGCCACTGGCGCCCAGCTCAAAATGGCAAGCTGTACCTATTATATCTGTGCTCCTAATCTTTAAACAGTAAGTTTTGTTGGGCAAGATAGGTAAAGCCCACCCAAAACACAAGCAACTTTTCCCTTATATGTGGAAGCTACATAAGTTAAAAAAAAATAAAAAAGAAAGAAAAGAAATAACTTCTTTTCTCAAATTTACCTTTCAATTCATTCTAATTTTACTTAACCAATAGAGTGAAGAGTCACCTGGGTTTTGTTGGTGTTTGTTTGTTTACCATTTCAAGGGTAAGATAGCCATTCCTATAAAATAACAAAGTAGATTTTAGACAATTTCTTCCTGTGTGCAAGAGAATGCAGATATAGATAGCCCTCCCTTATTTCCTTACCTTGTAACTTAACATTACAAAGGAGATGTGCTACTTCCTGGTTTTTACTTTTGTTTTTGGCCCTTTGATAGTTACTATAAATATCAAAATATCTCCTTTTGTATCTAACCAGCCTCATTTGCCCCCCTAAATGACTTTGTTGCATTTTAATCTTAAAAATGGATGCAAGCTTGGTACTGGTGGTTCATGCCTGTGATCTCAGCTACTCAGGAGGCTGTGGTGGTTCATAGCCAGTACAGGCAGAAAAGTCCATGAGACTCTCATCTCCAATTAACCACCAGAAAACCAGAAGGGGTACTGTGGCTAAAAATGTTAGAACAGTGGCCTTTACAGAAATTGCTCAGGGACAATGCCTAGGCCCTAAGTTCAAGTCCCAAGTCCCACAACCAACTCTTCCTACACTCCTCCTCCCCTCACACCCCCCTGCAAAAAGAATGGGTGCAGCCACGCCTGGCTTTTATCTTTTATCTTTAATTTTTTATCTCAGGAACTTTTGCCCAGAATCCTTCTAGTTCTACTTTCTAAGTAACTAGGATTATTGGTTTGGGCCTGGTTCCCAGTTTTTCTTTAAAAAAAAAACCAAAAAAACAAACAACAAAAAAAAACTTAACCTGTCTTTTATTCTAGTAGGTATGAAGTTGTCTCTTTTCCTAATTTTGATTTCCGTTTCCCTAATTAACTGATTTTGAACGTCTCTTCATGTGCTTTCTTGTGTAAAATAGCAAATCTTTTCATTTTTAAAAATTGTATTATTGGGGCTGGGAAGGTAGCTCAGTGGTAGAATGCTTGCGGTGCCCAGCCCCAAAGTTAAGGCCCCATGGGGCTTGAACTCTTCAGCCCAAGGTTAGTGCTCTACCACTTGAGCCACAGCACCACTTC
>NW_012267391.1:555043-563034 GCF_000151885.1 Dipodomys ordii
CTGAGCCACCTTCCCAGCCCCTGAAAGCTGCTTATTTTGACAAGGGAAGTATGGCACTTCAGAAAGTCATTACCACAGTTTATATTAAATATATAAAGAGGTTTGAGAACATGAACTCATAGCAGTATTAGAGAAATGACATATATCCCTAGTTTAAAAAATGCCAGGCACTGGCGGCTCATGCCTGTAATGCTAGCTACTCAGAAGGCTGAGATCTGAGGATCAAGGTTCAAAGCCAGCCGGGGCAGGAAAGTCCATGAGACTCTTATTCTTATCTTCAATAAACCACTCAGAAAACCGGAAGTGGCACAGTGGCTCAAGTGGTAGAGCACTAGTCTTGAACTGAAGAGCTGAGGAAAAGTTCAGACCCAGAGTTCAAGCCCCATGACCGACAAAAAATAAATAAATAATATATATATATAATATATATATTTTTTTCATAGAGAATAAATGGGATGGGTGTGGTGGCACACATCTCTAATTGATTCGAGCTTCTCAACAGGTGGGGATTGGAAGGATTTCAATTTGAGGCCAGCCTGAACAAAGCACTACTGAGGTCCTCAAACAAATGCCAAGTATGGTAGTGCCTCTTTCTAGTCTCAGTTACATGAGAGGCTTAGGTAGAAGGATCTAGGTCCAAGGCCAGCCCCGGTGAAAATACAAGATACTGTACAAAAAAAGCCCAAGGTTCAAGTGGTAGAATGCCTACATAGGAGGAGAAAAGCCACCAAATTAAGTGAGTGTGGGAGTGGGGGGAGAGAGAGGAAACAGAGAAGAAATAATTATGACTCTAGGAAAATAATCTATTGTAACAATTAGCATTACTTAGCATTTCTGAGATTGCTTAAAAACCAGGTAGTATGTTTTTATAAACAGTTACAGTTGTTTGCTAATGTTTTATCATTGCAGAATTTGACTTTGTATGTTGCAAAAAATAAAATGAGCCCAATTGTAATATAAAAAAGTAAGCTTTTGATCATGAATCATGATTAAAATAGATACGTTGCATATGTTGAAAATTGAGACAAAAATTTTACAAAATAGTTATGTACATCACTATATGTGATGTATTCTGATGTATTCTCTCTTCTAATTATAACTTCTCATAAACAACTTAAAATATTAATAGGTGTTGTTAAAGATAATTTTCATCTGGATCCTGGTAGCACACCTGTAATCCTACCTACTCTTGAGGCTGAGACCTAGATGGCTAAGGTTTGAATTGAGCTTAGGTACAAAAGCCCATGAGACTCCATCTCCATGTAACTAACAAAACACTGGATTGGAAATAGGTGGTTCAAGTGGTAGAATGTCAGCCATGATCAAGAAAACTGAGGGACAGCAAAAGGTTTTTTACTGAATTCAATCTCACACGCACAAAAGAATGTTTTAAACTGTTTACATTTAAATACATAGAAATCTTTTTCTGTAGTCATAAATGAATCATAATATTCTCAAACTAATTTTTAAATAAAAAATTCTAACTCATAACTCAAGAACTTATGTAGATTATCTATTGCAAATATGAAACCAAGATAGGCTACGGTTTGGTTACAGGTGATTCGAATAGGTTATTTGGTGATTCTGATGGAGAAAGCTTTTTTAACATTGGAAATAGTACCCTTTATTTTTTACCCTTTGTTTATGTTTTAATATATAGTCAAACCATTCCACATTACTGTGTAATAATACACAAAGAAATAAACTTGCTGTTAATAATGCCCTTTTTACTTTTGAATCTTTTAATTTTTTTAACTTATATAATTCTAACTTGTGTTTTTTGTGTTTATCTTCTATACTTATTTTTGTTTTGGTTTAAATTATAACCAGCAAGTTTTTGTGTTTAAATTCCTGAAATGTTGTGATGGAATTACAGTAATGTGTTATGGCTTGGGCCCCTCGCAGGAGTGTATCTCGCAGTCAGCAGTGAAAACAAAGTTTGAACAGCACACTATCAGAGCTAAACAGATACTAGATACTGTGAAAAACATAATGGATTCAATAAACGTGGCAGCAGCAGAGAAAAGGTATGAGTTTATTTTATTGCAACATAAAAGAATTAGATTTTTGTGTCAAATATCAGGTTTTAAATTGTTCTATAAGTATTTTCTACACTAAAATCAACTTTGTGGAAGTAACTGGTACCTACTTGTATATTTTTAGATGCACATTTGAAAGTAAAATATTAATTTCATAATTTTAGACATGTCAGGATCTCAGTATTCTTGTGTATATAAATTATGACTTCACAATGTTTAGTGGCTTTACAGTATCTTTAAATCAGTGTAAGAATCATTTCTTCAAGCAGCATTTTAGGAAGAAGTCCTGATCAAGTGATCTTTTTTTCATCTAACCCATGACCCAGTCTTATAGATTTGGAAATTATTGCCTCAAATATGATTTGCGAAAAATATAGTTTTATGGGGCTGGCAATATGGCTTAGTGGTAGAGTGCTTGCCTAGCATGTCCTGGGTTTGATTCCTCAGTATCACATAAAAACAAAAAATCAGAAGTGGTGCTGTGGCCCAAGTGGCAGAGTGCTAGCCTTGAGCAAAAGAAGGTCAGGGACAGTTCTCAGGCCCTGAGTTCAAGCCCCAGGACTGGCAAAAATAAATATTAAAAAAAAGTGTGTGTTTGTGCGTGCATGCGTGCGTGGGGGGGGCTCTTTGCTTAGTAACTTGAGAGTCTGAGACAGGAGGATTATGAGTTGAAGGTGAGGCATGGCTACTCAGCAAGACTATCGCTAAAAGACTGAAGGAGGAGGAGAAGGAAGAAGAAAAAAGAAACACAGGAAAGTATAGTTCTTACAAATGTGGTACACTTAAAACAAAGATCAAGATATATTAAATGTGGCAAAAGTTATGAGGTATAGCCTTGACTGGAACTTAAGTAAGTTTAAGCCAGTTCAGGGAAACATACAATGTCTTGGGAACTCTTAGAGCTTACAACTTTCTTAAAAGGATTTCAAGTCTTTGTTTTTCTGTATAATCTATAAATGAACAAACTTTCTAAATGTTCCAGACACTTTGGAGCCATGCTATCTCTCTTGCATGTGTTACTTCTGTAGTTTTAGTTGAACAGTTATATTTATTCACAGATAGATAGATAGATAGATAGATAGATAGATAGATAGATAGATAGATAGATAGATAGATAGATAGATAGATAGATAGAGATAGAAGTATAACTATAAATGATAGGTAACAATTAGTGGTTTAACAAAAATGGGCATGTAGTTGGATTTGGCTTGCCAGGTTACTTACTGTTTACTACTACTTGTTTATGAACTAAAAATCTCTATTCACTTTTGTTTTGCTGTTCATGTCTATGAAGCATTTGAAGACTTAGAATTCTAATCAATCAAGTTCAAACAGTGACAGTATTCAAATCAAATCATCTATAATATAGCACTTAATAAAAGAAATACTATTTGAATCCTCTCAGTTATTGAGATATAGAAATAAAGATTCCCCCCCTTGGGTCATGTTAATAGAAGGTTTAATACATAAATAAATGCTCCTCTTTAATTGCATTAAGATTGTAATATACTCTGGATATTGATCCGTCTTTACAATATAATAGGGTTTATTCAATGGAAGAGAGGGAAGACCAGATTGATAGATTGGACTTTATCCGGAATCAGATGAACCTTTTAACATTAGATGTTAAGAAAAAAATAAAGGAAGTTACTGAAGAGGTGGCAAACAAGGTAACAATAACTGTGATCACAATATCTGGAAATGAACTATTTTTTATGACAGTAAAAAAAAATTATTTCTTAAAAGAGTATTTTTTTTCTGTTTGATTGTTCTAGTACTTGATAATCTTATATGTGAGATAGGATCTCACTATGTAGTGTAGATTGGTCTAAATTGTTTTCCTTAGTTATAATGACATTTTTGTGAATGTTTTCCAATCAATTTTACCCCTTGTATAATTTAAATTGTTTTATTCTTTTAACTGATTCTTTAAAAATATTTTCAGGTTTCTTGTGCAATGACAGATGAAATTTGTCGATTGTCGGTATTGGTTGATGAATTTTGTTCTGAGTTTCATCCTACTCCAAGTGTATTGAAAGTGTATAAAAGTGTAAGTTAATGTTTAGTTTAAAAGTTTTTCTAAGCTGGTACTGTTGGCTCATGCCTTAATTCTAGCTATTCAGGAAGCTGAGTTCTGAGGATCATGGTTCATAGCAAGACTGGGCAGAAAGGTCTGTGATATTTTATCTGTAAAACTGGGAGACACACACACACAATAGGTAATTTCCTCATCTTATTTGTATTGTCATTTATTTATTCATTTATTTATTTTTTTATTTGTCGGACTTGGGGCTTGAACTGTGGGCTTAGGTGCTATCTCTACACTCTTTAGCTCAAGGCCAGCGCTTCACAGCTTGAGCCACAGTGCCACTTCCGGTTTTCTAGTGATTTATTGGAGATAAGAGTCTCATGGACTTTCCTGCCCGGGCTGACTTTGAACCTCGAACCTCAGATCTCAGCCTCCTGAGTAGCTAGGATTGCAGGTGTGAGCCACCACCACCCAGATGTCGTTTATTTAATACTTTGCCCATTCAGTGTCTTCTTGGTCAGTATGCAAACTAATCAATGGAACCGGACAAGAGAAATGAGCTGGATGTTAGAATAAAGAGATAAGAATTTAAAACAGCCATTATAAAGAAAATGAATGGAAAAAAAATAGGAATTATAGCAGTCTGGGAAGAAAAGTCTTAAGATTTCATCTCAGCCAGCAGAATGCCAGACTAGAATCATGGCTCAAGTGGTAGAGGGCCAGCCATGGGAATGCAAGAACACTGGGCCCTGAGTTCAAGCCTTGGTACTAGCACCAAAAAAAACCCCAAAACCAAACTGAAACAAAAACCACAAAGAAGCTGTGGTCCAGTTGTAGAGTATGTGCTTAGCATTCATTCATGATACTGTGGGTTCAGTTCTCAGCAGCATAGAAACAATGTGTATCCTCTAGCAGTTTTAGCATTTACTATGAAGTATTTAAAAACTCACATATACTTTGGAGAAAAAATAATGTGAACATTTACCACTGTTATACAGGAATTAAATAAGCACATAGAAGATGGTATGGGAAGAAATTTAGCAGATCGGTGTACCAGTGAAGTCAATGCTTCAATGCTTCAATCCCAGCAAGAAATTATTGGTAATATTTATGAGTACAATGTAGTGTGTAGTTTTCCTTCTCTTTATTATTAGTAAAAGGTTTTATATTTTGGATATTCTGTTGATGGTAAAACATTTAATTACAACTTTTGAAAATAAGTATAATAATTTTATTCTTTCTAGAAAATTTGAAACCATTACTTCCAGCTGGCATACAAAATAAGCTTCATACACTGATCCCTTGCAAGAAGTTTGATCTCAGTTATGACTTAAATTGCCACAAGTTATGTTCAGATTTTCAAGAGGATATTGTATTTCGTTTTTCCCTGGGCTGGTCTTCCCTTGTTTACCGATTCTTGGGCCCTACAAATGCTCAGAGGGTGCTGCTTGGATTGTCAGAGCCGATATTTCAGGTATGTATCTTTGAATCTACTAGTTAAGACTCATAAATGTTATGCAGTTTCCTGTAACAAACTGACTTCACCAAATCTGTGTATTTAAAGTTAATATTTATCTCATAAAGATATTTCTCAGTTAAATGGACTATAGATATGGGAAAGTCATTACAAAGGATATACCTGGTACTATTATAAATGGTTCTATATTTTTTTACTGTATTATTTTAGTGCTGACACTGGGACTTAGACTTGGCTTGGACTGTACTGTACCTTAGATTTTTCACTCAAGGCTGGCATTCTACCACTTGAGCTGCATCTCCACTTCTAGCTTTTTTGATGATTAATGGAAATGAGTCTCATGGAGTTCTTGTCCAGGATAGTTTTGAACCCTGAGCTTCAGATGTCAGCATCCTGAGTAGCTAGGATTTCAGGTGTGAGCCACTGATGTACAAAACTTTCTTTATGAGTCTTGAACTGAGGACTTTGTGATCTTTGCCCACAAACAACTGAGCCATGCCTCTAATCCAGTCTTTTTGGGGTTTTTTTGCTGGTTAATTGGAGACAGAATCTTGTCTTCAAACTGTGATCCTCAGATCTCAGCCTCCTGAATAACTAGGATTTCGGGCATGAGCCACTGGCACCAACTCTCAAAACTTACTTTATTAAAATATTTTATTTTCAGGATTCAAATAAATTGAAACAACTGGAAGCTTTAAAAAACTTTCAAATATATTTCCATAATAATTGTGAGAAATTTTTTAAAGTAATAAAATCATTGCCATAATTGATCTTTAGAATATTTCCATCCAAAAGAACCCTTTCTGCCCACTTGTAGTTAGTCATCCTTCCTAACTTGAACCTTGCTACTAATTGTCTTGAGTCAATATAGATTTGTCCTTTCTGTAATTTTATTGTTATAAAAGTGTTATATAGAGAGGTTATACAATTTCATAAGTAAATGGGTACGATTCTTTTTGACCATGTTACCCTTTCCTTCACTTTCACCCAGTTTCCCCCTCCTGTCCCTACCTACAAGTTGTGTAGTTCATTTTTCACATACTGTATACTGAATATATGGCTGCATTTGTGTATCATTCTTCCTTCCATTTCTGTGTCCCCCTTTTGTCCCTCCTAAAAGAAAAGCCAAAAAAAAAACAACCCAAAGGCAAAACCACCACCACTAATAATACTGGATTTCTTAATTTAATTTAATTTTTTGACTATTCTAAGTTTTGAATTCAGGGTCCTACTACATGAGTCACTCTGCTAGGTTCTCAACTACCCTATAAAGGGTATGGAATGGTTTTTATATGAAAGGTTTATCATGGAATCAGTATTGTAGCCTGTATTAATATTTCCTTCTTTCTGATGGCCAACTAATTCTATTTCTCATTTAATACATTTATCATCAGTTGGTGGATATTATGGTAGTTAGTACTTTTGGGCTATGAAAAATGCTGTTATGAACATGCATGAATGTTTTTATGTGGACATGTGGTTTCTCTTCTGAAGTATATGTATAGGAAGGAGTTAAATGCTAGGTTGAGATTACTTTAACATTTTTCTTTGTTTTATTTTTTTCTGCTAATACTGGTGCTTGAACTGGACTTTATGCTTTCTCCCATAGCTTTTTTACTCAAGGCTGAAGTGCCTTGCTTCTCTTTGTCCCCCCTACTCCCCACCCCCCACCTGCATGCCGTTTTACCCCTTTGAGTACTGGGATTTGAACTCCGGACTTTTCATTTGGCTGGGTAGACATTATACTTCAGCTGTGTCCCTAGCCCTTTTTCAAGTAGGGTCTTCTGTTTATTCCAGACCTGACCTAGACCTTGATCCTCTTAATTATGCTTCATGCAAAGCTATGATGACAGTCAAGTATACATTACCTCATCCAATTTGTTCTTTTAATTTTTTTTTTTTGATCTGTCATGGGGCTTGAACTCTGGGCCTGCGCACTGTCTCTGAGCTTTTCAGCTCAAGGCTAGTGATCTACCACTTGAGGCACAGCACCGCTTCCGGTTTTCTGGTTCTTAATTGGAGATAAGAGTCTCATGGACTTTCCTGCCTAGGCTGGCTTTAAACTGCAATCCTTAGATCTCAACACTTGAGCCTCCGGCACCTGGTTCTTTTAAATTTTACTAAGAATTTATTTTAGCAAAACAGCAGTATGTTTGAAAGAGACACATTTTCTACTCCCCATGCAAGAAATGGAAATTAAAAACCTCAAAATGGCAATTTCTTTTTTTCTTTTTTTTTGTCAGTCGTAGGACTTGAACTCTGGGCTTGGGCGCTGTCCCTGTGCTCTTCAGCTCAAGGTGAGCACTCTACCACTTGAGCCACAGTGCCACTTGCAGTTTTCTTTTTTTTTTTCTTTTTTTTTTTAATTTTAATTTTTATTTTTTGTGAACATACTGTACAGAGGGGTTACAATTACATGGGCAAGATAATGAGTACATTTCTTATC
>NW_012267391.1:566114-588286 GCF_000151885.1 Dipodomys ordii
ACTTCTGGCTTTTTCTGCTTATGTGGTGCTGAGGAATTGAACCCAGGGCCTCATGCATGCAAGGCAAGCACTCTACCACTGAGCCACCTTACCAGCTCCAGTTTAAAGGTTTTTGAAGTCCAACTTACCTGAGATATGCTTGCTTCCTTTGTTATAAAGATTATGCTTTTGATGTGACAACTGTTTTTGTTTTTGTTTTATTGTTATTGTTTTTGTTATTTTACTGTGTTTTTTTTTTAGGGGGGTGCTAGGAATTGAATCCAGCTTCTCACACATGCTGAGCACGTGCTTTACCACTGAGCTATCTTCAACTATTAAAAATAAATAAGATTTTAATTCCTAATAAGAGTTACTGTTATAAATAGACTCTACTACATATATTAAAATTTTTATTATTGTTAATGGTAGTTTGGACTTTGTCATAGAAAATAATATTCAGTGTGGTATATACCTCATCCCCGCACTTGGGAGGCTAATGTAAAGGATTGTGAGTTCAAGCCAGCCTACATTATGTAGACTCCCACCTTAAATAAGTAGGGGTGGAGTGAGGAGGAAGAGAGGAAAGTAATTTTCAGTCCATTTTTAATTGTGTACTTTTGGCATATTCATTATTTGAAGTTTTTTGTTTGTTTGTTTTTTGTATGTGTGTGTTGGTTGTGACAAGGGCTTGAACTGTAGGCCTGGGTGCTGTGTCTCAGCTCTTCAACTCAAGGCTCTACCACTTCAGCCACAGTGCCTCTCCAGTTTTCTGAGTGGGTTATTAGAGATGAGAGTCTCATGGGCTTTCCTGCCTGGGCTGCCTTTGAACTGTGATCCTCAGATCTCTGCCTCCTGAGTAGTTAGGATTACAGGCTTGAAATTTTTTTTTTGTTTTTTGTTTTTTTAACAATAGATTTGCTGCTATAATGCCCAGGAGTGAAATTGCTAGATTATAGGGTAGCTCCATGTTTAATTTTTTGAAGACCCTCCATACTGCTTTCCAGAGTGGTTAAACAAGTTTACATTCCCACCAACAGTATGTTAGAGCTCCCTTTTGGCCACATCCTCACTAGTATCTGTTGTTTGTTTTCTTGATAATGGCCATTCTAACTGGGGTGACGTGGAATCTCACTAATTATTTCAGGGTTGTTTTGGTTTAGGCATTTCCTTTATGGCCTGAGACGTTGAGCATTTCTCCATGTGTCTGTTGGACATTTTTACTTCTTCTAAGAAGACTAGCTCATTAGCCCATTTGCTAATTGGGTTGTTGGTTAATTTTATGAGGGCTTAACTTTTTTAAGTTCTCTGTATATGCTGGATATTAGGCCATTGTCTGGTATATAACTGGCAAATAATTTCTCTCATTCTATAGACATCATCTTAGTTTGTTGGCTATGTCCTTTGTCATGTAAAAACATTTTAGTTGGATTCAGTCCCATATATCAGGTCTACCTTGGATTTGCTGTGCTTCTGGATCTTTATTCAAAAAGTTTCTACCTGTGCCCAGGAACCCTAGTATTTCCCTTACTCTTTCTTGTAGTAGTTTCATGGTTTCAGGTTTTACATTGAGGCCTTTAATCCATTTTTAGTTAATGCTGGTGCAAGGTACAGCACTATTCACCATGGCCAAGATATGGAATCAGTCCAGATGCCCTTTAGTGGACGAATGGATCAAGAAAATGTAGTATAGATACCACATTATTATACCTATTATACCAAATGTAAGGAAATAGAACAACTTGGAAAAAATTAGGTTAAGTGAATAAGTCAGGCCCAGAGAGACCAGGAAGATAGATTTAGTTTATAAATTCATAAGTAAACACATTGGATGGTGTATATATTAACTGAAATATAATACATTGAAGGGAGAGTCTTAGAACGCCAAAATCAATGTTTTGCTAAATAAAACACCAGGGGGGCTGGGAAGGTGGCTCAGTGGTAGAGCGCTTGCCTTGCATGCCCGAGGCCCTGGGTTCGATTCCTCAGCACCACATAAACAAAAAGAAAAAAGCCGGAAGTGGGGCTGTGGCTCTGAGTGCTAGCCTTGAGCTGAAGAGCTGAGGGACAGCGCCCAGGCCCAGAATTCAGGCCCCACGACCGGACCAAAAAAAATAAATAAAACACCAGGAAGTAGGTACTCTAATGGGGTGTGGTGGGATGAGAAGAAAGGAGGAGGGGAATGAAGAGAAGAGGCGGAAAGTGCAACCAAGAATCCAATGTATATCCTACAAAATTAAGAAGAGTATGAGAAAGGGTGGGCAGGGGAGCGGATGGGTGAGATTGTAGAAAGGGTAACATTAATTAAGATATATTGTATTCATAAAGTGCTTTGTTAAATGGCAACTTCTTTGTACAACTACTTAAAGATAAATTAAAACTTTCAAAAGTGATTTTATATAACAGTTTTGTTTGATTGTAATACCCTTTTCTTCCCCCCCTCTCTGCTTCTCAGCTTCCTAGATCTTTAGCTTCAACTCCCACTGCTCCTGCCAATCCAGGAATAGCAGACAATGCAGCACAAGAGGAGCTCATGATCACCTTAATAACAGGATTAGCTTCTCTTACATCTAGAACTTCTGTGGGAATCATAGTTGTTGGAGGAGTGGTAAGAAACATTTTTAGCAAAATTGAACTTATTGCCAAAGTGCTTATTGAAAGATAAAAAGAAAGGTATATTCTGTTTTGAGAATCTATAAAGTAGTATGAAAATTTTAAAGAAAAACTATTAACAAAGAATTTCACAGATCTCTAATCGTAAATGTATACATGTCTGTGTTTAGGAAGGAAACACTGCCAACTATCTGGATATTTTTTATTTGTTGATTTTAGGGCAGTGCTGGGGATTGGACATTGAAAATGCTAATCTGGTACTGTACCATTATAATATGCCCAGCCCTATTTTCTTAACACACATACAAAGGAGTGCTATTATCACGCTTGTACAACAAGGAAAGTCTAGAGGGATAGAAATGGTAGTTTAGTGACAAAGCACATGCCTAGCATGTGTAAGGCCCTTGGTTCATAAGTCTTGTGTCTTGTCTAGCCTTACAGAAAGAAAGGATGTCTGTCTTAAAATATTAACAATAATTTTAATAGTAGTTCTTGTTAAAAATTCTTATATATTTTGGGCTGGGAATGTGGCTTAATGGTAAAGTGCCTGCCTAGCATGCCTGAAGCCCTGGGATCGATTCCTCATTACCATATAAACACAAAAAGCCATAAGTGGCACTGTGGCTCAAGTGGTAGAGTGCTAGCCTTGAGCAAAAGAAGCTCAGGAATAGTGCCCAGGCTCCTTAGTTCAAGCCCCAGGACTGGGGGGTGGGGGGAGCTTAAAAATTCTTAATACTTCAGAATATATAGGAATATATGCAGAAATATATAAGATAAAACAGTTATTTTAAATTGTTATTGTAGCGTTGATATACAGAGGGATTATAGTTATATGAATAAGGTAATGGGTAATGAGTACAATTCTTTTTGAACCATGTCTCCCCCTCTGTCACTCTCTCCCTCCCATCCCCACCCACGAGATACCAGGTTCATTTTCCAAATGGTGTCTAGTGTGTATCACTATTGTGTTTGTTTACCTTTGTTCCACCTTTTATGTGCCCTCCCTTACCCTCCAAATACAAAGTAAGAAACAAGACAAAAGGAAAAGAAAACAAAAACAGCAACAGTGGCAACTAAAAACATGTCTTTTTTTTTCTTGGAGTTTATTTCATAGAATATTATTTTATATGATCATCTATCTGCACATAGCTATTGAACTTTTGTCAACCACTCCTCTGCATATCTTCCCTTGGCTTCAGTGTGTGAAAGTCTATATAATTATCATGTCTCAGTGTGTGTGCATATAAATATATATATTTTTTAATTTAACTTAAAAAATTCTAATCATTTGGGCTGGGAATGTGACTCAGTGGTAGAGTGCTTGCCTTGCATGCATAAGGCCCTGGGTTCAATTCCTCAGCACCACATAAGCAGAAAAAGCCAGAATTGATGCTATGGCTCAAGTGGTAGAGTGCTAGCCTTGAGCTAAAGAGCTGAAGAACAGTGCCCAGGCCCAGAGTTCAGACCCCATGACTGACAAAATATTAAAAATAAAAAATTTAACCATTCAGTGTATTTACTTGTAGCTTTAAAGGCACATTCTAGTTTTACCACATAAGGGAAACACCATGCAGCCTGTTTCTTTGGCTCTGGTTTCCTTTGCTTAATATAATTTTTTCCAAGTCTTTCCATTTCATTATGAATGGTACAATATTATTCTTTCTGATGCATTGGTAGAATTCCATTGTGTCTATATTCTACATTTTCTTGATCTATTCGTCCACTGAGGGACATCTAGGTTGATTCATGTCTTGCCTATGGTAAACAATGCTGCAGTAAATATGGTTGTGCTGGTGGCATTAGTGTGGCCTTGTTTGTGGTCCATTGGATAAATGTCCAGGAGTGGAATTGCTGGGTCATAGGAAAGCTCTATGTTTAGACTTTTAAGGAAACTCCACACTGCTTTCCAGAGTGGTTGAGCAAGTTTCCATTCCCACCAACAGTATAGTAGAGCTCCCTTTTGACCAAATCCTTGCCAGCATTTGTTATTGTTAATTTTTCTGAAAATAGCCATTCTAACTGGAATGAGTTAGAATCTCAATGTTATTTTTGTTTGCGTTTCTTTAATAGCCAGAGATGTTGAACTTCATGTGTCTCTTGGCCATTCTTTTCTCTTCTGCTGAGAAATCTGTCTTCAAGTCTTTAGCCCATTTATTGATTGGATTGTTGAGTTTTTCAAGCTTTGTTTTTGGGGGCTTAATTTTTTGAGCTCTTAAGTATATTTTAGATACGATGACTTTGTCTGATGCATAGATAGTGAAGATTTTCTCTCATTCTGTAGGCTTTCTAGTTATCTCTGCTAGTTTTGCCCTTTGTCACACAGAAGCTCTTCAGTTTGATACAGTCCTATTTATCCAGTCTTTCCTTGATTTATTGTGATTCTGAATCTTTATTTAGGAAATTTTGACCCATTACTAGAAGGCCTAAAGTTTCCTCTACCCCTTCCTGTAATATTTTCACAGTATCTGGCCTTACATTGTCTTCTTTGATCCATTTAGGGTTGATTCTGGTTCAGGTGATATATGAATATCTAGCTTCAATTTTGTGCACATAGCCAATTTTGCCTTCACCATTTGAAGAGGCTTTCTTCCAACCTGTGTTTTTGGCTCCCTTATCAAATATTAGGTGGCTATGTGTTTGTGGGCTTATTTCTGGGTCTTCTATTGTGTTTCATTTGTCCTCAGGTCTATTCTTTTTTTTTAAATACGTTATTTATTGTAAAAATAGTGTACAGAGAGGTTATAGTTACATGAGTAAGGTAATGAGTGCATTTCCTATAGAGCATTGTTACCTCCTTCTTTGTTTCTCCATTACCATCCCTTCCTTCCCCACCTCTCCAACTCCTCCCTCCCTTACCCCCCCCCCACCAAGTTGTAAAGTTCATACATCTCATTGTTACAATGGGTCATCCTGTATCCCTATCTAAGCATTTTGTTTTTATCCTTCCCCTCCCCAAATTAGAAAAGTGTGTATACAAGATACAGGGCACCAGAATCAAATACAGTGAAAACAGGGGTTAAACCATGGGGGAAGAACATGCAAAAGAAACAAAAAAAGCACATAGTACATTATAAATACGTTAAAAACAATAGCAAGAAATAAAAACACTTACATCCCTGTCTTGGGGTTCATTTCACTTAACATCATCTTATATGGTCATATGTACATAGCGTTTGACCTTTTCTGCTTGTCTCCGGCCTATTCTTATGCCAGTACCAAGCTGTTTCTATTATACTATTGCTTTGTAATAAAGCTAGAAGTTTGGTATTGATATTCCTCCAGCATTATTCTTCATACTAAGGATTGTTTTTGATATTCTGGGTCTTTTATTATTCTATATGAATTTTTGGATTGATTTCTTTTCTTTTTTTTTTTTAGATGTAATTTTGGAGTCTTTATTACAGTTTGCAGGCTGCTCACAGCCACTTGTTACAAAGGCCTGGAGCCCTCAAATACACTTAACACAGTTAGGAGACAGGTCAGAGAGGAAAGAAAAGAACAAAAACAATACCAACAAACCAAATCAGCTCTCCATCAGAACTGAATTGGGAGGCCATGATGACTAGAGATAAGCCAGGAGACAGGACAAAGGACAGGATCACAGAGACACAATGGCATGGCAGCATAGCATCCTGGCACCTATGCTGTTCCAGGCCTAAATAGGGTCAGGGTAGGGGGACAGAGACACAGGACACTTCCAGTCTTTTGCCAGGAGCACTTTACAATTTTTTTTTTTTTTTGTCCTGGGGCCTGAACTCTGGGCCTGGGTACTGTCCCTCAGTTCTTCAGCTCAACGTGAGTGCCCTACAGCTTGAGCCATAGCGCTACTTTCAACTTTTTCTCTCATATATGGTGCTGAGGAATTTGAGCCCAAGGCCTCATGCATGCAAAGCAAGCACTCTGCCACTGCACCACCTAACATTAACTAGTTGTTTTGAACCAGGTCTTCAGCTGCCTGCACATTCCCAACTGCTTCTTTGCAGAAGGGAACACAGCACATAGGCAGGCTCTGAGTTTCCCCATAGAGACACAAGACCAAACATAACAAAAAACTCAAGACCAGGACAAATACAGAAAAAAGCTGGTTGAGGTGAGGCAAACCCCAACACAACCATATCCAGAATTCTTGTATGTGGGAGCATTCTTGGTGGGACTTGATCACCAGATCATCCCATCAGAGGCTGCAGAACTCTCCACAGCTCAAGAGTCTGCTGAGTGAGCCACTCCCAATCAGCTCCACCAGAACCTCCCAACCCCATCAGCATGAGAGGAAGAAGAGCCAGTTACTGAGCACATCTGCTCCCCTATCCTCTTCAATTTCCAGATGGACTGGCCCTCAGGTTTCAGAAAAACATAAACATAAGCAGGAGAGAGAAAGAGACTTACTTCCGGAAGCTTTCTAAGTGACTCCAAAAAGATGTTTGGATGGCATGTCCAGCATCAACGAGCAGGTAACCTTAGAGTGGTGGAAAGATCACAGGGCCCTGGAACTTCTCAAGGGGCATGCTTCCTCTGTAGAGGTTTCTGTCCCCTGATAGCTGGTCCACCAAGGCCATTGGCCAGTAGCTTCAAGGAACGTAGATGCCCTGGACGTGCCCCCGTCTGTTGTAAGGTGAATTATCTCAGAGGCCACATTTAGGTAAATGGAATTTTGGAGTCTTTATACACAGTTAGCAGGATGCGCGCAACCAGTTTTTCCAAAAGCCTACAGCCCCCAAATACACTTAACACAGTTAGGAAACAGGCCAGAGAAGAAAGAACAAAAACAGTACCAACAAACCAAATCAGACAATGGAGCTGAATTGGTATGCCATGATGATCGGAGATGAGACAGGAGACAGGACAGAGTACAGGATCACAGAGACACACATGGCATGGCAGCATGGTGTCTGATTTCTTTATTTCTTTGAAGAAAGTTGTTGGGATTTTGATGGATATTGCATTAATTTGTATGTTGCTCTGGGCAGAACTGCCACTTAGACTGTTAATTCTCTCCAACCAGGAGCATGGGAAGTTTTCCATTTCCTTAAGTCTACTTCAATTTTGTTTTTTTTTTTTTTTTAAGTTTTCATAATAGAAGTCCTTCAGATCTTTGGTTAAGTAATTTCTATGGGTTTTTATTTTTTATTGTTGTTGTTGTTTTCTGCCAGTCCTGGGGCTTGAACTCAGGGCCTGGGCACTATCCCCAAGCTTCTTTTGCTTTGGCACTACCACTTGAGCAACAGCACCACTTCCGGCATTTTCTGTTTATGTGGTACTATGGAATCAAACCTAGGGCTTCATGCATGCTAGGCCAAACACTCAACCACTAAACAATATTCCCATCTCCCCTCTAATTTTTTGAGGCTATTACAAATGGAGTTGTTCTAATTTCAGTATTACTCTTCTCATTGTTGGCATACAAGAAGGGTTTTTTGGTTTTGGGTTTTTTTTGGGGGGGGTCCAGTCATGGGGCCTGAACTCTGGGCCTGGGCCCTGTCCCTCAGCTCTTAAGCTCAAGGCTAGCACTCTACCACTTTGAGCCACAGCGCCACTTCAGGCTTTTTTCATTTTGCTTATGCGGTGCTGAGGAATCGAACCCAGGGCCTCAGGCATGCAAGGCAAGCACTCTACCACTGAGCCACCTTCCCAGCCCCACAAGAAGGTTTTTGTGGGGTGATTTTATACCTAGCTACTTTGTTAAAGTTTCTAATCAACTCAAGTAGCTTTGGTTAGAAATCTATAGGGTTCTATAAATTCAGGATTGTGTTCTATATAAAGAGGGATAGCTTTCCTTCTTTATTTGGATCCCCTTTATGTGTTTCTCTTGCCTTATGGTGTTGCTAGGAATTCCAGCACTATGTTGAAGAGGAATTGAAGAGAAATGGAGACAGTGGCATTCTTGTCTTGTTCATGATTTTAGAGGGAATGCTTTTTTTTTTTTAAGAGGGAATGCTTTTAACATTTCCCTATTAAGTATAATGCTGGCTGTAGGTTTGCCATATACAGCCTTTATTATATTGAGGAACATTCCATGGATCCTGAGCTTCTCCAGAGTTTTTATCATAAAGAGGTGTTGGATCTTGTCAGATGGTTTTTCTGCATCTGTTTAGATGATAATGTGGTTCTTGTCCTAGCTTCTGTTGAATTATATTAATTGACTTGCATGTATTGAACCAGCTTTGCCAACCCTGGAATGAATCCCATTGGATCATGGTGTATGATTTTTTTTGGTTAGTTGTTGAATTCTGTTGGTCAGAATGTTATTGAGAAGTTTTTTTGTTTCTTTATGATTTTGCTTTAGAGTCTTTTTTTTTGTTGCAGTTACATAAATCAGGTAATGAGTACATTGCTTTTTTTAAAATTTAATTTTATTGTCAAGGTGATATACAGAGGGGTTACAATTACCTATATAAGGTGAGTGAGTACATTTCTTGTTGAACTTGTTAACCCCTCTCTCATTTTTTCTCCCACTTTCCCTCCCACTACCCTACCCCCAGTTTTACGGTTCATTTCCAACATATTGACTTAGGAGTACCGCTTTGCATTGGTTCACCCTTTGTCCTTTGTCTCACCATTTTGTTGTTCCCCTTACCTTGCCTAATTCATATAAACTTATATAATACCCAGGGTACCAAAATAAAAAACAGTGACAACAGGGGATAAACCATAGGGGGAAAAAAGGCACAAAGGAAAAAGGAAATTACAGAGCACATTTAAAATGACAACAAAGTAAAACCTCTTGTTTCCATATCTTGGAATTCATTTTGCTAAGCATCATCTTACATAGTCATATATACACAGCTATTGAGCCATTCTGCTCATGTGCTAGAACTATCCTAGACAAATGAGAGAAACCATGAGAAGTGAGTTGGGTCTATGGTTCTCATTCTTTGATGAGTCCCTAAATGATTTTGGGTTGAAAGTCATGCTGGCTTCACAGAATTAGTTTCTTACTTCATTGAAGAATTTGAGGACTGTGGGAGTTCTCCTTTGAAGATTCTCTGCCAGTATCATATTCTTAGAAGACCTCACAGAATTTGGCTGTGAATCCATCTGGTCCTGAGCTTTTCTTGAATGGGAGGTCCTTTATTACCTTTTCAATTTCATTACTTGTTACTGGTCTATGTACTTTAGTTAAATTCTCTTGGTTCAGTTTATATTCTCTAAGAATGCTTCCATTTCTCCCAAATTCTCAAATTTATTGGCATAGATGTTTTCAGTGTATTCTCTAATAAAATTCTGACTCTTGCATATTTCTGTTGTGATGTTCCCAGTTTTATACCTAATTTTATCAAATTGGTTGTGTTCAATTTTTTTTAGTCAAATTTACTAAGGGTCTATTAATTTTGTTAATTTTTTCAAAGAACCAGCTTTTTGTTCATTTTTAAAATTCTTTCTGTGGTTTTTAAATTCTCTAATTTATTTCTGATTTAATTTAATTTTTATTATTTGTTTCCATCTATTGATTTGGAGTTTGGCCTATTCCTGTTTTTCAAGGAGCATGAGGTGTATCATTAAAGTGTGTTTTCTCCAATTTCTTTTTCTTTTTTTTTTTGGTCCGGTCGTGGGGCCTGAACTCTGGGCCTGGGTGCTATCCCTCAGCTCTTCAGCTCATGGCTAGTGCTCTACCACTTGAGCCACAGTGCTACTTCCGGCTTTTTTTCTTTTTGCTTATGTGGTGCTGGGGAATCGAACCTAGGGCCTCATGCATGCAAGGCAAGCGCTCTACCACTGAGCCACCTTCCCAGCCCTTCCAATTTCTTGATGTAGGCACTAAGAGCTATAAATTTTCTTGAGTACTGACTGTCCCAGTGGAGCTGGTATTTGTGTATTCATTTTTATTGAATTACATGAGCGTTTGAATTTCCCTTATAATCTCCCACTCATCATTCAGCAATGTGTTGTGTGTTGTTCAGTCTCCATGAGCTAGTTTTCTGTGATGTTTTTTGCTGTTGAGATCTAATTTTATTTGGTTGTGGTCTGATAGGATACAAAAGATAATTTCCATTTTTTAAAATTTGCATAGATTGCTTTGTAACCTAACATATGGACTATTTTGGATCATATGCCATGGGCTGCTGAGAAGAATGTATATTCTGATGCAGTTGGGTGAAATAGTCTGTAGATTGTTAAATCTGTTTTTGTTTTTTTTAAATTAAATCTGTTAAATCTACTTGGTTGATGTAGTTATTTAGGACTGAGGTTTCTTTGCCGAGTTTTTGCCTAGATGATCTATCCAGAGGTAATGATGTATTTTGATCTGTGTGTATTTTTGGGGGGGGGGAGGGGTCCAGTCGTGGGGCCTGAACTCTGGGCTTGGTCGCTGTCCTTCAGCTCAAGGCTATCGCTCTACCCACTTGAGCCACAGCACCACTTGCGGCTTTTTTCTTTTTGCTTATGTGGTGCTGAGGAATCCAACCCAGGGCCTTATGCATGTAAGGCAAGCGCTCTACCACTGAGCCACCTTCCCTGCCCATCTGTGTGTATTTTTAAGTCAAGTAGTATGTGTTTGATGAAGTTGGGTGCTCCAACATTTGGTGCATAGATATTTAGAATTGTCATATCCTCCTGTAGTAAAGTTATTAGTATGTAATGACCTTGTTTTTCTCTTTACTGACTTTATTTTAGCTTATATTGATTGTTGCTCCAGCCTGGGGCCATTTGCTTGAAAGATTTTTATTGCAACCTTTCACTTTGAGAATGTGTGTCTTGTAAACAACAGATGAATGATTCTTGCATTTTGATCCAAGTAGTCACTCTGTGTCTTTTAATTGGAGAGTTATTTCCTTTGATATTGAGAGTTAGGACTGATAATGCCGGCCATGTTATCTCCCTTCTTGAGGACTCTGCCTCCTCTATTCTTATTTATCTGGTTCTCTGGTAAGGAGATAAAGAGATTTTTCTCTGACAATATCATATTCTTGTTGGTTTTCTGTATGAAACTGTATTTTTGGAGTGCTAGTTTGGTAGATATAGTGTTTCAATTTTTCTTTATTATGGAATATTTTAATTTTTCCTTTGGTTATGAAAGGGAGCTTTTCTGGGTGTAGTATTATGGGTTGGTAATTATTTCACTTGAGGGTTTGGAGTGCTTCATGCCAGGCTCTTTTTGCTTTCATGGTCTTGGCTGATAAGTGTGTGGTTATTTGGACTGGTTTTCCTTATGATTATAAGTAATCAATCTTTTTTCTCTCTGACAGCTTTTAGGATCTTTCCTTGGTCTCTGTTGATTCTCTGTGTATTATAATGTGGTGTTCGGATGTTCTGTTATGATCTGACCTACTGGGTGTCCTAAATGCTTCTTGTATCTGAATGGGACTTTCTTTTTGGATATTTGAGACATTCTCTGCTAGGATTTTGTGAAATGTTTCCTATCCCTTTAACTATCTCCTTTTCCCCTTCTTGGATACCTGTCAGTCTCAAATTCAGTCTTCGAATTGAGTCCTGTAGTTCCTGTAGGCTTCTTTCTTGTTTCTTGGATTTGTTCTATAAAATAACCTCCTGTCTGAATTTGATCTACTCTGTTTCCAACTCTGAGGCTCTTATCTTCTGCTTTGTCTGTTCAGCCACAGAGTCTTATCACTTTACTGTTTAATTCTATGCTTCCTGTTTCATCATTTCTTAGGGCTTCTACCTCTTCTTTTAAAAGGTTTGTTTTAGCTAGATCATTTCTGAGGGCTTGTACCTCTTCTTTTAAAATTGTTTGTTTTACCTAGATCCGGATGGCTCACGCCTCTAATCCTAGCTACTCAGGAGGCTGAGATCTCAGGATCGCAGTTCAAAGCCAGCAGGGAAGGAAAGTCCTTGAGACTCTTATCTTCAGTTAACCACCAGAAAACTGGAAGTGACACTTTGCTTGTTAGGTTTTTAAAAAGAGGTAGGCGAGTAAGAACCATGCACATGGTATTCAGGTAAGGGGCACCAGGCCACGATGGCCTCCACGCGGCTGGCAAAGACCTGGGAAAGAGATGGGAAAGAGAGAGCTGGGAAAGAGAAGAGAGAGCTGGGAAAGAGGGTGTCTGGGCCTAAACTAAGTCACATTTTAGGATTTCTAAAGATCTCCTTATATCACTGATTTGTATGTTTGTATTTTCTTTCATCTCCTTTAACTGGGTGGCTGCATTTTCATTGGACTCCTTTGTCATCTCTTGGATGTAATTTAGTTTCTTGTTCATGTTCTTTATGAATTTTTCTATTATTCTTTGGTCAGTCTCATGCTTATGATTGTCTTATATATGTTTTCAAACTTTTCATGAATTTATCAGCAATGATTTTAGTGCATTTTATGAAGTGTCTTCTAGGTCTCTGTTTCCCTCTGTTGTCTGGTTGTTTTCTGTGATCATTGTATTTCCTTGGATTTTCATATTTCTAGTATTTCTGTGATGTGTTCTACCCATTTGAAGACCCTTTTGGTTTTATATTTGGGGATTCTGTGTTCTTCTAAACTATTTCTTGTTTTCTTGGTTGACTAGGAAGCTTTGCTGAGATTCATTTAGCTGGGTTAGAGCTTGTAGGGATCAATCAGTAGAGATGTAGAGTTTAGTTGAGCTGTGGAATTGTACAATATAAGGTTATTGTATTGTGTAAGGTTAGGATAATGAGGAGTAGTTTTCAGGGATGTATATGAGAGGGGTACAGTTTATAGAGGAGTTAAAGGAGAAAAGGAGGCAAGGACAGGGAATGAATGTGATGGAGGATATAAATGAGGGAGAAGAAGGAAGAGGAAAAGAAAAAATAATAAAGAAAAAAAACAACCTTGTATTCCATATTGAAGGAGTCAAAGAAATTAAGCTCCCTGAGAAGTTAAGCTCACTGAACCTAATGCTATCTTCTCTAAAAAGCCTAAGATAATAGTTGTCTCCTATCAAATTATAGCTCTAATTTTGAAGACAGAAAGGTGATATAAAGAATAGTAGAGGAAGGGAAAAAACAAATAATTTAAATAGGGATACAGGTGTACCCATTGCAACAACAACAAAAAAGAGATGAACAAGAGTTGTTGAAAAATGAACTTTGGCACAGGGACGGGGGGAGGGAGATAGGAAGGGAGGGTAAGGGGAAACAAAGGAGGAGGCAGCAATGCTTGATAAGAAATGTACTCATTACCTTGCTCATGTAATTGTAACCCCTCTGTATGGTATTTTCACAATAAAAATAATTTTAAAAAGAAGAGTAGAATATTATATGTGTATATATTACAAATTGCACAAATACATATCAGATCATTCTAACAGTAGACCCAGAACAATCAACCCGGAGATTGATGTTCTCTAAAAATTGAGCGAGAGAGAGAGAGAGAGAAACAGAGAGAGAGAGAGAGAGAGAGAAAACAAAAAGAGGCTCACTGCTCAGTGTGTCCAAGATCAGGGCTGTTCTGTACTGCAGTTTCTATGGGAATGGCCTGAGTTAGGACTACTTTAGAGGAAGAGCCTCAGTTTAGAGTTGTAATTTGAATGTAGATGCTATTATTCCCATCAGAGATGCTGAGTTCAGTGGTGTAATGGTTTTCAGCTGTCTTTGCTGTTTGGCAGCGGGTCCTGGTGTTTTCCCAGTTGTCTCCCTGGCTGCCTGCCTCTCTGTGGGGCGTTGCTATGCACCACAGGAAATTTTGGGGAGATTTGGGAGTTGTAGTTGCAGGGGTGGGGTTGTGTCCCAGCAGTCTTTCTGGGGTAGCAGCTGGAGGTATGGGAAAATAGGTTTTGCACTCTTAAAATATATTCCCTTTGTCTCAGACTGGGGATCTGGTCCAGGGCACTTTGAGTCACCACAGGGAGCTGGCCTGGTCTCCCTAGGGAGTAGTCCCCAGTGAGGTACTCTCAGCCTCTGGAGCCAATGTTGAGCCAGATGTGGTGGTCTCAGACTCCTCTTCCTGGTATTTCCCCCGGTCTGGCGATTCAAGTGTGTGCTTTCCTCCCTGTGCTGTGGCTGCTAAGGCAGAGCCACTCAGCAGAAGTCTGCACATTGATTCTGACATCTTTGCTGATTTCTCTTCTTGTGTTTCCACGGTGAGATTTCTTCTGTCTTAGAGAGATCTCTGTTTAAAGATTGGTGTGAATCTCTTGAAATGACGTATATGCTGGTATCCTAAATCTCTGGTCAGAGACACCTAGGGAGTTTACAGGTGACGGTGCCACCATTGTCCCAAAGTTCAAAACACAGTTTAGGATTTCAAAAACTTTTGAAAACATTTTTTATCACTTTTTCCAGATGCATTGACTCAACTTAGGAAATTCGACAGCTTATGACAGTTTATCTGATATTTATGTGCTGATCCTTTTCTTCCTACTTGAGTTACAGTAATTTCAGATTTTCTCATGTAGATATATGTTTGTCTTTTAAAAGTTTTTGTTTATGTGGTATCAAGGAATGAACCCAGGGCCTCATGCATGCTAAGCAAGCACTCTACCACTAAGTCACTGCCCCCTGTAGAGTAATACCTCCACCCCCCACTAGTCCTACGGCTCAAACTCTTTGGGCTTAGGTACTGGTCCTGTGCTCTTTTTTGCCCAAGGTTAGTGCTTCACCGTTTGAGCCGTGGCACCACTTTCATCTGTGTTTTTAGAAAGTAGGTTAGATTCTCAAAGATCTATAGGGAGCCAAATGCCTTTTAATATATTCTCTCTGGTAGCAGTTTACTTTCTTAGAATAAGCTGTGACTTTATTTTACAGATTTGGAAAACTATAGGCTGGAAACTCATATCTGTTTCACTAAGCATGTATGGAGCTTTGTATCTTTATGAGAGGCTGACATGGACTACCCGTGCCAAGGAGAGAGCCTTTAAACAGCAGTTTGTGAACTATGCAACTGAAAAACTACAGATGATAGTTAGCTTCACCAGTGCAAACTGCAGCCACCAAGTACAGCAGTAAGTTCAAAGATGGATCTTTCATGTCACTAATGTATGACATACATAAATACACACACACACATATGTATATACATTTGTGGTTACCACTAAGGTGAAAGATGAAACAATGTCAAACTTTAACTTCTTCCTCTCCTCCTCTCAATCACCATTGTCCCCATTCTTCTAATAAATTAATTGAAATATTTGGAAATATGTATACAGAAATTCCTGCAAATTATGAAAAATTTCCAAAAGGTATTTCTTCAGCAGACTATTCTAAGTTTATGTTTTTATTGTTAAGATATTGTGTTTCTTCGTTATGAAGATTGAATTCATAGCCTTTACTCACTGAGCTTTGTGGTAAGGAGGCTCCTGATTCAGTACCATACATTTACAATTTGCTTTTACTCTCACAGTTTAAGCTTTTGCTTAAGTCTAAAGGTATTATTTTTTTAGCTACCAACTTTTACACATCTTAAATGTTTCATTGATAAAAATATATTAAACTCCACTAAAGTCAAGGCTCCATAACATTCTATATTTAGATACAGTTGAAAGCAGAATTAAAAGACTTAAGATAAATGTAATTTAATGAAAGAGATTACATGTACACAGTCACACAATATGAAACAAAAGTGATAATAAAAAAGTGTTGACAGATGGATTTCAAGCATTTATTAAAGCTTGAAGGCATTCATACAGAAGAGGTGAAACAAGCACAATAGGAAAACCAGAGAAAATAGCAGAATCCAAATATGAGGCAGGAAAGAAAGTAATGTGTTCGAAAACATAAAGGGAAAATTTCAGAGGTATATGTTTATGTGAGTGTAAGCCTAACACTAGGACAAGGCCCTATCGGTAGTACAAAGATTAGAGGTTAGGGAACCTGAAAGCGATGCCATCAATACCTTTAATCTAGAATAAATAACTTTGCAGTGGGAAATAAAAACTAAGGCGATAGGAACTGTAAGACAAACTGCTTTAGACATATCAGAACTTTAACACAGTTAAAACTGTAGAGGTCTAGAGTAACATGGAGACCATAGATTTGAGGAACAAATTCCTCAAATTTCTAAACTCCTATTTTATAGGATAGCTTTAATTTTATTAAGAAATGTATTTTCTGTAATGAGATTCCTGAGCTGTGCACCAGTGCCTCATCCCTGTAATTCTAGCTCCTAAGAAGGCTGACATTTCTTCAAATGTTCAAGGTTCAAAGCCAGCCTACACAGAAAAAGTCTTGAGACTCTGTCTCCAATTAATCAGTAAAATGACTGGAGGTGTGGCTCAAGTGGTAGAGTACCAGCTAAATGAGAATATGAGGCCCTGAGTTTAAGACCTAGTACCAACACAATAAAAGGGAATTTTAAAAAAAGATACTTGAATCTCTAAAAGAAAACACTTGCAGCTTATATAAGTAAAAACAATATAAATGTTGCTTTCTTTCTTTCTTTTTTTACCAGTCCTGGGGCTTGAACTCAGGGCCTGGGCACTGTGCCTGAGCTTCTTTTGCTCAAGGCTAGCACTCTACTACTTGAGCTACAGCACCACTTTCAGCTTTTTCTGGTTATGTGGTTCTGAGTTATCGAACCCAGGGCTTCATGCATGGTAGGCAATCACTCTACCACTAAGCCACATTCCCAGACTCTTTTTTTTAATCATCAAGCATTGTCTCCTATGTGGTAAATTAGTAAAAGGAGATATAGAAAATAGAGATTTGAAAATAGGTTGATCTTCTTTTTTAAAAAAAAATAAGTTTTTTATTGTGAAAACACTGTACAGAGGGGTTACAGTTACATGAGCAAGGTAATGAGTACATTTCTCATTTTTTTAGAAGATTTTACAATCTAATATAGGCAACCTCAAATAATTAAACTAGATAAATTTTAATGATAAAATATTAAAAGGATGAAACATGTTTTATTTATCATCTTGGGACTTGGGTGGAGAAAAGAGCCAGGAGGAAGACACATAGGAAGATATTGCAGAGAAAAGCATGTTCGTTCTAGAGATGCACATATTCCAGAACTGGCACTAGCTTTTTGTTTTGGGTTTTTTTTTTTTGTTAGTCATGGGGAATGAACTCTGGGCCTGAGTGCTGTCTCTCAGCACTTCAGCTCAAGGCTAGCAGTCTACCACTTGAGCTACAGCGCCACTTCCAGTTTTCTGGTAGTTTATTGGAGATAAGAGTTTCACAGCCTTTCCTACCCAGGCTGGCTTTGAACCACAATCCTCAGATCTCAACCTCCTAAGTAGCTAGGATTACAGGCGTGAGCCACCAGTGCCAGCCTGGCATTAGTTTTAAAGAATAAATATTGTACTTACCAAGGCCAGTATATTAGCAGTCATAGAACCTTTGGTTATGGAAACATGATTAACTTAGCCTACTTCACAAAAATACATAGGGTGTTTTTCATTTCTGTTAACAATTTATTATTTTTATTAATCAAAAGAGTAAGGTTTCTTACTTCTTTTTGAAGAATATACCCATCTTCTGCCTTTTTATTGCATACTTATATTTACTACCATATAGCAAAGGTTATATTTCTTCTTGAACTTTTGTCATTAGGCCACATGAAACGAAGCATATAACTTATATTAAGTTTCCAGATGCTATGAATTCCCTCCTATCATAGCAGTGGTTCTTGATCCTTTATGATTTAGATTTTCTTTAAACTTTTCTCCTTTGTTTAAAAAATTTTTTGTTTTAGAGATGGTCTTGCTATTATCTTTCTCTGGGCTGTCCTCAAATTCGAGTCCTGCCTGGGTCTTCACATCATGCCCAACTTGCTTTTCTCTTTATAAAAGCTTTACATTGAAGTTTCACAACTGCTAATCATTTTCTTTTTAATTTAAGAGAAATGGCCACTACTTTTGCCCGCCTGTGCCAACAAGTTGATATTACCCAAAGACATCTGGAAGAAGAAATTGCAAGATTATCCAAAGAAATAGATCAGTTGGAAAAAATACAAAACAATTCAAAGTACTTAAGGTATTTAAACCTTTTCTTTCTCAATAACATGAACATTTACTAGTCTCAACCAAAACATAATTATATAAATCAACAAGTGAATCTTTTAGCTATTTCACATTTAAGAGCTTTCATAATTTCCTATTTTGTAATTTCAGCATAGTGAAAGCTAATTTGAACAGAAGAATGAATTTTAACTAAAGGGAATTTTATATCTCTAAACTTGTTGGACTAAATTAGTTTCTTTTCAGAATAGAAGTTCTATAGTTAAAAGTGAGTTTTTAGTCCTGCGTAGCCAGGACAATTGGGAACTATTGAATATGTGTAAATATGAAGCAATGAAAATAAATAAGATTCCCTGACACAGTAGGAACTTGTAGCTTAATTATTTATTAAGGATTTTTTTGGAACCTAGTAAAGTATGCTCTGAGGGACAAAACTAGAAATAGCACTCTTAGAGCCATTCTTGGCATTTCCTTTTACTTTTTGTACCTGTTTGCTTGGGAAAAATAAGCATTATTGCCGGGCGCCAGTGGCTCACACCTGTAATCCTAGCTATTGAGCAGGCTAAGATCTGAGGATCATGGTTCAAAGGCAGCCAGGCAGAAAAGTCTGTGAGATTCTTATCTCCAATTAACCACTAGAAAACCAGAAGTGGCGCTGTGGCTCAAGCAGTAGAGCGCTGGCCTTGAGCTGAAGAATGCAGGCATAGCGCCCAAGCCCAGAGTTCAAGCCCCATGACCTACAAAAAAAAAAGCATTATCTAACATATTAATTTATATTTAGATACACAAATACTATTGTATTATAATTACCTTTAGTATCAGTATAGTTGTAGCATGCTGTGCAAGTTTTTAACCTAGAAGTAATAGGCTATGCCATATAATTTAGGTGTGTGTGTAGTAGGTTATAATAATCATGATATTCATGCAAGGATGAAATCAGCACGTTTCATAGAAGACATTCATCAAGTGAGGCATGACTATATTTATAGTTGCCAGTATTACTACATTAAGTTAAGCCACTTGTGTAGAATTTTAATGTTCTAAGGCTTTAAAAGCATTGCCTGAAGAAATATATTCAGTGAAGTTCATAGCATATGTACAGTTAACATGTGACCCAACCTTATATGTGCAGAAACAAAACAATACCTCCTCCCCTCCAAAATGAGCAAGAGAAAACAAGTCAACATACACTCAGTGAGTCATGCTCCAGCATAGATTTAGAATGGGAAACACACATCTGTCTGTTACTTTTACTTGTTCTCTTCATGGCAACTTGACTGCATCAAATATGATTTTAGTGTTGAAATGTATTTGGGAGGAGTCTTTTAACTCACATTATTCTACACAAGGAACAGGAAATGTTCTTTCTGTACTCCATTTCTCCCTTCTTTAGCCTTGTTATACAAAAATTAGTCCTCGTTAAAACTATTAGTAAAGTATTTTTGGTATATGAATACCTTTTAGCATCTACTAAAATGACATATTCAGTTCATATGCTTTATGTGACGTAAGTCTTCAAAGACATTCATGACTGTATGACTTAAGATATGATCCCATGTAAAGTATGACTCCACTGTATATTTTTTCTTTTTTCTTTATGTTTTTGTCTTTTTACTGCACACCTAAAATACCATATACAGTGAATACTCGGAAAAGGATTGGTAATAGATATATTTGTTCAAAAAGTTGTAGTAGCTAACCAGTGAGGTTTTTTTTTTGTTTTTTTGTTTTGTTTTGGGTCTGGTCATGGGGCCTGAACTCTGGGCCTGGGCGCTGTTCCTCAGCTCTTTAGCTCAAGGCTAGCGCTCTACCACTTGAGCCACAGCGCCACTTCCAGTTTTTTTTTTCTGCTTATGTAGTGCTGAGGAATCGAACCCAGGGCCTCATGCATGCAAGGCAAGTGTTCTACCACTGAGCCACCTTCTTAGCCCCAACTAGTGAGTTTTTAAGAATGGTAAAAATGCATTTTTAATTGATCTTTATTTTAACCAAATTGACTGATACTTTTTCTTTTAAATTAGAAACAAAGCTGTTCAACTTGAAAATGAGCTGGAAAATTTTACTAAGCAGTTTCTACATTCATGCAATGAAGAATCTTAATAGAAGAAATTGTTTGGTGACTATCCTAAGAGGAAACAAGACTAGAAGATTGAGGAAGTTTTGGGGATTTTTGTGTTTGTTTTTTTTTTGAATGAAGTAATCAGTATGGATTATACTAACCAAATAGCAAATCTCTGTATAGATTTTAGTAATGATCTCAGAGTGTTTGCACATTTTCAGAGGTGTTATATGTTCTTAGTTTTAATTTGGGACAAAAACTAAATTGTTTGTGTTAAATGATTAATTAGTTAAAGGCAACAGAACCAACTATGTGACCCCTGAGGGGTGGGTCCTTGAGCTCTTAGTTAGGGCTTTGTTTTTGATTCTGAAAAACTCTGCTTCCTGGCATCCAGGAGTTAGAGAATCATCTTTTCATCTTCTCAAAACTAGTTTTTGATGCCTTCTTTAATGGAAATAGGAAGTTTCTTATGTATTACAAGTTGCATTGCTCTAACCACCAGGGAGTGTAGAATGTTCTTTAGTGTACTATTTATACAAGTTACAAGCACTTTGCCATCATGGCAAGTATGTAAACCCCTAATATGCTGTTTTTAGCCTTTTATTCCCATTAAAACTGATGTAACACAGTATATTGGGGTGTTTTGTTGTTTGTTTCAAATACATAATATCTGGATCTAAAGTTTCTTGATTTATTTCTCCCAGCCAGGTGCTAACGAAGCCCTAACCTGCTTGGCTATAGACATCTTTATCTACTTCTTAAGAAATACTTTGATTTTGCAATAGTTACAAGTCCAGGAAAAAAAAAACTTAAAAAATATCGGTTTAAGTATGTGAAGTGATGAACATAGCCAAAGATAAGTCTGCATTTTTTGAGAGTAATCATAATATTTAGAAGCTGTTCTTCAGAGGGCCTTCTGACTATAGATACTACTAGATAGTGCCCCCTACTCCACCCCCTCTCCCCATGAGACTTCTACTTTTACTTAAATATTTGCCCAGGACTTCATTATTACTGTAGTTTTTACTTTAATGAAATGTTTATGGGTTTGAGTATCATATCTGCTTCTGTATAAAAACAAAGATGGAAATATTTTTTTAATTACCTAATTCTCAGACCTTGCTATAAAAATAAAGGACCACCAATCTGCATCACCTAAATGCTTGTTTAAAATGCAAAATACCAGGGAGTAAGTGTATTTGGCTAGTTTATAACTCTTTTTCATGGGAGGAACAAAATTATATGCTTTTCTTTTTTAATAGTATTTTTCTGTCTTTATGCTCCTGAATGCTAGTTGGTTTTTCACAGTAGATTCTCCTCTTTTTCAAGGTATTTGAAGACAAATGTATTGTTCAGGCCATAGAAGCCTTTCAAAAGTACTTAAATTTTTATGCAAATCAGATAGAATGTAATATTCAATTTTAAATATATATGACTATTTAATTTTTATTGCCAGTTTATAACAGTGGTTCTCAAAGCTTGGTCCCTAGATTACTTTCAAACCTGTAAGAAATGCAGATTCAGACCTATGGAATCAGATAAACCAGATTTGGGATGATGCCAGTTTTTTTGTGTGCTTTTATGGTTATTTGGGGGGTTTAAGGGGCTGCTACTGAGGATTGAATTCAACAGGCTGGAGCTCTCACTTGCTTTTGTTCCAGGTGGGTGCTGTACCACTTGAGCTACACTTTCTCTTCCAGCTTTTTTTTTTTTTTTTG
>NW_012267391.1:589006-638085 GCF_000151885.1 Dipodomys ordii
ACATCACATTATCTGACCTTTTCCACTTGACTCATACATATACTAGATATTGCAAATAAGAGAAACCATGGGGCCTATGTTTCTTTGGGCCTGGCTTACTTACTTCACTTAATATAATTTTTTCCAAGTTTTTCCATTTCCTAACAATGTCGCCCATACATTTTTGCACAGCCTGGCTCTGAACCACAATCCTCAGATCTAGGGTAGCTAGGGTGAAAAGAGTGAGCCTCCAGTGCTGGGTAGCAGTTACGTTTTCGTAAGCCCTCCAAGTGATCCTGATGCATAGTACAGTTTGGGAGTCATGAGTACAATGTTTCTGGTATAGAAAGTTTTATATCACCAGTTTGTAGTTCCATCTGATTGGGTTTAATAATGTGTGAATGTTGGGAATGGAACACCAAAATAATGAAAATCAATTCTCATGAAGCATACTTGTGGCTTAGCCCAATGAATGATGTAGCAGTTATATGACTAGTACAGTTCAAAGTCATTACACATATACCTATTTACTATGTACATTTGCAGGATTATTTATAAACTTGGTATAATCTTAAGATTTTTTTAAAAATTTAAGCAAGCTTGTAAGAATGAAAATAAACCTGTTGGCTTGATAGTTGATAAATGAAACAATTATACTAATATTTAGTGAGTTTTAATCATTTTTTTTTGGTCGGTCATGGGGCTTGAACTCTGGGCTTGGGCACTGTCCCTGCGCTTTTCAGCTCAAGGCAAGCGCTCTATCGCTTGAGCCACAGCACCACTTCCGGTTTTCTAGTGGCTTATTGGAGATGAGTCTCACAGATATTTCTGCCCGGGCTGGCTTTGAACCACGATCCTCAGTCTCAGCCTCCTAAGTAGTTAGAATTACAGGCGTGAGCCACCGGTGCCCAGCTGCTTCTTAATCATTTTTATAGTAGGCATGTAAACTATCTGGAATGACTTGGCTCATTTGCTTTCATTACTGTTATTTTCACCTGGTCAAGTATTGAAAACATAAAGGATGTCATACACCACCTTTTGGTGGAGCCTATTTTCAGAGACTTTCCACATTAGCAATGAAACTTATAGGCATTTATTCAAAATTCCTCCCTGGACATCTCAACTGGTTTCATTTTCTAGTTTTAGATATGCTACTTAGCTACTTCAGCCGTATTCATCCTCACTCACCCTCTTCATTAACCTTCCATATTCTGGCTGGTGAGCCCCTCTATCCAAGCTGTGTGTGTGTGTGTGTGCGTCAGGGCCTGGTTCACCCTCTTCATTAACCTTCCATATTCTGGCTGGTGAGCCCCTACATCCAAGCTGTATGTGTGTGCATGCGTGTGTGCGTGCGTGAGTGTGTTTCAGGGCCTGGTCTCTGTCCCTGAGCTTCTGTGCTTAAGGCTAGCACTCTACCACTTGGAGACACCAGGCTTTTTGGTGGATAATTGGAGATAAGACTTTGCTGCTCGGGCTTTGAACTGTGATCCTCAGATCTCAGCCTCCTGAGTAGCTAGAATTACAGGTATGAGCCACCAGCATCTGGCTGTCAGCTAATTATTTTTTTAAAATACATTAATTACATCAATGGGTCTCACAATGATACTATGCAGAAACTAATTTGATGTAGTTTCATCTGTCAATTCTTATTTTTCCAGGCAACTAGAGTAACATCTTAATTTTCTCTTAAGTCTTAAGGTTTTTATGAGAAGAAAATAGAAAAAAATTAATACCATAAGTAAAATTGTCTATTTTAAAAATTGGACAGGAAGGAACTAAATTACCCTTTTCTTACAGGGGAAGAATGACTTGCTTTCTGGTCTTTTAATAAGCTAGAAGTCAAGAAATAAAAACATTGTTTATTTCAATAAAGAATCAGGGTTGAGTATGAAATAATGAATTTCAGAGTTCTGGGACGTAATTTTTAAATGAATCTTATTAAAAATTGACAAAACATACAATGAACTCTAGTTAAAAGCATTTTATTGATTACAATATCAATTCACAGCAATATTTCACAAAGCAACTATACAAGGAATGAACCAGTATATGAAAGATCTATGAATATTGTTAAATCATGGCACATATCCAGTTAAGATTTAAAGCTTTAGCATGTTTACTTATATATTAGACATACTACTAACAGTTTATCACCAAGTGTGCAAATACTACTCTAGGTCAAGAAAAACATTTTCAAAATACCTTAAGAGTAAAATATTTTAAGCAACATTAATGCCATTAAACTATGGACACCTTTGAGAAAATGCAAATGTTCAAATGCTTGTTTGAAAAGAAAACAGTAAGAGCACCATAGTGAAAGGTGGACTACCGAATATAACCACTCAGATTCTATTAGCCAAAAAATATTGTATGATGTAAGATTTTGCTGGGTACATATAACACTATTTGAAACAATAAGATTTTCCCCTATAATGCTTGTCATAGGTTTATTCACAAAATCAGTCACTGAAAAAGACGTAGAAAAATGTATCAACATGCAAACATATGTTAAATACAGAAATTACCATCCATATAGGGTTAACAAATAAGTAGCTACTATAATTGATACTCAATAATATACCACTGATTCTGAAGTAATTCAAGTTAAGAAAAGTGAACCTAAGGTATACAGAACATTTTACCTAGTTAATTTAAGATTGGTTTTGCTCACTATGCTACTCTTATATAGTGTCTGCTATGGGTAGCTTATTACGTCTAATAAGACATAAACAGTTTAAAGAAAGACAGGTAGAGTTAAATTTAATTTAAAACTTTTTAAAATCCTAGCTACTCAGGAGACATAGACCGGAAGACTGCAGTTTGAAGCCAGCCTGTGCAAGAAAGTCTGATACTCAACTCCAATTACCTCCAAAAAGCCAGAAGTGGAGCTGTGGGCTAAAGTGGTAGACCACTAGCCTTAAGCAAACAGCTCAGAGATAGCACCTTGACCCTGAGTTCAAACTGCAGGACTAACAAAAAACAAAACATAAAAAAAAAAACCTGACAATTGTAAAAAAATTCTTACAAGAACATTCATTGCTAAAACCATGACAGCCTGCCTGGTAGATTGTTTAGTTATTATTTTTCTCCATCAAGCTAATCAACAAGAAAGAAGTATTGTGTTATTATTTAAAATCTATGACATTCACATCAAAGCATAAATTTCCCTGCACAATGAAAATGTGCCAAAGTGAAACTTTTAAGACAGTGTTAATTATTAAGATACCAGTGTTAATTATGAAGATAACAGGGTTGGAGGAAGTAATAAACACAATAGCATATTTTTAGCAATAACATATGAAAATTTCTTTCATATCCCAGAAGCACTACCATCCATTATTTCATGGAGACTACTTTTGTATCACCATGATATTTATTAACCTGCTTATCCAAGTCAATTAAAATGAAAATTGCTTTTTAGACTCCCTTGCTCTTGAAATATTAAGCTCAAAACTTTGTCTCTACACATTTCGAATTAAACATTAGCTAAGGAGGGACTTTGGATATTTAGTCTGAACCTAATAGCACAATCCCAAAGTTGAGGCCTGTTTATCAAAGTGTGAAATCCTTGATGCTGTCTTGAGTGAAGCTTTTGGATACCCACCTCATGGTGAGTTCAGTTGTTTTTTGTTTTTGGTGCCAGCAGTACTGGGGCTTGAACTCAGCCTCACTGCCTTCTTAAGCTTTTTGTTTTTGGTCATGGAGCTTGAACTCTGGGCCTGGTCACTGTCTTTGAGCTCTCCAACTCAAGCCTAGTGCTCTACCACTTGAGCCACAGTGCCCTTCAGTTTTCTGGTGTTTAACTGGAAATAAAAATCTCATGGACTTTCCTGCCTGGGCTGGCTTTGAACCGAGATCCTCAGTTCTCAGCCTCCCGAGTAGCTAGGATTACAGGAGTAAGCCACTGGTGCCCAGCTCTTAGCTTTCTTGGCTGGCACTCTACCACTTGAACCACACCTCCACTTCCAGCTTTTTGCTGGCAAGATTTGTCGCCTATGTGTTGCCCAGGGAGGCTTTGATCTGCAATCTGTAGATCTCAGCCTCCTCAGCAGCTACAATTATAGACCTGTACCCAGCTATAATTACATTCTTTTAGAAAAGAGTATGTGCCTTTAAAATTTTAGTCTTCTCAAAGGCAGTTCTTGTGGTACATACCTGTGAGCCCTAGCTACTCAGGAAGCTGAGGAAAGATGAGAGGCTGAATTTGAAGCCAGCCTGGGCCACATCACACAGTGAAACTATCTTGAGAGTGTTGGGAGGAGGAAGAGAGAAGCTGGATCACAAAACCTACATTTTGACATCAATCTGCTGGGGCACATTGTTTAAATGTTTCATAAAATGGTGAAAAATAAAAATTAATAGATATCAATAACTGCATGCTCTTGATGCAACTTCTTTACAACTAAACTAGCCTTATTTTCAAACATTAAAATCCAAACTACACAATGTAATCTACAAATTATACATTCTTATTTTAGAAAGTCTTAAGCAGTACAGAATTAGGCAATAGCTAAACTGCAAGTAAATACATTTAGCAACTCACATTACTATAAAGCTAGGATTTAACTAGTAAGATGATTGTAGAAATAAAATTGATTACTTTGTCACCAGTCAGTTCTGTGGACAATTAGCTATAAATGTTCAATAGTGGTTGGTTTTCGCCTGGTATGTATGGAAATTATTTTCTTCACAAACTCTAATAACATGAGTTATTTTTAAAGAATTTTAAGACCATACAATTCTAGTCTATATTATGCCTTTCTAACCAGATTATTGCATTTTATAATAATTTTAAGCAGAAGAGTGCATATGTAGGTTGAGTGTGTGTGTTTTAAAAAGTAATGGGAGGGCTGGGAAGGTGGCTCAGTGGTAGATCGCTTGCCTTGCATGCTTGAGGCCCTGAGTTTGATTCCTCAGCACCACATAAGCAAAAAGAAAAAAGCCTAAGTGGCGCTGTGGCTCAAGTGGTAGAGCACTAGCCTTGAGCTGAAGAGCTGAGAGACAGCGCCCAGGCCCAGAGTTCAGGCCCACGATCAGACCCCCCCCAAAAAAAAAACAGAAGTATCCCCTGTTGGATAATATGTTTAAAATATGCCTTATTTTAGGCTGGGAATATAATGCGGTGGTAGAGCATGCATAAGGCCCTGAGTTTTGTTCCCAGCCCCACAAAAAAAAAAAAGATTAGTGAAAAGAAATAAAATGTACATTATCAAAAAGCTGTACTTTATGAAGTGATACAGTTCACAAGCATTTAAAAAAATCCCAAATACAAACATACTCACATATACCCTCTAAAATATTAGTTTGCTTTTATAGTTTGTCTCATTTTATTCTCTAATATCCATTGACCTTAACAAAATTAATACTGATATGTCATTAAATTTGGTGTATGTATCTGCACATACACAACATAAAACTGAAAATTCACAGGTAAAAATTTGTGAGTAGGTTAGGGTTACAGATGATCAAAAGTTAACACAGAACTATCTCAACAGTAACATAGTTTGCTAAGTTACAAAGCACCATGCACCTGTACATATCAGAATAACCCGTAACTTTAGTATCAAGCAAGACTAACAAACTTCTATTGTCAATCATTTACATTATTTTGTAGGAGAAAAGGTATCTTTATTTAAATTAGGAAGGTGTGGAATTCTCATAAATACATTACTATTCCATTCATAAACATTGTAAGTGCTTGATAAAGTTCTCTTCATTTTAAAATGGCTTTAGGAATTTTTTGGATTAAAATGAGGTCACTGAAATCTAGATATTCTTTGAAACAAAACCTCTTGAAAACCATTATTTTGTGCTAACGAGAAAAATACTACAGAAGAACATAAAGCTTGAGTGCTTTTTAAAAGAGTTGAAGAACTAGGGTGTACCTTAGTGATAGAGCATTTACCTAGAATTCACAAGGCCCTGGATTATGCCCCAGCACTTGAAGAAAAAAAAAAAGGAGGGGCAGAGGGAGAAGGCACAAATAGTTTACCTCAATTCAGATTTTATCCTCAGTTCATAAAGCCACCTTGTTACAATGATAAATGAATCCTAGTGAATCTACACTTCTCCCAAATTGTTCATGCTGATTTCCTACATCCATTGCCTGATTATGAGCAGGTGGACTGCTAGCATACCAAAGGATCTGCAAGAAAATGATTAACTCCTCTCAGAGATATGTTACCTGTTAACCTATCAACACTTAACTATTAAGCAATTGAGATCTCTTGTTTGGGTTTGGTTTTGTTTTTTTTTTTGGGGGGGGTGCCTATTCTGGGGCTTGAACTCACACTTTCATTTGGCATTTTCAAGAATCTCTTTTAGATTAATAAGCAATGGCAAAATTCAAGGAGACTTCTTTCTTTTTTTTTTTTTTTCGGTTGTGGGGCTTGAACTCTGGGCCTGGGCACTGTCCCTGCACTCTTTAGCTCAAGGTGAGAGCTCACTGCTAGAGCCACAGCACCTCTTCTGCTTTTCTAGTGGTTTTTATTGGAGATAAGAGTCTCACTGACTTTCCTGCCGGGGCTGGCTTTAAACCGTGATCCTCATATCTCAGCCTCCTCAGCTAAGATTACAGGCATGAGCCACCGGTGCCTGGCTAGGAGACTTCCTTAAAACACACACAGAGTACCTCTCCTATCCATTATTGTGCCTTAATTACAAAACTCAAAAACGTGATATTTCTTATGCATACAAAGTTAAAGATGCAAACACACTGACCATCTACTATAAAGTGTTCATTCTATTCCATACTAAGAAATAATTATTCAGCAAAAACTAATCCATCAGTTAACCCAAATCCTAAAATTAATATACTGGTTCTTTTATCTCAGCAGGTACCTTTGTCTTGTAGTTCACTGAAAGTTCCTTTTTACATTTAATAATCTCAGTAGAAAAAAATCTTCACCTGCAAATATAAGGTAGAATTTTTTTCACAGCTCTAGGCTGCAGCATTGACTTCTTCAGATATCAATGAAGAACAAAAAATACATATGACACATTTAATTCCAGATTCTCAGAAAACTATCCCAAGATCCTGTTGCCACAGCCATGCCATCGTCAGTTACACCTAAACAGCTGACACGGTTGTCATGACCAGCAAGAACACCTAAAAATAAAAGTACAAAGTTAGTAACTGAAGGAAATACATACTTACTTGAAGTATGCAATAGTGAGCACCTGTCACCCCAGCTATAAGAGGGTACAGGTAAAAGCACTGTAGTATTAGGCATAGCCTAGGCAAAAAAACAAATCTTTTTTTTATTTATTTTTTATTTGTGAACATACTGTACAGAGGGGTTACAATTACATGGGCAGGATAATGCGTACATTTCTTACCAAGCATTGCAGCCTCCTCCTTTGGTTTACCCTTCACATCCCTTCCCAGCCTCCCCCCTCCCCCCCAATCCCAACCCTTCTCCTCCTCCCCCTCCCCCCCCGACCGACGTTGTAAAGCTCGTTTTGGACATGACAACTTATACTTCTCGTTGTTGCATCAGGTCCACCTGTATCCTTAAACAACTGAAAAAAACAAATCTTAAGACTCCATCCAAAAAAGAAAGCAAAAATGAGTAGGGATATGGACTAAAAATTTCAAGGCCACAGTTCAAGCCTCAGTACTGCCAAAAATAATCTGGGGTTCACTACTAAATATCCCCATGCTGCAGATCACATGTATGGTGTATATGTGTACACTGTTATAGACCGTGATAGACAATTTGCTCCAGAAAAGTTAGAATGAACTTGTGACTTTAAATGAGCATCATTATTCCACAATACTGTGAAATTTGGGAAATTATGTAATCACTTAATCACAATTAAAAAAAAACAAAGCCTCGGGGAAGGTAGGGAGGGAAGGGATGGTAGGGAGAAAACAATGGAGGGGGTAACGATGCTCAATAGGAAGTGTACTCATTACCTTGCTCATGTAACTGTAACCCTCTGTATAGTATCTTTACAATAAAAAATTTTAAAAAAAGAAAAAGAAAACGAACCTTACAATGTCGGGGGGAAGGAGTTGGGGAGGTGGGGCAGGGAAGTGATAGTAGGGGGAAAATAAAGGAGGAGGTAACAATGCTTGTTATGAAGTGTACTCATTACTCTACTCATGTAACTGTAACCCCTCTGTACAACATTTTTATGATAAAAATTAATAATAATTTTTAAAAAGCCAAAAAAAATAATCTGGGTTCACACCTATGATACTAGCTACTCAAAAGGCTGAAATCTAAGAATATCAGTTCAAAGCCAGCTGAGGCAGACAAACCCAAGAGACTTTTATCTCCAATTAACTAGCAAAAAAATGAAAGTGGAGGTGTGGCTCAGTGGCAGAGTGCTAGCTTTCAGCAGAAAAGCCAATAAATTTCATATGACAAGAGATCTTGAGTTCAACCCGCCCCACCGCCAAAAGCACAAAATTATAATAATCTAAAATAGGAATATGTTTATCCTGCATTTCTCATGAGTTCATATTCCAATTTTACTACTTTATTTATTCATTTATTCATTTATTTATTTATTGGTCGTGGGGCTTGAACTCTGGGGTTGGGTGCTGTCCCTCAGCTCTTCAGGTCAAGGCTAGCACTCTACCACTTGATCCACAGCACCACTTCTGGTTTTCTGTGGTTTTCTGGAGAGTAAAGTCTCACGGAGGTTCCAGCCTGGGCTGGCTTCAAACCTCGATCCTCAGATCTCAGCCTCCTGACTAGCTAGGATTACAGGCTACTTTAAATTTTTTAAATGTTTTTATTATATTTATTATAGAGCTTAATCTTTACAGAAAACAAAAAATGAAATATGGAAAAATGATGAAAATATGGGGGTGAAATCTACCAACACTGTACTCATAAACTGATTTGTTAAATGATACACCCTTTAAAGATAATAAGATTATAAAAAATACTGTGGACTGCAGCTGTACTTGTCCAAGGGGAAACACTGTTCAAACACTGTCCATGGGGGTTTTGGAAAACTATTTATGGTAACCTCTTCAGGCTTCTTCTTTTTCCTTTTTTTCCTCCCCCCACCACCTCACCCCCGCCTTCACCCAGAACTGAGGCTTGAACTCAGGGCCTGGGTGTTGTCCCTGAGCTCTTTTTTGCTTTAGCTAGCACTCTACCACTTGAGCCACAGCCCCACTTCTGGCTTTTTCTGTGATTAATTGGAGATAAGAGTCTCACAGACTTTCCTGCCTGGACTGACTTCCAACTATGATCCTCAGATCTCAGGCTCCTGAGCAGCTAGGATTACAGGCGTGAGCCACTAGCACTAGCTTCATACTTTTTTTGTTTGTTTGTTGTTGTTGTTGTTTGCTGGTCATGGGGCCTGAACTCTGTGCCTGGACGCTGTCCCTCAGCTCTTCAGCTCAAGGCTAGCATCCTACCACTTGAGCCACAGCACTACTTCTGGCTTTTTCTGCTTATGTGGTGCTGAGGAATTGAACCCAGGGCCTCACGCATGCAAGGCAAGCACTCTACCACTAAGCCACCTTCCCAGCCCTGGCTTCATACTTTTTAACACAACTGTATTTGACCTTCTTGGTTTAATAGGTTCCAGGTTTTACTAATAACTACCCTTTTAGAGGTTCTGCAGGTTGTGAACTCAGCATTTTGAGATTTAGTTAATGAACACCATGTAGCTCACAAACTTGTTGCCGTTACTTGCTCTCATCTTCTCACTGTCCTGTGGGTTTATGTTTTTGTCTTTTAAACCTTTATGCAATTGTTGGAGTTTCTGAGAGAGTATTCTTGATAATCAGAACCCAGTGTGGACTTATTTACTAACCTGCACGATCACCTTTTAGCGTGTCCCACACATTACAATTAAAGTCATCATAACCAGCTAGCAGGAGGCGCCCACTTTTTGAGAAGGCAACAGAAGTGATCCCACAGATGATATTGTCATGAGAATACAATAACAACTCTTGGTCTGCACGGAGGTCAAAAAGTCGACAAGTAGCATCATCAGAGCCGGTGGCCAAGGCATATCCATTTGGGAAAAACTAGAAGGAAAACAATAAACATCTTTTACAAGGATGTACACACAAAATATGGGATACTGTGTCATTCATAACAGAGTTGGGAATGAGGCAGATCTGAATTCAAATTCCAAATTTGCTACTTCCTGTATGAGTGATCAAGGGCCCTTTTTGGGTTTTTTTGAGACAAGGTCTCCTTCCATAACCTCAGCTGGCCTTAAACTAGTAATTCTCCACCCTGCCTGGGTACGCTTTTTAAATATTCCGGGCTGAATATATGATATTCGAAAATACACAGCCTACTCATAGCAAGCATAAATAAATACTGGCTCTAACCCTTACTAAAACGTTTTAAGTAATTTAAATTAATAATTACTAATGATATATGTAAATATATGCATTTACATTCCTAAAGAAATACAAACTGCTACTATAAGAAGTAAATAGGACACTATGTTGAACAATGAACTTTACAATTTAGGTGTGGGGGGGAAGGGGTTGTGGAGGTGGGAGTGAAGGGATAGTAGGGGAAAAACAAAGGAGGAGGCAACAATGCTTGATAGTAAATATACTCATTACCTTGCTCATGTAACTGTAACCCCTCGGTACAGTATTTTTACAATAAAAAAACGTATTGAAAAAATCAAAAAAGAAGAAGAAGTAAATAGGAAGCTGAGCGCTGGTGGCTCACGCCTGTAATCCTAGCTATTTAGGAGGCTGAAATCTGAGGATCATGGTTCAAAGCCAGCCCGGACAGGAAAGTCTGTGAGACTCTCATCTCCGATAAACCACTCAGAAAACTGGAAGTGGTGCTGTGGCTCAAGTGGTAGAGTGCTAGCCTTGAGCTGAAGAGCTGATGGACAGCACCCAGGCCCAGGGTTCAAGCCCCACGACCAACCAAAAAAAAAAGAAAACAAATAGGAAAAACTTCATAAAAGATAACATAAACTGGACCCTGGAGGCTCTCACCTGTAATCCTAGCTATTCAGGAAGCTGAAATCTGCAGATTGAGGTTTGAAGCCAGCCTTGGCAGAAAAGTCCAAGAGACTTTTTACCTCCAATTAATTAACAAAAAGCTAGAAGTGGAAGTGTGCCTCAAGTGGCAGAGCACCTGCCTTGAGCAAAAAAAAACAAGTGAAAGTATGAAGCCCTGAGTTCAAGCCCTAGTAACCACACAAAAAACAAACATGAAACATTTCAATTATTATACAAAACTGGGCAATAAAGAATCTATACAGGATTAGTTCATAAATAATAAATATTTCTCAGATACTGTCACTATTCCACACTGATTTGCTGCTGCTGTTGTTGTTGTTGTTGTCTGTCAGTTGTAGAACTCAAGCTTAGGGCCTATGCACTGTCCCTGTGCCTCTTTGTGCCCAAGGCTAGCACTCTACCACTTCAGCCACAGCACCACTTCAGTTTTTTTGAGTGGTTAACTGGAAATAAGAATCTCACATGGACTTTTCTGCCCAGGCTGACTTTGAACTTCCATCGTCAAATCTCAGCCTCCTGAGTAGCTATGATTACAAGCGTGAGCCACAAGCACTTGGATGATTTGTCTTTTATAGAGTACTTCATGAATTCATCATTAAAAAATTTACATGTCTCCTTCCACTTGGACTGTCAGTAGTAATGTCTCCCTTTGTAGAAATAAAATTAATATAAACGTCTTTTTGTTGCAGCATTATTTCATGGTTTATCACTTGTAGTAAAAAGTATACAGCAGTTTTAAATTTCTGTATTGTAAATTTATCTTTCCCTTTAAAGATGCTTGATGAGTAAAATCTTTCCCAGGTTGTAACTGGTTTATGGTATACACTTCTTCAGATTTCATTTTCCACATCTTTATTTTTATCCATCTGGAACTTATTTGACAAACAACAGTCAGTGTAAAAATCAAACTTAATTTTCTTTTCTTTTGCCAGTCTTGGGGCTTGAAATCTAGGCTTGGGCTCTGTCCCTGGGCTGCTTTTGCTCAAGGCTAGTTCTCTACCACTTGAGCCACAGCACCACTTCTGATTTTTCTGAGTAGTTTACTAACGCACTTTCCTGCCCAGGCTGGCTTTGAACTGTGATCCTCAGATGTCAGCCTCCTGAGTAGCTAGGATTATAGATATGAGCCACCAGCACTTTCTTAATAAACAACCATTCCAGCTATGAATTAATATTTTTTATTGATTTGCTGCTCCATAGTGACTATATTCTTGGAAACACCTTTATTGGTTTTGTTCTGTTTTTTGTTTTTGTTTTTTCATACTAGAAATCGACAAGGGCTATATACATGCTAAGCAATCACACTACCACTGAGCTATACATACCACCAGCCTTAGGGTTTTAAAATAGGTAGCAGGCCACTTTGGAAAGCAGTATGAAGGTTCTTCAAAAGACTCCACATAGAGCTCCCCTATGACCCAGCAATCCCTTTTTGGGCAAATGATCACAAATAAGACCATACTAAAGTTACCAGCACAACTATGTTTATTGCAGCATTATTTACCATAGCTAAGATATGGAACCAACCCAGATGCCCCTCAGTAGATGAATGGATAAAGAAAATGTGATATATATATATATATATATATATATGTATATATAATATATATAAAGAAATTCTATCCCTCCATCAAAAAGAATGACATTGCAGAGTTCGACTCCTCAGCACCACATAAGCAAAAAGAAAAAAGCTGGAAGTGGCACTGTGGCTCAAGTGGTAGAGCGCTAGCCTTGAGCTGAAGAGCTGAGGGACAGCACCCAGGCCCAGAGTTCAGGCCCCATGACTGGACCAAAAAAAAATTATAAATAAATAAATAGGCTGCAGGGATATGTTATTTTCTCAATGGAATGTATTTCTGGCTACTAAATACAAATATTTACTAGAATATTTTATGATTTTTCTTTACAAGTTTTTCTTGATAGGATTTTCTTTTTTCTATTTTTTTAAAAAGTTATAGGAAAGCCTGTATGTTCTCAAAGATTTTTTTTAATTTAATTAATTTATTTTTGTATGTGTAAACATACATACTGGATTTCTATGTTTTTCAAAGATATATACCATACATTTTCTTTGGGAGTTCTAGATAGCAAAATATGTTTTTTATATCCTCATGGCATCCTTTATTTCAGTTTTAGATCTATCTATCCAAACTGGCTAGAGGTTTCAGAACTATTAAAATGGTAGTAACTGTTACTGAATGGAGAATGTCCTTATATTATTAATAGGGACATTAATAGTGTTAATAGGTCAACAGTTAAGTACTTTTACTTGTAGTGTTTTTTAGAATTGATAGAACCTGGTTGCCATGGAGATAGTTTTTCCACACCAAATGAAGAAATGCTGTTCCTTTCCAAACACTCCAAAGACTCAGGAATCACTAGATATAAATTCTTCTTTCCACTTACCAAGTGGTCAATCCAGTCATCCTAGGATATGGTGAAGTTCACAAGTCATACTTCACAAAACCATTTTTGCCTACTTACATGCAAATGTTTTAGACCACCTGTACAGACTGAACCTGTTTGTTCTCTATGACAGAAAAGAAGGAAGAAATCTACAATGAAGCACAAAATACCCAATTTAGATCATCTCTTTTTGCTTAACGTCTGTGAGTATGACAGGCCAGAGTCTCTGCTCAAGAAACCAATAATCATACATCTCATTTTCATTTCACTTGCTCAGCTATAAATACTACTATTATGGTTTGATTTCCTCTGTGTGTGCACGGAGGGGGTGCTTGTACAGAAGCTTGAATTCAAGGCCTTTAGCTTTTGCTTGGCCTTATCATTCAAAGCTGTCAACCTACCACTTTGCCAACCTCCATTTCTGATTTGTTTGTTTTGGTGTTTAATTGGAGATAAGAACCTCACAGACTTTTCTACCCAGGGTGGCTTCAAAATGTGATCCTCAGAGCACAGCCTCCTGAGTTACTAGGATTACAGCTGTGAGCCACCAGTGGCCACTTTTGGTTTGACTTCTGAAAGTAATGTCATAAACAGTGTGAAAAATTTCACAATTAAATTAAAATTACAACTAATTTTTTTTGCTGTTGTCAGTCATGGGACTTGAACTCTGGGCCTGGGTGCTGTCCTTGAGCTCTTCAGCTCAAGGTTAGCACTCTACCACTTGAGCTACAACACCATTTCCACAACTATTTTTAATATTTTAAAGTAAAAATGCAGAATTGATCATAATTCCATCTGAGGTGGGGGGGGTAAAAAGAAAAATCATAGAAACACATATGGGTTACCCAGAAAGACAAAAAAATCCTCGATGAAGACCCCTCAGTGACATGGAGGCTCAGATTTGCCTGCTCTAAAAACATTACCCTAAAGAGGCTGACCTAACAGGAGGAGGGAAAATGTTTACTTTCTGTGACACTATCAACAGAATCTATTAAAATGACATTCAACATATGAATGATGAAGAAAAAACACTTTTTTCCAAAAAATATCTTCTAGTAAAATCAGAATGTTTTAGATACTGACAATGATGGTACTTTTGAAAATTCTAATATTATCTATAAACTTCAGTATCCTTCATAGGGCCATTTACCTGACTATGGTGATGTCCCACATTCTCCTAACACCCCTCCCCTAAATTCTTAGGACTTGATCATCATTTTACTTCTCATTCAAACTATCATTTCAAGGCACTCATAAATGTGTGACTAAGCAATTCATTCTCAAATATACTGAGTGGCTTAACCTACCTGTAGTTATCTGATCGTGTTTTAAAAATATCAGGAAGGGGTAGCTCAATCAATTATACCTACTTAGTGAATATGTAATATATAATGTCACTCAGTCTTGACACTGTTGTTTGGTGCAGACGGCATTATCCCTGTTACAAAAACTGAGGGATGTGAGGCTGACAGAGGTTAAGCAGCCGGACTAGTCTCAAATAGTTGGAGAATGGCAGAATTAATGTTCTATTCCAGGTTTCATTACCTTCAAAAACTAATCTCCCTAAGGCACTGGTAGCTCACTGTTAGCTAGTGAAACTCTTAGCCAGGCACCAGTGGTTCATACCTGTAATACTAGCAACTCAAGAGGCTGAGATCTGAGGATCGCAGTTCAAAGCCAGCCCAGGTAGGAACCTCCGTGAGACTCTTATCTCCAATAAAGCACCAGAAAACTGGAACTGGTGCTGTGGCTTAAATGGTAAAGCACTAGCCTTGAGCTAAATAGCTGAGGGAAAGCACCCAGACCCAGAGTTCAAGCCCCACAACTGAAAAAAAAAACCCTCTTATATCTAATTAACCACTAAAAAGCTGAAGGCAGAGGTGGGGCTTAAAAGGTAGGTTCACCTTGAGCAAAAAAAGCAAAGGATTAACATGAGGTCAAGCCTCAGTATTGGCAGACATTGCACAAGGGTGTGCACCACACACACAATCACACATAAACTCACACACACACACACAAATGCTAGTCTGTATCCTGAACAGTTGCTTTTCTTCCTCACTCATCTCTCCCTGTGGATATTTTTTTATCTGAGCTCACTGAAAATACTTGTAAGATGCATTTGCTCTAAATTCTGGAAATATAACTGCAGATTTCACCAATAAATAAAAGACCTAAACCTATGAATTAAACTTTTAAAAGTCAAACATTATTATTTGGTTAACTGAATGTTAATAAGTGTACATTATTTATTTATAAGAAGTTTTGAAAACAAGTTGTTAAATTCATGACGTAGAGTTCAACAAAACATACTTTCTTTAAAAATGCTATTCACTTACACTGACAGCATTAATATCCGAGGCGTGTCCTGTGAAAGACTGTCTACACATTCCATCTCTAATATCCCATAATTTGGAAGAAGCATCACAAGCACCAGAAATGAAAGTCCTCATGTCAGGACTCAGGGAAAGACTCATCACATCTCCAGAATGCCCCGTGAATGTGGTGGTCTGCTGGGCAGTTTCGATATCCCACAAAGCACTAGAAATAAGTAAATATAAATATATATATAAACACATAACTATATCTCTTTCTCCAGTTACTAGAATTCTCACCCCCCAAGATCAACATTCTTCTTGAGGAAAACTTACCAAGTTGTATCTCCTGAACTTGTAACAATTTGGCTATCATCTAAAAATCGACAGCAGGACAAGTAGCCTATAGCACAGAGAGTAGCAAATTTTAGATTATCATTGATAAAATAACAGTTACCTTGTGAAATAGTAGTATACTTGAATATAAAATATCTGGCCAATAAGTATTTGTCAATATGATCTATAATTTTGCTTTTAATTGCTTCAAATTCTCTGCTGTCTTCAGCAAGTTTTGTCAACAAGTCTGCTGAGTACTTAGTATGTCAGTGACACTGAGTGAAGACTCAGTACCTATCCCTTGATTAGAGAAGCATGATACTTTACACACATAACTCTAATCCATGACAGACAGTGCTAAGTACCCTGGAGAGTACCTTAAAATACTGTGAGAAATTAGAACCACACCAATGAAGGCTTTCTGACAGATGTGGCACTTGAATATTTAGCCTTTATCAGTAGCAAAATGTGAAAATGGCAGAAAATACCACATTAATATTTAAGATTTATTGTAAAGCATGATCAAGGAATAATATCTAAATTACAGATAAGTACCAATAAATCCCTATTTAATGCCTTAACCAAATTCTACACTAGTGAATTATGAGATGGACACTGGCAAGTAAAACAGTTCACAACCACACAGTGAGAAGTACTTCATGAAGTACTTCGTGATGCACCATGTATCACACCCTGTGTGGTAGCAGAAAATAAGAGAAACTTATATTTGCTTTTTTAATTTTTAATTATTGATTGGATTTTTGTAGTAAATTAATATTTTTATTTTATTTTTTAAAGGAAAATAAGATTATGGAGCTGGTAGCCAGGTGATGGTGGCTTATACCTATAACCCTAGCTTTTCAGAAGGCTGAGATCTAAGAGTCAAGGTTTAAAGCTAACCTGGGTAAAAATATATGAAATTCTTATCTGCAATTTCCCTGCAAAAAGCCAGAAGTAAAGATGTGGCTCAAGTGGTAGACTGCCAGCCTTCAGTGAAAAAACCAAGTGAGGGCATGAGGCCCCAAATTCAAGCCCTTGTAATGGCGCATGCGTGCATGCACGCGCACGCGCGCGCGCGCACACACACACACACACACACACACACACATTACAGGGCTGTAAGTACAGTTCTGTGGTAGAGCACCTACTTAGCATTCAAGAGTCCAATCCCTAGCTTACTGCTAGGGATATATAAAAATGATGGAATATATGACGTGTGTGTGTGTGTGTGTGTGTGTGTGTGTGTGTGTGTGTGTGTGTGTGTGTGTGTGTGTGTGTGTGCTGGTTCTAGAGTTTGAAATCAGCCTAGTGGCTGTCCCTAAGCTTTTAAGCTCAAGATTAGCCCTTTACTACTTGAACTACAGCTCCACTTACAGCTTTTTTGGTGGTTAATTGTAGATGAGAGTCTCACAGACTTTCCTGCCTGGACTGGCTTCAAACTGAGATCCCCAGGTATCAGCCTCCTGAGTAGCTAGGACTACAGGCTTGAGTCTCCAGTGCCTGGCCTAGATATATGACTTTTAAAAGTTACTCTTTTCCTACTTCTTAGTAATTTCCACTATTCTTCAATTATCACTCATCTTTTTTTTTTTTTGGTCAGTCATGGGGCTTGAACTCTGGCCTGAGCTCTTCAGCACAAGGTGAGTGCTTTTTTGCTTGAGCCACAGTGCCACTTCTGGTTTTCTAGTGGTTTATTGGAGATAAGAGTCTCACGGAGTTTCTTGCCCAGGCTGGCTTTGAACCATGATCCTCAGATCTCAGCCTCCTGACTAGCTAGGATTACAGACGTGAGCCACCAGCGCCCGGCTTATCACTCATTCTTTAGCTATGTGTCTAGGAAAGTAGTGGTAGGCAGTGTGATTGAGAAGAAAGGAGGAGTATTTAGTGATATGCTCACCTGTGTGACCAGGCAGCTCTCGACTAACTCTCACGTTCCCTTCTCTTGTTTTTAAGTTGTATATAGAGCAGATGTTGTCCAAGCCTCCACAAGCAACATAGTTACCAGAAGGGGCATAGGCACAAGTCATCACCCAGGAGGACCTCAGAGGAATGGCATGCATCTAGGACATAAATACAGAGCATAGAAACTATTACTGGGGAAATAACACAAGAAGTCAATTCATTTTAATTCTATCTACAATTAAGCCAAAGTTAGATCTAAAATTAAGTATAGCTAGGAAAAATAAGTCAAATTAAATACAGAAAATAATGGATTGAGAAAGTGAACAACAAAAATTAAAATACCAATACATATAAAAATACCTATTTTTCTGTATTATCATTCAGAGTTAAGAAGGGATCTCTTTTAGATGTCATTCCTTTACTAGAAGGAAAAATATAGGATTTTTTTTTTTGGTCGGTTGTGGGGCTTGGGCTTGGGCGCTGTCCCTCAGCTCTTCAGCTCAAGGCAAGCACTCTACTACTTGAGCCACAGCGCCACTTCCAGTTTTCTAGTTTTGTTGGAGAGAAGAGTCTCATGGACTTTCCTGCCTGGACTGGCTTTGAACCATGATCCTCAGATCTCAGCCTCCTGAGTGGCTAGGATTGCAGGCATAAGCCACTGGCGCCCAGCTCAGGATGTTTTAATGTTTAGACATTTTAATAAAATTGTTTTTACTAATGCTCAAAAGAGTAATTTCTTACAATACAATATTGAACAATAAATAAAAGGAGAGGTAATGAACACATATTTGAGTCACTCCAAATTGTTTGTACCCAAAGAGATCTCACTATTATTCATCTATTATGAAGTATGTTAACTCCCTCAAGATAGCTTTGCATTGACCTAGTTACTCCCATCTGGTGTCTCATTAAGCCAATACCAATCAATTTTCTGGCCATAGGTAAAGGTTTAGGGTATATTCCAAGTGAAGATTGTTTGTACAGGTGTCAGCATTTCATGAGATTACTGCTCTCACTTAACCTAATATATAATATATAATGATATAATAATATATAATACATAAAATTTTTGGTCGGTTATGAGGCTTGAACTCTCGACCTGGATACTGTCTCTGAGTTCTTCAACTCAAGGAGAGCACTCTACCACTTGAGCCACAGCACCATTTGTTTTTTTCTGGTGGTTAACTGGAGATAAGAGTCTCATGGACTTTCCTGCCTAGGCTGGCTTTGAACTGCAATCCTCAGATCTCAACCTCCTAAGAAGCTAGGACTATAGGCATGAGCCACCAACACCTGGCTGTAAATTAATATTTTAAGTGACATTTCTTTTAGTTTTAGGAAAATGTGTTTAAAAGAGACACACTTTAATTTCCATTAATACAGAAAAACTAGTGTTATATACTTGATTTTATTAGCTTTACACTCTTGAGTCTGAATGGGGGAAGAACCTGAGGTAGAGCTCAGGGTAGAGCATTTGCTTAGATAAAGGAGGGCCTAGATCTGTGCTCAACATCAAAATCAATCAAGTTAAAGTTATTATTTTACAAAATACTATTTTCACATGCTGCAATATATACACAGAATATACTTATGAAAGTATTCACAAGTTTTTCTACTACAATTCACCAACTCTAAATCAGTGTATAGTGCCTCCCCATGGAAATAAGAGAATCCACAGTCTTTTACCACTAAGATATCTAAGTCAGATGTAATTTACCTCCAATCTAGCAGCCCAGAAACAGAAATCAATGACTGGACTGGAAAAGTTTTACACTAATCATCCAATCTACCTAAAACTAGGAATTAAAAAAACTCAAGGTTATTTTATATTTATATATATATATTTAAATATAAATATATATATTTATATTAGGAAAGGGAAATATTTTTAAAGTACCAGTTATACATGAAGATGATGCTCTTCCCTAAAATTTAAATATGAAAAAAGTATAATATTCAGTAAAAACACATTGAACAATATTCTTGTACTTTGTACCTGGACATGAAATGACTAAATATAAAAATCAGCCGTAGGCCCAAAAAGATGATCTAGATTAAAATAAATGAAATAAGCAACACAATGCAATTAAAGTTTGAAGTAAGAATAAAGGAACTAGTAGACAATAAATCAAATACAATGTGGTTTAAATGAATTAAAAAATTACCTTATTTGTTGTATAGCTATCCCAAATAATTAATTTTCCATCTTGGGAAGCACTGACTAATAGCCTACAGGAAGAAACACAAAAATAATTTGACACTTGGAGGAAAAAAGTAGTTAAGCATTATGTTAATGCCACACAGTTTGAAGAAGAATAAAAAAACCTTTGTAATAAAAAAAACTTGGTACCAAAGATTTTCTTCCAACTTAAAAAATTTTGAATGCATGACATAAAATTTAGCAATTGACTAAAATATCTCTGTTTTTCATGGTGATGACACATTTGTTATAATTCAAGGTTCTGGTAGATATTCATTGACTGATTTACTATTAAACACTGACTTACTTCAATTTAATGGCCACATAGCACATACAGGCCTAATGACAATACCTCATCCAATTCAAAGCTATCAACTGAGTGACTGAAAATGCTACAAGGCACAAGGAAGGACATCCCTCCTGCTCACAGAGACACTATATTTGGTGGAGATGAGGCATACACTGTATACCTACAACAACCATGTTAAGTAAAGTGTGTCAGAAGAATGATATGAAAATATCTCAAGACTAAACCAAGAACAAATAACTGTTAGTTAAATTAATCAAGTAACACATTTTTCGAAAAGGAGTTTTGAGAGCAAAAACTTCAGAAAAGTCTATGTTCAGCAGTGACAGTATAGTCAATGAGAACAGGCAGAAAAAGTACAGTCATAACCCAGGAACTTCGGTCTTCTAGTTGCATAGTTTGTGAGAAACCAAAGTAAAGCAAGAAAAGTAAAACTGGACTTAAACTGCAGAAAGCTTTGTTTGCTAGCTAAAGGCTATGAACTCTTTTTTTTTTGGTGGGCCTTGCACTATCTAAGCAGCCACTCTACTACTTTGCACTCAATTCCTTTTGTGTTAGTTGTATTTTGAACACAGGTCTCAATACTGCTTAGGTTGGTCTGTAATGTGATCCACCTGTACATCTCCCATATACCTGGGAAGACAGATGTGCAACACTGTATTTGGCTTTTTATTGGTAAACACAGAATTATTCCATTTAATTAGTTTTTTCATCCAGGCTTTCCTCAAACCACAATCCTCCTGAGCTCAGTCTTCAAAGTAGCTAGAATTACAAGCATGAGCCATTATGCCCTACTGGGTATGAACTCTTTACTATGTATCAATCTCTAAATTTTTAGTTCTGTTCTGAAATTTGTCTCCATGGTATAAAACACACAAAACAACTGGGCATGGATGGCTTACACCTGCTTAGTTACTCAAGAAGCTGAGATTCTGAGGATCATGGCTCAAAGCCATGCCAGGCAGGAAAGTCCATGAGATTCTTATTCTTAATTAAACACTAAAATCATGAAGTGGAACTTTGATGGGTGAGACAAGTGGTAGAGTGCTAGCATTGAGTACAAAAGCTCACAGACAGGGCTCTGGACCTGAGATCAAGCCCTAGTACAGGAACCATAAAAACAAACAAACAAATACATAAATGGACATATAATGAAAATATACAAAAACATTCAGTTCTCTGCTGTATAGGTAAAAAAAACAGCACAATATAAGCTTAACTACTTTACAAAAGGGAAGATCCCATCATGGAGTGTGGAATGGACTTACAGAAAATTCTCAATATTAAGTTGGCATCATTTGCTGCTTAGTTTCTCTGTATACTCAAAAGACAGTAAGACATTTTTTTCAATATTAGACCTTGTTCATGGCAATATTAAAACATTGGGAGGGTGGGGCTGGGAAGGTGGCTCAGTGGTAGAGTGCTTGCCTTGCATGCATGAGGCCCTGGGCTTGATTCCTCAGCACCACATAAGCAGAAAAAGCCAGAAGTAGTGTTCAAGTGGTAGAGCCCTAGCCTTGAGCTGAAGAGCTTAGGGACAGCACCCAGGCCCAGAGTTCAGGCCCAAGACCAACAAAAAACAAAACAAAAAACATTGGCAATTATTTAGAATCTAATGGCACATGGAGAAAAAGCTAACTATTTTCTTCTTGGTAATTTTTCTCAATAAAAACAAATGGACTCGGGGCTGGGAAGGTGGCTCAGTGGTAGAATGCTTGCCTTGCATGCATGAGGCCCTGGGTTTGATTCCTCAGCACCACATAAGCAGAAAAAGCTGGAAGTGATGCTTTGGCTCAAGTGGTAGGGCGCTAGCCTTGAGCTGAAGAGCTAAGGGACAGTGCTCAGGCCCAGAGTTCAGGCCCCATGACCGGCAAACACACACACACACACACACACACACACACACACACACACACACACACAATGGACTCATCTGTTAAACTGTCATAACAAAATGAAGTAGATTGGCAACAGCATACTGATGAAAAGATCACTAAGTAATGAACTAATCATTAGAATTGGTGTGAGATGCGATTCTGGGTATTATCTTTGTTTCTGAGAAAATATTCAGGAAAAGAAGAACTACTAACATTGTTTCAAAGTTTGGGGTAAAAAGTTTGTTGTATCAACAAGGCAAAACATTTTAACCTTTAAAACAATAATAAAACATTTGTCCTAGCTTTATGACACAATTTTATCATCCCCTCCTAAAAAGCATATGTCCTTCATTACTGTACTCAAGAATCCTTATTTCTGTTGGCGAGTAATTGGTAAGGAAGTTTTATCTGTAGAATTTTAGTGCCTTCTGCAATAAGAGCTTATATATGCAACTTTTTTTTTAAAGTCAAGTGTATCGGGTGATGGTGGCTCACATCTGTATTCTGACTATTCAGAAGGCTGAAATCCGAGAATCAATTAAAGTTTTATCTCCAAATAACCACCCGAAAGCTAGAAGTAGAGCTGTGTCTCAAGTGGTTAAGTGAATGGCTCATATAAGCAATCCTAGCTACTCAGGAGGCTAAGATCTGAGGGTCTATGTTTGAAGCCAGCTTGGTTAGAAAAGTCTATAAGATTCTTATCTTCATTTAAATACACACACACACACACCACACACACGTACACACGCACACGCGCGCAAAACATTAGTGGAGCTGTGGCCCAAGTGACAGGATGCTCTTTCTTATTTATTTATTTTTATTTGCCTGTCCTGGGCCTTGAACTTAGGGTCTGGGTTCTGTGCCAGAACCTTTCTATGCTCAAGGCGAGGTCTCTATCACTTGAGTCACAGCGCCACTTCAGGATTTTTCTGTTTATGTGGTACTGAGGAATTGGGTCCAGGGCTTCATGCATGCTAGACAAGCACTCTACCACTAAGCCACATTCCCAGGCCAGAATGCTACTCATGAGCAAGCTAAGTCAGAGAGCAAGAACAAGGCCTTGAATTCAAGCACCATTACTGGCCAAAAGAAAAATATATGTCTCTGTTTGGGACATTACCCAACAATGTTAAACTAAACCACAAATACAAGTTAGCCACCATGGTGGCAGGCAGACATGCTGGAAAAAGCACAGGCAATACTGCAACCGTGAGAAGATAGTGAATCGTAGTGACCAAGACATCTAAATTGCAAACCCAGTTTATCATGGTGTCCATGTGTACTTGCAGACACTAAGACTCACACACTCCAGCACATGTAAGTGTTAGGCTTGAAGGGTAAAAGATGTATTCAATTAAGCATCTTTGTATCACAGAATCTAATCCTAGATACAAAATTATAGCAATAGCTAGCAACTTGCACAAAGAAGACATTTAACAAGTATTTGCTTGTTAACTGAAATTTCACTGGTTTGGGGCTAAGCATAGTGGTGCATACTTATAATCCTAGTGTTCAGGTGGCTCAGTGAAAAGGATGGAGAGTTCAGAAACCAGCCTGGACAGGCTACTCAGTGAGATTCTGGAAATAAACAAATATATATGTATATGTATGTATGTACATATACATGTATATATGTATGTGTGTATGCATATATGTATATATGTAAGTCTAATACCCCAGTGCCAAATCCTTTCTAAATAGTTTTCTCAAATATTAAATTTTTTAGCATAGTTCACTAATTCATAAGAAATGAATAAGTGTTTGCTTCAGCAGCACATATACTAAAATTGGAACGATACAGAGAAGATTAGCATGGCCCCTGCGCATGGATGACATGCAAATTCGTGAAGCATTCCGTATTTTTGTATTCAAATGTTTTTTTCTTTCATTTGATTGTTTCTAACACATTTATAAGATGATTTCTTTGTTGCTTTGTATGTCCCTCCCCCATGGTATAACCCCTGCTTTCACTGTATTTGAGGTTGGCATAATTTGTGGAGGGGAAGGGAAAAAACAAATCGTTTAAACAGGGATACAGGTGGATCCATTGCAACAATGAGATGTACAAGTCATTATGTGGAAAAACAAACTTTACAACTTTGGTGTTGGGGGGGAGGATTGGGTTGGGGGGAAAGATGGGAATGGATGGGAAGGGGAAACAGAGGAGGAGGCTATAATGCTTGATAAGAAATGTATTCATTATCTTGCCCATGTAATTGTAACCCCTCTGTACAGTATTTTCACAATAAAAAAAAAGAAATGAGTAAGGGTAATATCAGTTCACCTGTTTAAAAGTATTTATGAGAGATTGATTAATTTTCCACATTAAAGCTTTTAAACTTCCAGGGTAGAGGTGTAGCCCATTGCCTCACCATGCATACCTTTGCCTAGCATACATGAAGGGAGGGGAAGAGAGAGGAAAGGAAGGGAAGGAAAGGGAAGGGGAAGGAGGGAAAGGGAGAGGATAGAGGGGAGGGAAGGGAAGGGGAGGAAAGGAAGGAAAAGAAGAGGAAGGGAGGGGAAGAGGGGGGAAGGGAGGGGAAAGGAGGGGAAGGAGGGAAAGGAAGGGAAGGAAGGAAGAAAAAAAAGAAAGAAACAAGACAGCAGCGGTGGTTCACACCTATAATCCTAGCTATTAAGGAGGCTGTGAATCAAGGTTCAAAGCCAGCCAAGGCAGGAAAGGTCTGTGAGACTCTTATCACTATTAATCACAGAAACGTGATGCTGTAGCTCAAGTGGTAGAGTGCTAGCCTTGAGCAAAAGGAGCTTAAGGACATTGCCCAGGCCCAGAGTTCAAGCCCCAGGACAGTGTCCCCCACACATCCCCAAAATAAAAAAGAAAGAAAGACAGAAATAAAGAGAGAAAGAATAAAAGAAAGGAAAAAAAGGAGAGAGGAAGAGAGGGAGGAAGGAAAGGAGAGAGAAGACAGAGAGAAAAGGAAGAGAATCTAGCTGGCCATGGTAGCCCATACCCATAATCCAGCAACAGTGGAGGTAAGTTTAGGTAAGTGATCTGAGGCCAGTCCTGGGGAAAAAATTCAAGACCATATCTGAAAAATAACTAAAGCAATTGAGAATCATGAGTCAAGTAACAGAATGCCTGCCCAGTAAGTTTAAACCTCAGTACCACTAAAGAAGTTTTGAAACTCCTTAAGTATCAATGAATATTCTTAGTGAAAGCCAAGTGTTCATATTTGATGCTTTTTCTGCAAACAGCTTATAGTTTGTCTTTAATATGAGAAAAAAGCAAATAATATTAATAAAAATCACTCTGCTAGCAGTTCGAAAATGACAGGCACAAACCTTGAATCATATCCCCAATGCATAGCATAGATTTTAGCTAGGTGGCCTCGCAGAGTGCGTCTTGTTCGCATTTGTATTCGCCCCACGGAGTCCATGTTTGATGCGATCTTTAGAAAGCAAGAAAAATGTTACTGTTTACCTTAAACATAATTCAAGAGCTAACCTAAAAACAATAGGCTTACAAAAAGCACGTATGAAATTTGTATGAATTCAAAGTAATTTATTATAAATAATTCCATATAACTGTTATGGGATCAAAATATTGTTCATAAAACCTATGATTAATATTAAAATAATCCTACATGCATTTACAGGTATGAATATATTCTCACACTATCACTGCAAAGAACAAATGAATATCTAAACATTAGAAAAGAACCACTACCTACACTAGAGACTAAGAAGGGTAGAGGGGACAGAGGAAGACTGGTAACAGGCACCACAATACAATGGCATAGGAAGATCAGATTCTTATGTTCCACAGTACAGTAGAGTGACTATAGTTTACAACAGCCTATTATATATTTTATGAAGATATAGAAGAAAGAATCTCAGAGCCACCAAACACAGAGCAGCAGTAAATGTCTGAGAAGAATGTTCATTACTCTGATTTGATCACTACATACATGTATTTAATCATCACACCCTACACATAAATTTGTATAATTATGTAACAATTAAGAAAAATATATCACCCACAAATAAAAGTTTAGAAGTATATCACCAATAATTTTTTAAAGGACAGTTTTATATCTATAGCAGAAAAATAATTCCTTAATAAAAGTGATCAGTATTAATTTAACTAATGAGTTAATTAAATTAATGAATATCGAGGAAATGCTTAATCAGGGTATACCAGAAAGAATCAGAAACTAAAAAAGATTCAGAAAGTACTTTAAAACAAGCATAAACAGCTATGCACAGGCATTCATGCCTTAGCTATTCAAGAGGCTAAGATCTGAGGTTCATAGCTATAAGCCAGCCCAGGTGAGAAGTCTATTAAGACTCTCATCTCCAATTAACCATCAAAAAACTGGGAGTTGAGCTGCTTCTCAAGTGCTCTACGCACCAGCCTTGAGGGAAAAAGCTAAGGGTCAACACACCCAGGCCCCAGTTCCAAGCCCCAATACCAACACAAAAAGAAAAACAACAAACAGCACAAAATAGACTAATGCACATATTTTTCAGACTTCTATATTAACAATATGAATGGGTTAGGTTGAAGGGTGGGGGGAAATGGCAGATCAAGATGTGTAATATACATAAACTTTTGTTAAATGGCAAAAAATTCAATATGTATCCTAAAAAATTAAGAAAAATAAGGGAAGGGATGGGTTGGGAAAAAGCTGGGTGAGAATGTTGAAAGGGATGACATTGATCAAGATGCACTGTATTCATAGACTTTTGTTGAATGGCAATTCCTTTGTATAACTACTTAAAGATAATAAAAATATTTAAAAATAAAAAGTGCTAAAATCAAATACTTGAATTATATAGCATTGGACAAATTTCAAAGGATTTGACACAGATTTATTTCATATTAAGTACTAAGTAAATTAATTTAAACATCCATATTCGTGTCAAGTTGTTTTATAAAAATTATTAAAATGCACAAAAAACCTTACCTGCACAAGTGTGGCATCATTACATGCTTTCCTAGCATCCTAAAGTAAAGAAAAATGATTATACATTTAGATATGGAAATCTCTCCAATACGATTAAAATACATTTTCATAGTTTAAATAAGGATACAGGTGGAACCGTTGCAACAATGAGAAGTACAAGCTGTCATGTCGAAAACGAACTTTACAACTTTGGTGGGGGGGGGAGGGGGGAGGATTCGGGGGGGGGGTGGAGGAGGCTGGGAAGGGATAGGAAGGGTAAACAAAGGAGGAGGCTACAATGCTTGATAAGAAATGTACTAATTATCTTGCATGTAATTGTAACCCCTCTGTACAGTATTTTCACAATAAAAAAAGAAAGATGTTAAAAATATCAGAGCATTCAAAATTAAAATGTTAGAATACAAAAATATCTTACCAATAGTTACTTGCAAATTTATGTTATTCAAATAATAGAAACATTTCAAGAAATTTATTCTTACAAAAGGTATACATTAGAAAACAGACTATAAAAGGATTCCTTTTGGTGCGTGGGGGGGGGGAAGGATTGGGGGGGAGGGGGAGGCTGGGAAGGGATGTGAAGAGTAAACAAGGAGGCTGCAATGCTTGGTAAGAAATGTATGCATTATCCTGCCCATGTAATTGTAACCCCTCTGTACAGTATGTTCACAAATAAAATAAAATAAAATAAGAAAAAAAAGAGGATTCCTTGCCATCTACCACAACAAAAATACAAGATTTGATATAAATCATTAGTACAAAAGAAAAACAATGACATATTTCTCATTCTAAATTTTTAAAAAATGACAAAATAAAATAAAATATATTTTCTTTTTAATTTACAATACAGTAATTCATTTAGCTGAGTGCCCAAGGCTCAGGCCTACAATCATATCTATTCAGGAGGCCGAGATATGAGGATCAAGGTTCAAAGCTAGTCTGGACAGGAAAGTCCGTGAGACTCTTATCTCCAATAAACCACCAACAATTCAGAAGTGGAGCAGTAGCTCAAGTGGTAGAGTATTAGCCTCAAGCAAAAAAAGCTCAAGGACAGTGCCAAAGCCCTGAGTTCAAGGTCCAGGAATGGTAAACACATACACACACACACAGACACACACACACACACAGACAGACAGACACACACACACACACCAAGTATAATAAAATAGAATGCATTTCTATTATGTCATGCATTTATATCATCTAGTGTACTATACTTTAGGTAAAACTATAGTTAGACTATATTTCCAGAAAGGAAGGGAAAGAAAATAAGGAAGAAAAAGTCTTTTTTTGGGGGAGGTTAACTGTATTTTTTTTTGTCTTTTCTTTTTTGGTACTGGGGATCGAACCCAGGACGTTGCACTTGCTAGGCAAGCGCTTTGCCACTGAGCTATATCCCAGCCCAAGAAAAAGTCTTTATAGTGTGACAAGATTAAATGGAGGAGAAAAGAACATGGTATTGTAAGAATATGTGGTTACTTGAAATCATGGGAGATTATATAACAGAGATGTGCCTATGGCCTCTTCTTTGGAAGATGTAGAAATGATTAAAACAGAATTAATTTTCCATCCTGGTACAAATAGCAAGACAAATATAAACAAGGAATCAAATATAAGACTAACTATGGTCAGCTCAGTCACTGAAGTCCAAAGTGCTATATGAGTAAGGAACTGCTACTCATTAGCATTGTGTTTTAGGTAATCACCTGTTCAGACCTACAAAGTGGCCCATGGTATTTCTGCTTCACATCAAAGACAATGAACATTAAAAAGTTAAGTAATTTTTCCATGGCCACAACTAATGCCATTCTACTTTCCAAAAGAAAGTGAACAAATCCAAGTGGGGACTTGATTTAGGACTTTTAAAGAGGAGTATTAGGACTCGAGAAATATTCCAAAGGACAACTGGACCATGGGTAGTGTAATTCCAGGCACAGGAAACAAACTGATAAAAGGCAAAAAATTGGACTACATTCAAGAAATGGTAAATTAGCAGCCAAATTAGTACCTCCATAGCCTAGGTTGTAGAGAGAATGGTAAATATGACTGGGAGGCATCCTTTGTGAATGAACACAAGCTTTGGAATCAAAACATACTTGGTCTGGTGGCCATACCTGTAATCTTTGCTACTCAGGAGGCCAAGATCTGAGGATCCCATTTTAAAGCCAGCCTTGGCAGGAAAGTCCATGAGACTCGTATCTTCAATTAACCACCAAAAAGCCAGAAGTGGAGCTATCGCTCAAGTGGTAGAGCTCTAGCCTTGAACATAAGGGGCAGTGCTTGCCCCTGAGCTCAATCCCTAGGTACAAGCACACATATACACAAAAATAACAAACAAAACAACAACAAAAGCTAAACAAAAATCCTGATCTGATTCTGAGATTTATTAGCAGTAGTTATGTTATCTGAACAACTTATGAACTCTCACTGAACCAAGGTTTACTCAAGTATAAAATGAAGTTATGCATTCTCACTGAACCAAGGTCTACTCAAGTATAAAGTAATTACAGTTACAAGGAGGCTAAAAGGAGCTGGACATGGGACCACGGGCTAGGACAATTTTCACTTAGTTACTCTTGCTCAGTATGTGGAGTGATACCAAGTAGGGGATGGAGAGAATTCATTCTGGTGGGTTGGGAATGTAGCCCAGTGTTTGAGTGCTTACTTATCATGCATGAGGACCAAGGTTCAGGTCTCCACATTGAAAATAGTAACAATTTTAAGTTAATTAATTAAAAATTCTGGCAGTAGGGGGAGGCTGGGAAGGGATGGGAAGGGGAAACAAAGGAGGAGGCTACAATGCTTGATAAGAAATGTACTCCCTAAATTCTGGCAGTAGAAATGCATACTGAGTGTCTCTTGTCTGAAAATTCAAAATCTGAAAGGCTCCCAAATCCCAAAGATATACAATCCTAAAAATTTCTGGTGCTAAGCATTTTGCCTAAGAGATACTCCACCTAACCTCTACTCAGACATTAGTGAAGTCTTCTCCACTTGCTCCAGGCAAAGCAAGCATCTTTGTTTTGACAGCCTTGTTTATACTTATAAGATTTAGCAATCTTCTTCACATTTTTGCCCAGGGTTGACTTCTTCATGATACTCTTACCTATGGCCTCCTGCATGGCTGGAATCACAGGCACATGCCACACTCCTGGCTTGCTGATTGATTTTTTGCCATGATTTTGAATCATGATTCTCTGGATCTCTCTGCCTCCCAAGTAGCTGAGATTGCAGAAGTCAGCTACTATACTTGTCCCTTTCTTCTCTTTTCCTGCAATATCTCTATATAGAGATTCTTTACTTTTAAATTATATCATCTTCAATAGCTATTGCAACAATTCCACTTTCTCAGACATTCTCCCTGCTTGTGCTAAAATTCTTCATTTACATTCATAGATTTTATTTTTCACTGTGAAAGGAAGAGCCAGCTTCTACATTACTCACAATGCAGTCCTTTTTCTTCTACCTATTTTACAGAGAAACTATATTTTTCATTAAAAATATTTATTTTATTATTTTTTAGTTGTAAAAGGAATGAATGCAATGTATGTTGATCAATGTCACCCCTTTCAACGTTCTCACCCATCCCTCTTCTGGTTTTTTTTGTTTGTTTTTGTCGGTTGTGGGGCTTGAACTCTGAGCTTGGGTGCTGTCCTTGCGCTCTTCAGCTCAAGTCGAGTGCTTTACCACTTGAGCCTCAGCACCACTTCCGGTTTTCTAGTGGTTTATTGGAGATAAAAGTCTCAGGGACTTTCCTGCCTGGGTTGGCTTTGATCCTCAGATCTCAGCCTCCAGAGTAGCTCGGATTACAGGAATGAGCCACCAGTGCCCGGCCTCATCCATCCCTCTTCTACTCTTCCTAATTTTGTAGAATGTACATTGGATTCTTTGTTTTGAGATGCAAATGGTAACAAATAGGCCTTTTATTTGTCACTATTAAAAATCTGAATTTTAAACAGATTCTTGAATTTGTGGTTCATATCCATCAGCTCGTTAAACTTTAAGTGCCAGTCTTGTCCCCAGAAGCTTTTCCAGAACTACCACCTTCACCATGCAGCAACATGAGCTTTCCCAATTCAAAGTTGGGCTTCTTCAGCATTTTTACTTTTCTAACGAAGACATCATTAAAGTGGATATTAGACTGGCAAGCCTTTAATGTGTCTTTCCCAATGCTATCTGAAATCAGTTTATTAAATACTTCTTTCAAGTGATTTGTCTGCACTTCTTGGGTCATCTTCTTCTGGATTTGGTGGACCTTCTGATGTTGAGCATAGGAGGTCTCATGGATCTGGCTGTTGCATCTTTTTTTCTTTTTTTTAGTAAAACCGACCCAGAACAGATGCAGGAAATAACCATCTGCAATCTTTACATCTACATGAGCTTCAGTCATGGTCTGCCACTTTCTGACCATGTTGCAAAGTTTGTCTCAGGTGAGAGCCATGCCACAGAAATGGTACATACAAAGCAACAAAGAAATCATCTTATAAATATGTTGGAAACAATCACAAGAAAGAAAAAAAACATTTGAATCCTTATCTTGGGTGTACCTCCCCCATGTGTATAAACCCTGCTTTCACTGTATTTGATGTTGATATAATTTGTGGAGGGGAAGGAAAAAAAAACAAATCATTTAAATAGGGTTACAGGTGGACCCATTACAACAATGAGATGTACAAGATGTTATATCGAAAAACGAACTCTACAACTTTGGTGGGGGTGGGGGTGGGGGTGGGAGGAGGTGGTGCTAGGGGGGTATGGGGGCAGGGGAGCGGAGAGGGGAATGGATGGGAATGGGAAACAAAGGAGGAGGCAACAATGCTTGATAAGAAATGTACTCACTATCTTACCCATGTAATTGTAACCCCCTCTGTATGGTATTTTCAAAATTAAAAAAAAAAAAAGAAATTGATCAGGCAGGAAGTTGATCTTTCCCTGAAGATCCTCAGAAAGTAGCTTCAATTTTCTTAATGTAAATGCATAATTTTGTAGATCAGCAAGGCTCACTTCAAATGCTTTTATATTCATCAGGTGTGATCTTTGCTCCCTGAGTCCTCGTGACTAGTATTTCCCCAATATTTCTTTTGTTACTGTTGTTGTTGGTCTTGAGGCCTGAATTCTGGGCCTGGGCACTGTGCCTCAGCTCTTCAGCTCAAGGCTAGCGCTCTACCACTTGAGCCACAGCACCACTTCCAGCGTTTTCTGCTTATGTGGTGCTGAGGAATTGAACCCAGGGCCTCATGCATGCGAGACAAGCACTCTACCACTGAGCCACCTTCCCAGGCCCCCCAATATTTCTTATCTTAAACATGGCTGGTGCTTTCACATCATACCAATTTTGCTTAGAAAATGACTCCCTTTTTGCTGTCTTTTGTAAGGTGCTTGTTCTGGATGACCATCAGGGTTCTGCTTAGAGAGCCAAAAGGTTACAATTGTATTGTTGATTGTGTTCTCCATATTCTATTTGTTGGCGTGGTGTTTGTTAGAAATGGATTTTGGAGAGTTCTTTAGAGGCATGATAAGAGCAAATTTATCATTTCTACTCTTATAAATTATATATATATATATATATATATATATATATATATAATGTTAAAACTAATACCATAGGGGCTGGGAAGTTGGCTCAGTGGTAGAGCGCTTGCCTTGCATGCCTGAGGCCCTGGGTTCGATTCCTCAGCACCACATAAGAAAAAAGCCGGAAGTGGCGCTGTGGCTCAAGTGGTAGAACGCTAGCCTTGAGCTGAAGAGCTGAGGGACAGCGCCCAGGCCCAGAGTTCAGGCCCCATGACCGGACCCCCCCCCCAAAAAAAAACTAATACCATAAATTATTTAATATATGTATAATGATAAAACTAATATTCAAATGCTATACACTGTAGATACTAAACCATGTTAAGATTTCCAAATGCAGGGCTGGAAGGTGGCTTAGTGGTAGAGTGCTTGCTTAGCATGCATGAAGCCCTGGGTTCAATTCCTTAGTACCACATAAACAGAAAAAAGCTGGAACTGGCATTGTGGCTCAAGTGGTAGAGTGCTATCCTTGAGCAAAAGAAGCTCAAAGACAGTGCCCAGTACCTGAGTTCAAGCCCCAGTACTGGTAAAAAAAAAAAAAATTTCCAAATGCAGCCAGGTGCTGGTGACTCACCCCTGTAATGCTAGTTACTTAGGAGGCTAAGGTCTGAGGATCACAATTCAAAGCTAGCGCAGGCAAGGAAGTCTGTGAGACTCTTTCTCCAATTAACCACCAGAAAACCAGCAGTGGCACTGTGGCTCAAAGTGGTAGAGTGCTTGCCTTGAGCTGAAGAGCTCAGAGATAGCACCCCAGGCCCAGAGTTCAAGCCCCATGACCCACCAAGAAAAAAGATTTCCAAATGAAAAAGTTCTTACCTGAATCTGATTCCGTAGCTGTTCGGCCTCTTGCCTTAACTGTTCTAGTTCACTCATGTTTTGAATCTGTGTTTCTCCGGATTTGTGAAGTAAAGTAACTTCTGGAGAGAAGAAGAAAAAAAGATAATCATAGATTAATAGTAGATAAATCAACGTGGAGGGGGGAGGTTCTTAGAATCAGGGATCTCACAATTGGGTGCTTGTTAAACTGGTGCTCTACCACTTGTCATGCCTCTAACCCTGACTTTAGCTGGTTATTTTGGAGATGGAGATTCACTGCTTTTCTACCCAGGCTGGCTTCTATCCACAATTATCTGGATGATGAGCTGAATAGTTAGCACCACTTTTGCTCAGCTTTAATTCAATTTTAAAAGTAAACTATATATGTATATATATTTGTATATATGCATATATTTATATCAATATGTATATATATGTATATATAGTCTACTTTTTAAAAAATATATATATAATTTCTCTTTAATCCTTCTGAAACATAAGTTAGACAATTACTGCAACTTTAACTTGGTTACTAAATAAAGATATAGTTTACTTACTGAGCAGTTTTCTGAAGGAATGTGATACAAACATTGGCAGTACCAAAATGGAGTCACTTATGTCAAACCTTAATAAAACAGATCTAGAGGCCCTCACACACATAACACATATGCCTAAGAAGGACCTATCTGAGGCATTTCTCAAAACCTTTCCTACTCCAGGCAAGCTGCTAATACTCCAGGTAGACAGAAACAACTGTCTCTCTCAGAGAGCTAACCCCAATTTTTGCAACAAAGCCCTGTAACCAATTATCTTTGTTTCAAACAGCTTATGTGGATTTCTACCTTTTCATCTTTGCTTAATTCTTCTTTTTTAAAATTGCTTTTTAAAAAAATTCCTCCTTTTTCTTTTTCTTACCAATACCTCTTCAGTTACACATATGGGACCCCATAGTACATCTCTCTCAGGTAGCAATCTCAGTTCTTTTAGGGAAAAGAAGCCCCTGGTTTTAGACAGTTGGTCTTTCTGTAGCTATACTCAGCTGACACTAACCAAAAGATGGAAGATAAATCATGTGTTATAGTTATTGGGTCCGGTCGTGGGGCCTGAACTCTGGGCCTGGGCGCTGTCCCTCAGATCTTCAGCTCAAGGCTTGCGCTCTACCACTTGAGCCACAGCGCCACCTCTGGCCTTTTTTTCTGCCTATGTGATGCTGAGGAATCGAACCCAGGACCTCATGCATGGGAGGCAAGCACTCTACCACTGAGCCACCTTCACAGCCCCATGTGTTGTAGTTATGAAGACTGAATTTTAAAGAATTCATACACAAGAATCTAGTGAGAAAAAAAATTTTGTGTGTCAACTTCAGGCCTCACACACTCACTTGGTTTTTTATGTTGGTTGGCTGGTTGTTTAGTTTTTTTTGTTGTTGTTTTGATTTAATTATTGTGGAAATACCATACAGAGGGGTTACAATTACATGGGCAAGATAGTGAGTACATTCCTTATCAAGCATTATTGCCTCCTCCTTTGCTCCTTTGTTTCCCCATACCATCCCTTCCCCTCTCCACCCCCCAACCTCCACACTCCCCTACCACCAGAACCCCTCTCCCCACCCTGCCAAAGTTGTAGAGTTCGTTTTTCGACATAACATCTTGTACATATCATTGTTGTAATGGGTCGACCTGTTTTGTTTTGTTTCTCAAGACTACCACTCTACTACTTGAGCTATACCTCTGCTTCTGGCCTTTTGCTAATTAACTGGAGATAAGATTCTCTCTGATTCATCTTCCTAGGCCGGCTTCAAATGGTGATCCTCAGATCTGGATATCCTGTGTAGCTAGAATTAGAGATATGAACCACTAGTGCCTGACTCTAATGAAATATATTTTATAGGAGATCAAAGGGCAGCAATAAGTATCTCCACATAGATGTTTCCACTCTGATGTCTTTATGTGTGTTTCAAACTAATTTGTCATAATTGAACTCCACCTCACCTCCAAACATCCTCACTTCAGTAAACAGCAGTTCCATTCTTGCAACAATTGAGGCCAAAAATCTTTAAATTTCTCTTTTTCTCTCACATCCTTCACCATCAAATCCATGAAAAAATTATGTCAGTTATTTTTTCCAAAAATTATCCAGGATCTGAGAAGAACATTGATTACTTCAACATCTACTACTTCAGTTGAAACCTGCACCATCTTATTCCCACATCAGTCAAGTCCAAATCCAGCAAGTGGCAATTCTTTTAGAAAAGAAGTCACCTTCTGCTTTGAAACCTGTAAGGGTTTTCCACTCTGAATAAACCCAGAGTCTTTAACTCAACTTACAGAAACCTGTTCAAACTCAATCTCTTTCTTTCACCCCAAACACAGACAACACACCTTCCTACTCTCCTATCCTTCACTGCTCAAAACAATGTGTTCCTTGAACACATTGAGAAGCTCCAGCCTTCATGTCTTTGCATTTTCTCTGCTTTTTGCCTAGCCCACACTTGCCCTTGACATTCTCATTGTTTACTCTCTTGCTGGAAATGCTAGCTTCTCAGGATGACATTTACTAACCTATACATGTACCCAACATTCTCCCTCTTTCAGCTACCAGCTCTGTCTTATTTTTCACTATAGGGAAATACTAGTATAAGACTCTGAATTCAGTTCTCAGTAACACACACACACACACACACACACACACACACACACACAGACGTCCTTCATGCAATAGCAAGTTGGGAGCCTTTGACTTTCAAAGGGAAGCTAAAAATACCAAAGTCTCTCATTTGAGAAAAAGGAAGAAAAAGAGAGTTGGAGCTGTTCAAGCCAAGGTTCAAGTAGGCCCAGGCACAGTTCAAACTAGTTACAGTAAACCATGGTGTTGCCCATAGGAAGCTATGTTGGAGGCATGGAGAATGTAAGGGCTGTGGGGTCTTGGTAGCTTCCACCAAGATTTCAAAGGAAATGCTTGTGGTCAGGCAGTGTGCTGTGAGATCAGAGTCTGTGCAACTAGCCTTTAACAGGGCAACACATAATAGAGCTATGGGATGAAGCTAGGGCTACAATGGAGATGCAAGAAAGGTAAAGATGACAGGAATGAGCAATGGTTGTCAGGGAACACTATAAATAGCAACCAAAACCAGCCCAAAAGAGGGGTCATGTGGGCTGCAGCGAGCTGTGCTGTAGAAATGTTAGTAGTGAGGCTGTTCAAGCCTCCAGGGCCACACTCCATCACAGTGTGCTCTGGATGGCAGGCATGGAGCTTTAGGAGTTAATGTTCCTAATGCTAGGTTTTTAGTTTAGCTCTGAGCTGGTGACCTCTCTTCTAGGATTCTCCTATTCTTACTGAATAAGAATGCATACCCCATGCCTATCCCATCGCTGTATCTTGAAAATCTGTAAATTTTCTTTTTTAATTTTGCTTGGACGCACAGTTGGATTTGCGTTGAGTCTTAAAGGAGGTTCAACTTAGACGTTTGATAATTAAGACTTTGGGGACTTCTGAGGAATGACTGAATGTATTTTGTGAGATGGACCAGGATGTGAGGGTACAGCTAGAATGCTATGGCTTCGATAAGTGATTCCCAAGGGTTTATGTGTTAAAGGCTTGATCCCAAGATGCTGCCATCAAGTGGTAATAAAATATTCAGGATGTGGGGACCTTTGGGAAGGTTATTAGTTCACTAGAGGCAGGCCCTGGAAAGGATTATGAGATTCCAGCCTACTATTACCCCTTCTTAATAACAAGGTGAGAGGTTTGCTCTGCCACACAATCCTGCCACAATGTGCTGCGTCAGCAGAGGCCCAAAGTAATGGAGTTATTTAGTCTCAAACTGAAATCAAAATGCATGAGCAAAAATAAACCCTCTCTCTTTACTTGAAAAATAAAATAAAAACAAAATCACCAGGTGCCGGGGACTCACACCTGTAATCCTAGTTGATTAGGAGGCTGAGAAACAAGGATTGAGGTTAGAAGCCAGTCCATGCAGGAATAACCCCAATTGACTGCCAAAACGCTGAAAGTGGAGCTGTGGCTCAAGCAGTAGAGCACTTGCCTTTAGCAAAAAAGCTAAGGGACAATGCCCATCCCCTGAGTTCAAACTCCAGGACTGATGAGTGCGGGCAACACACACACACACACGCGTGCACACACACACACACACACACACACACACACACACACATCACTACTTAGAATCTTTTCTCCTCTTCATTAAGAACTTTTAAAGAATTGCTAATGCATGACCCTCTTTCTGTTTGTAGAATTGAGAATTCTCAAACTCATTCATGTCTTGCAGACTACAGCTGAGTTTAAGCAGACATGATGAAAGGGAGTAGGCAGAAATGATGCAAGAAGCTGTCTGAAAAAATGTTTCTAAGCTGCAAAACCCAAACGCCTTGATGCTTGTGGCAGACAACTCCAAACTTTGGATGATGTCAGAGCTGCTACCTCCTCCCTTCCCTCTCCCCACTACCCTTTTCTTTCTAAAAGATGAATGTTCTATTCAGGAAGGAAGCAAGCAAGCAAGCAAGCAAGGAGAAAGAAAGAAAAAAAATAGAGAGATGATTAGTTCTGTCAGATAAACATACCATGTTCATAGATTTCCTGTGTTATTTTTTTCTTTTCAACCAACTATAAAGCATGAATCTAGCACTGACTCAGAGATTATTAACTGCTACCAGACAAGACTAGATAAGTAGGGTAAAGTGAGGCTATGAGATAGATATTCCAGGTGAAACCTAGTATAAAAACTAGTAAAGTAAGGTGCCAAAGAAATGGGTATGGTGGGTATGGATGTGCATGTATATGATGCCTCTACACGTTGAGAAATTCTGGGAAAGAAATTTTTCTATAGCAAGTAACCCTTTCAAATTGTACACTTAAAGCATGCTCAAATGGAGAGATGAAGCTTTCTTTTCACCAAGAGAAGGCAAAGTATCTTCTACTTTACCCCCTACATTTCCTTTATAGCCAGTTTAACAGAAGACAGAAATAACTGAAGTAGCAATGTATTTTCTAAAACTCTGGGAACTTAACGTTGAGAAAGGGAATATATGGAAAGCAAGGAGCTTTGGGGCAAGAAAGGGGACAAAAGAGTGTCAGTAAGACAAATTGTCACCTACCTCTGAAAAAAAAATCCTCCGGTGTGTCTTAGCCAGTCAGACTAGCTGCAGGCTCAACCAACTCAGAGTGTTCCTGATTTAAATCTTAATTTCAAATGGAGAAAAAACAATCTCACTGGCCAGACTTTAAGACTGGCCAGACTTTAAAGTGTTTTATTTTCACTGGTTTTATACACATATATATAAGAGAAACTTAAGTGTAATATCTCCCAGAGCTGGTGCATGAACCCCAAAGCTGAAGACAAAGCATGTTACTGAAAACAAACAAGCAAACAAACAAACATGCTTCTGACTTAAAGGAGCAGAATCTCCCTAAATGGTCACTATGGTAGCTAACTGGTTAGCTAAGCTCCACACCCTCAACCTTCCACATCTGCAGCAAACTAAATTTTACAATATCCCTATATATAATAGTCATATATATGTATGTATATATATAGAGAGAGAAATCTGGGGAAAGAATAAGGTCAGTTATAATAGCTAGCAGGGATAAGGAACATCCAGCATGAGAAATCATTTAGTGAATGACATGTAAAGTATCCTTTGCACTGATTCTCACTATCCATATTGGGAATTATGCCATAATATCCACATGGCCCTTGACATAAAAGATTCCCCACCCTGTCTACATAAGTTCAGTATACTCATGAAGAATTTCTCCTGAACCTCCAAGAGGAAAAAATTCCTGTCTAGGAAAAGACAGCTACACTCTCTAATTGAAACAAAGGATTACCATCTAAAACTGTAAAATCAATTCCTGCAAATTGACAATAAAAAAATCCAATAGGAAAAGAGTACAAAGATACAAACTGAAGCCAGGCACCTGGCTTCACGCCTGTAATCCTAGCTACTCAGGAGGCTGAGATCTGAGGATCACGGTTCAAAGCCAGCCTGGGCAGGAAAGTCCATGAGACTCCAATAAACCACCCGAAAACCAGAAGTGGCGCTGTGGTTCAAGCGGTAGAGCACTAACCTTGAGCTGAAGAGCTGAGGGACAGCACCCAGGCCCAGAGTTCAAGCCCCGAGACCGACAAAAAAAAAAAAGATACGAACTGACTACAACAACAACAAAACTATGGAGCCTACTATATAAAAGTAATTATTCTCACCCTCACAACCCTAGAAAATGCAAATTAAAATCACATACAATATCACAGTTACTGATTTTTAAAGAGAATTTCAATCAGGTGTATGCAATATCTGTAGAAAAACAGTAACTTGTGTTCTGATTAAACAATTCTCCAGAAAACCTGGCAATATCTAAGATATGCATATCTTTCGATGGTAATTCAATTCCACTACTGGATATATAAACCCTAAAAGATACTCCCTTGCTAATACTCAAGAGTAAGGCTTAACTATTCATATAGCACCACTGGAAATAATACAACCAGAACACCAATAACCACTGACAGAACAAATAATTATTGTGTTTTCACAGTGAGTTATTATACAGCAATGAAAACGAATAAATATAGTAAGATACAACGACATACATGAGTCATAAAAAGGTTAAGAAAAAAGTTTCAGCATAATACTCCTTTCATAAAATTCAAAAACAACTGAAAGAGTTGAATGCCAATGGTCAGGCCTCTAGTCCTAGCTACTCAGGAGGCTGAGATTTGAAGATTGCAGTTTGAAGTCAACACAGGCACAAATCTGTGAGTTTCCTACCTCCAGTTAACCAGCCAAAGTGTAAAAAGAGAAAAGCTAAACTTGAGCAGAAAAGACTAAGCAAAATTGCAGAGGCCCTGAATTCAAGCCCCAGTACTGGCACATACACACATGAATACACACAAATAAAAAGCTGAAAGTAATATATAAATAGATAACATAATTTTTTAAGCCAATGAATGATTAAAACTTCCTTACGAGGAAGGAAGACACAAATAGTTGCAAGTCCAACGTTACAGGTTTTTATATATTGATAAGCACACACATATGCATATATATTCATATATGCATACATACACACACATATACATATCACTTTGAGCCACAGCACAACTTCTGGCTTTTTAGTGGTTAATTGGAGATTGTTTTGATTGATTAATTGGAGATAAGTGTCTCATGGGAACTTTCTGTCAGGCTAGTTTTGGACGTGAGTCTCAGATCTCAGCCTACTGAGTAGCTATGATTACAGGCATGAGCCACTGGCATCTGGCTAAACCTAAATATATTAAAACAATTGATATATGGATGAAAACCTAAGTATATTAAAACAATTGACATGTAGATGAAAGGAAAAAATATGGAAAAATATTTGTTACTAACCCAACTCTTTCTCCTGAAGTCCACTAAAAACAATAAATTTTAAATAATAATTTTTTAAATAAGTTTAAATTAAATGGGATGGAATAAAATAAAGAAAATGAGGCTTAGACATTTTAAAACTTGCTTAATATTGAAGTAAAGGATGAGTTTGAATCAAAGCATAAATGACTATGTAAGCTTGGCTCCTACCTCTTCTGACACATAGCTTCTTCTTTTTTTTCTTTTTTTTTTCTCATGCCACTGGGGCTTGAACTCAGGGCCTGGGCACTGTCCCTTGGGTCACAGCTCCACCCCCAGCATTTTAGTGGTTAATTAAAGATAAAATTATTATGGGCTTTCTTGCTAGGACTGGCTTCCAACCATGATCCTTATATCTCAGCCTCTTGAGTATCTAAAATTACAAGCCGGAGCCACTGGCTCCCAGCCATGTTGTCTCATTTGAAAGGTCATCTCATCTGATTTGCTACATCAGAGTGATAATGCTCTGTTTAAAATTTATTCCTGTGGCTTTCATGATCCCACCCCCCCCCACACACACTGTAATGTATGATTCCTCTTCTATCTTTTTGGGTCCCTTCGTTTCTTTTTTTATTTTTTCATTTATCGTGAAAGGGTCCCTTCATTTCTGATTTCTGTGTGTTTTCCATGGTTCTATCTTCAGTCAGCAAATTAAGAAACTTCTTCTGGGAGGGAGGAAGGAAAGACAGAAAGGAACTTGAGAGACGTTCTTACTTTCCTTCAAAACAAAACACAAAACAAAATAACAACAACAATAACAAAAAACCTAGAGGGTTACAATTTAATAGTCAAAACATTTTTGTCACTAGTGATTTTCTTGTTCTAGGTTAAATTGGGCTGCTAATCACACTCTTTGAGGTGGATTGAAACTGCACAATGCCTTCAATTTCACTTACTAAAACTCTTTCAACACGAATATCTGATTAATTTAACACGTCTTAGATAATACTATTATATAGTGAAAGCATTGTTGAGTAGAAAGCAGCACTCAGTTATCTTTTAAAAATTCAGGTATACCAGTAACAAATATCAGGATCCCAATGAGCCATTTATTGTATCCAAGCCAATTTGTCAAAAAAAAAAAAGACCACTGCATAATTCAAATAGCCTTCTCAGTCCACATCCTGACATGTCCTTTATTAAAGCGAGGCAATATGTAGTCTATACAGTCACACTACTGTGCTAGTGAATGCTATTTTAATCTATACAAGACTGGAAAATATAAATTCTTCTGAGCAATAATTATTTTCATAATGGTCATGAAAGTTCATGTAAGACAAGAAAGAGTTTTTTGGGCTGGGAATATGGCTTAGTGGAAGAGTGCTTGCCTAGCATGCATGAAGTCCTGGGTTTGATTCCTCAGTACCACATAAACAGAAAAGGCCAGGAGTGGTGCTGTGGCTCAAGTGGTAGAGTGCTAGCCTTGAGCAAAAGAAGCTCAGGGACAGTGCCCAGGGCCTGAGTTCAAGCTCCAAGACTAGCAAAAAAAAAAAGATTATTTAAATTAGTACTTTAAAAGTTTGAACACAAACTACTTTTACTTCCTAAAAATCTACATTAGAAAAGTTAATTTCAAATTTATTATGATTACATTTTCTAATACTCTGGCTTTCTCCTTGCAAGGCAGATATATACTTTTTTTTTGTGAAAATACCGTACAGAGGGGTTACAATTACATGGGAGTGTATACTTTTTATATTTTATAAAATGATTAACAAAAGAAGGCATTTAAAGCCTTTATGATCATTCTGACCATAGAATTTTTTTAAAATTTTTTATTGTAAAGATACTATACAGAGGGTTACAGTTACACGAGCAAGGTAATGAGTACACTTCCTATTGAGAATTGTTACCCCCTCCATTCTTTTCCCCCTACCATCCCTTCCCTCCCTACCTTCCCCAGGTTCTTTTTTTTTTATTGTGATTAAGTGATTACATAATTTCCCAAATTTCACAGTATTGTGGAATAATGATGCTCATTTAAAGTCACAAGTTCATTCTAACTTTCCTGGAGCAAATTGTCTATCACAGTCTATAACATATAACGGTGTACACATATACACCATACATGTGATCAGCAGCATGGGGATATTTAGTAGTGGTTTGACCAGATGAGTGGGAGTTCTTTGTTTCTTAAGTCCTGTTAATTTTGTCATATCACCTAACATTTTGGATTTAGCATCCACTTATCAGGGAGACCATGTACCGTTTGTCTCTTCGCTCTTGGTTTACCTCACTCAACAAGATTCCTTCTAGCTCCATCCATTTCCCTGCAAATGCCATTATTTTGTCATTTCTAATGGCTGCATAATATTCCATTGTGTATAGATACCACAATTTTTGGATCCATTCATCTGTGGTGGGGCATCTGGGTTGTTTCCATATCCTAGCTATTGTGAACAGTGCTGCAATAAACATGGAGGTGCACGTGTCCTTGTATATTGGTTCCTGTTGTTCAGGGTAGATGCCTAGAAGTGGTATGACTGGGTCGTAAGGGAGGTCAATCTTTAGCTTTCTAAGGACCCTCCAGACTGCTTTCCAAAGTGGTTGTATAAGTGTACATTCCCACCAGCAGTGTAATAGGGTTCCTCTTTCTCCACATCCCCTCCAGCATTTGTCGTTGGCTGATTTGTGGATGTGGGACATTCTGACTGGGGTAAGGTGGTATCTCAGGATTGTCTTTATTTGCATTTCCTTCGCCACCAGGGATGATGAACATTTCCTCATGTGTTTCATTGCCATTTTTATTTCTTCATTTGAGAAGTCCCTCTTTAGTTCCCTTGCCTATTCAGTAATTGGTTTGTTAGGTTTGGGAGGGATTAGTTTCTTGAGTTCCCTGTATATACAGGATGTTAACCCCTTGTCTGATATATTGCTGGTAAATATTTTTTCCCAATTAGTTGGTTGTCTTTTTAGCTTGGTTGCAATAGATTTAGCTATGCAGAAGCTTTTTATTTTAAGGTAGTCCCATTTGTCGAGTCTCTCTCCAATTGTTGTGACCCTGGGACTCTGTTCAGGAAGTTCCTTCCTGTGCCTATTAGTTCAAGTGTTTCTCCTACTCTGTCCTGCAGTAGTTTCAGAGATTCAGGTTTAATGTTAAGGTCTTTAATCCATTTTGAGTTGATGTTGGTGCATGGTGATAGGCTGGGGTCTGCTTTTAGTTTTCTGCATGTGGCCGCCCAGTTTTCCCAGCACCAGTGGTTGAAGAGGCTGTGTTTCTTCCATTGTATGTCTTTGGCTCCTTTCTAACCATAGAATTTAAAAACACATATACCTCCCCCAAGTATTCCATATACAAATATTACCACATGTCCAGGCAATAGTGGATCATGCCTGTAATCCTAGTTACTAAGAATGCTGAGGTCTGAGGACTGTATTTTGTTTGTTTGTTTTTTTGGGTCTGGTCGCGGGGCCTGAACTCTGGGCCTGCGCACTGTCCCTCAGCTCTTCAGCTCAAGGCTAGCGCTCTACCACTTGAGCCACAGCGCCACTTGCAGCTTTTTTCATTTTTGCTTATGTGGTGCTGAGGAATTGAACCCAGGGCCTCATGCATGCAAGGCAAGCGCTCTAACACTGAGCCACCTTCCCAGCCCTGAGGACTGTATTTTGAAGCCAGTGCCTGAACAAAAGTCTGAGATCCTCATCCTCAATTAACCACCCCAAAAAGCCAGAAGTAGAGCTGTGGTTCAAGCACCAGACTTGAGCAAAAAAGGTAAAGGACACCACCCAGAGCCTAAGTTCAGTATTTTGTTTTTGTTTTTGTTTTTTGGGTCCGGTCATGGGGCCTGAACTCTGGGCCTGGGCGCTGTCCCTCAGCTCTTCAGCTCAAGACTAGCGCTCTACCAGTTGAACCACACCGCCACTTCCAGCTTTTTCCGTTTTGCTTATGTGGTGCTGAGGAATCAAACCCAGGGCCTCAGGCATACAAGGCAAGCGCTGTACCACTGAGCCACCTTCCCAGCCCCAAGTTCAGTGTTTTGATACAGTTCATTTTCTCACCAAACATTTACTGAACATGCCAGGTATTGGGTCTAACACAGGAGTACAATTTAGGCCCAGGTCTTGAGGAATTTACAGTCTCAAAGGAGACAAATATATAAATGCATATATACCGGGGTCATAATTCTTTACATTTTGGGGCCAGATATACCTCAGAATTTCAAAATTTTTAGGATTTTTTTTTTTTTGTCAGTCGTGGTGTTTTCCAGGTTTTTGCTGATTTACTGGAGGTAAAAGCTTCACTGACTTTCCTTCCCAGGCTGACTTCAAATCCTGATCTTCAGATCTCAACATCCTGAGTAGCTAGGACTAGAAGTGTGAGCCATTAGTGCCTGGCTTTCCACCTCCATATATATATATAGATAGATAGATAGATAGATAGATAGATAGATGTAGAATTGAAGTCCTGTACTCAAAACTTGTAATTTTTTTCTCCTGATACCTTAGATTATTCATTGAAATATAATTAGTTCATTTGTTTCTATCTGTACATAATTGGGGTTTTAAAAGTAAAAGATGGGAGTAGGGAAAATAGGAGAAAAATGATGGAGGGGTGACAAGTTCTACAAGAAATGTACTCACTACCTTACGTATGTAACTAAACCCCTCTGTATATCACCTTGATAGTATTTTTTGAAAAGGTTAAAAAAATAGAAAAAAATCTTTGGAGTCCCTCATCTTGTTAATTTTTGTTTTGTGCAGGTACTGAAGCTTGAATTCAAGGCCTGGGCACTGTCTCAGCTTTTCACTCAGGGCTGGCACTCTACCACCTGAGGCCACAGCTCCACTTCTGGATCATCTTGTTAATTTTAACTCAGAATAGACACAAAATTAGCAAATTTCTGATATTCGAAACTACACAAAAAGGTTTCAAAGCAGTGCTATTTCTCTTTCCTCTCCTAGTTTACTCAGTTTGGTGCCCCTGCCTATAGCTTATAAGGTTTCTCTTCTGTATGTATTTTTATTCTGTTAAACAGAAAGAAAGAAAAAGGTTTTCTTAAAGTAAAGCTGAAAAATCATGGTTAATTGTCTTCTTCAAAGTTCAGAGCCTCCATTTTGAAGCAGATATAAGGTATCTCCTGAAGGTACTAAAGTAGAATACTGAGATAAAGAAATGTTTTTTTTAAGGTAAGAGGCATAAGTGTTTATATAATAATGTAAATAACTTCAAAAATGGAAAAATGGAAGATGCACTGTCCTCCAAGTTCAATGGCTCAAGCTTGTAATCCTAGCTACTGGGGAAACAAAGAATCAAGGTTCAGGCCGAAGGGGACAGAGGCAGATCTTAAGACTCCATCCCATACAGTGGGCACAATGCCTAGCCAGTTGTGAATCACACAACTGTTATCCCAGCTACAAGAAAAGCACAAGTAGGAGGATCAATGCCCAGGCTGGTATGAGCATAAAGCAAGAGCCTACCTTGAAAATGGTTCAGCATGAGGAATATTAAAGGGTTCCTATATTCCAAAATAGATTGCCATTTTGTGTTTATTTCTAGGTTTGTCTGTTTTGGAACAGAGCCTTGCTAAGAAGCTCAAGAAGAACTCAAACACAATCCTTTTGCCTCAGCCCCCAGAGTACTTGGATTACAGATGTGGATGACTACACTAGTGGTGCCATCTTGTTTGCAATCTTCCAAGTTAGTTACATGTATGTCTCTAGAGAACTTACATTAAAATAGGGTTACTATTTTGGATGGACAATTAAGTCTTCACTACCTAATTTGTGTTAATAGGGCAACTCCTCTCTAGCAAAGGCTCTGATTTCTGACATTTTATAAGGAATGGGGATTGTGAGGAAGATGGTTAATGTAAAGATCTGTGTAATATTATCGATAGGTAATAGCAATCATGCTGGAAAAATAAGCACATATCTCTGGAATGTCTAGCAAATTTTAGGAATATGCTAAGTATTGATTACAGAGCAGTCCTCATGGCCTATAATCATTAAGTGAATGTGACACAGAAAAAAAAAAAAGAACAAGAAAGTCAGAGACAAGGGAAGCTTGTCTTCCTAGTTATTCTAACTACATAACCACTGGCAAGTTACTTAACATCTCACAGACATGTTTTCCTTACCTGTAGAAGTGGATAACATTTTCTTTGCCAAGTTTCTGAGATATAAAAAGAATAATACATATACTATCCCTGGCCCAAAGAACTGTTTAGTAAATAGTTACTATAATAAAGCAGATTAGATTAGTTAGCAAGTGAAACTAACAACACAGCTGCCCAACTTAAACACCTGAAAGAAATCACACCATGGCGGCAGTATTTGGTAAGGCAGAAAAATATCCAATGCTTAGTTACAATTCTTAATTTTGAATGGGTCCTAGCACCTATTTTTAAAACGTAAAATATGTGCTGACAATTAAGCATCCGTGATTCAAAAGAAATAATTCTACGGGCTAACAAAAACCAAAAATTCAAGATAACTTCCCACATAATATGTATGGGTTCGTAGAGGTGAATTTAAATGCATCATAACTCTGATAATCAGTTTCACAATCCTTTATATATCCTTTATACATAAGAGAACTAACAATATTCAATAAAGTTCCTATTTCAGTTTCAAATTAATCTACAGACCCAAAGATGACACGAAAAATCCTTAAATGATATTTTACCAAATACTGAAATATACAAAAAAAAATCAGAGTTCAGGAGTTTAGGATCAGTAATAAAGCAAAAGCTCCATGGCAGAGAGTAAAGGTAAACATTTTAAATCTACATCATCTATGAGAAATACTTTGGGCTTATTTTACATAAAGAGTGTGCACCCTGTCTCTCCTGATGTACTTAAGGGTCATAATCTCAATTTGCAACACTGAGATGGACTAATAATCAACAATTAAACTCACACATGTAATCCTAGTTATTCAGGAGGTCAGCCTGAGGGCAGATCTGCCATTCAAAGCTAACCCTAGCAGGAAAGTCTATGAAACTCCCATCACCAATTAACAACCAAAAAGCTGGATGTGGAGCTCTGGCTCAAGTGATAGGGTGCCAACATTGAGTCAAAATGGTAGGAGACAGTGCAGTGCCCTGGGCCCTGAGTTCAAGCTTCAGTACACACACACACTGCCCTAAGAAAATTTCCTGGCAGGGTGTTCACACTGAGCTGTTTTTGTCAGTGGCTTGGTAGAAAGATATATTCTCCTTCTTTATTGAAAAGACTAGGAGTAGTAGGAAAGGGGGAGGGGTGCAAAATAACAGCACAATACTCTGCTATAAACAAATGAAAGCCTGTTTAAAAAATTTGGAAATTCGACCTTCCTTGCCAAACAGCAATTTAAACGTTGAAGCATCAAGCAATCATTTGTGTTCTGAAACAGGAAAAAAAAAAAAAGAAAAGAGAAAAATTACATGCCAAACTTAAGCATTCAAACTCAAACCTAAAAAATAAAATAAGCCCCTGGATATTATATCATTTCAAAACTAAATTAAGCATGAAACTGCCGGACTTCTTTACACTCAGTGGAGAACTTTTATGAGCTTCCCACGGGGCTCTCCGTCTCTACCCAATGACCCTTCCAAGTCTCCGGGAAGAGCTGCTGTCTTCAGTCCCCAGCTGCCGCTCCGAGGCCAAGGGAGACCCTGTCGGTCTGGGGGACTCCGACGGTTGCCCGCCCTAGCAGCGACCGACACGGGCCGGACCCGCGCGGCCCGCGCCGCCCGTCTGTCCCTCGACCGGAGCGCGCTCAATACGGGGTGATCAGGGGGGAGCCCAGCTCGCCCAGCGGCGCCACGCAGGCTGGGCTCCGTAGGGCGACTCCGGGCACCTCAGGCCCTGCGGGAAGCCCGGGATCCCCGGCCCGGAGATCGACGAACCGCAGCTCCCGCACTTGCCACCTACCTGGAGGAGCTGCCTGGGTCCGCGGGCGCTCGGCCGCCCTTCGAGCGCGGATTCGGGGTTGCAGTCACAGCGGACCACTGAGACCGGAGCCGCCGACCACACCCAGCCGGCTCGCCTGCTTGCCCGCCCAGCAGCCAACTCCGCGGCGCGAAGAACCCGGGCGTGGACGTGGCGTGAGGCGCTAGGCACGGGGAGCGCGGCGCGAGGGGCAGG
>NW_012267391.1:639665-643027 GCF_000151885.1 Dipodomys ordii
CTCTCCCTCCCTCTCTCCCTCCCTCTCTGTCTCTCTCTCTCTGTCTCTCTCTCTGTCTCTCTCTCTCTCTCTCTCTCTCTCTCTCTCTCTCTCTCTCGTGTGTGTGTGTGTGTGTGTGAGAGAGAGAGAGAGAGAGAGAGAGAGAGAGAGTGCGAGAGAGAACCCTGGGGCTTGAACTCCAGTCCTGGGAGTTGTCCTAAGAGTCTTTGCTCAAAACCAGTGCTACCACTTGAGCCATAGCACCACTACTGCCTTTTTGGTGGTTAATTGGAGATAAGAGTTTCATGGACTTTCCTGTCCAGACTGGCTTTGAACCCCAATCCTCACATGTCAGTCTTTTGAGTAGATAGGATAATAGGTGTGAGCCACCAGCATCCAGTGATCTGTATGCATGATATTCCCATTTGACAAAGTAGCAGATGGAGACTTGAGTAGGATTCTGTATTGTACCTGGAATCACATAAGAAATGGGGGTTTTAATTTGGCACCTCCAAAGGCTATTTTTTTTCTTGTGTGATATCTGGCACTTACCAGATACTGTAGGACTTGAGAAGTGGTTGCTTTAATGCTATATGTTGGAAATTAAAAAAAAAAAACATTTAGGAAAACCCAGGGGAAAGCACTGAGGTATTCTGTCCCAGAAAAGATTAAAAGAAACATAAAACAACCGTTCCAAAATATAAAATGCCAAACCTGAAAAGGAGTAACAAGAATTTTACAGTTTTAACAGTTTTCTACCACTGCAACTACAATAAAATAGGCCTTAAAATAACAAACAGGATCCACAGCATAATTCTCCAAAGATGTAAGAAGCACCGTATAGATGTGTGCCAATATACCTGGACAGTTTTGTCATTTCTTTTTCTGATACTGGGGTTTAAACATACTCGGCATTTTACTCACAGATGGCATTCTACTTCAGCCATATCTCCAGTTCTGGGTATTTTGCTGGATAATTGGAGATAACAGTGTTTCACAGTTGTCTGCATAGGCTGACTTCTAACTGTGATCCCCAAATCTCAGCCTCCTCAGTGGCTAGGAACATAAGCCTGCCTGAGCCACTGGCACCTGACTAGTTTTGTCTTATTGAGAATATTATGTAAATAGTTTCTGAGGGACAACAACATAGGTTTTTGTGTAACCTTTCTGTACACCGAACAGCAGTAGGATTGTTGAGCTATACAATTGGTATGTTTAACTTATAAGAACATGTCAGCTGGGTGCAGGTGGCTCATACCTGTAATCCTAGCTACTCAGGAGGCTGAGATCTGAGGATCGCAGTTCAAAGCCAGCCTGGGTAGGAAAGTCCATGAGACTCTAATCTCCAATAAACAATCAGAAAAGCCAGAAGTAGCACTGTGGCTCAAGTGGTAGAGAGCTAACCTTGAGCTGAAGAGCTGAGGGACAGTGCCCAGGCCCAGAGTTCAAGCCCCACAACCAATCAAAAAAAAAAAAAAAAAGAAAGAAAGAACATGTCAAACTGGGATGGGGAAGAGTAAAAGAGGGAGTAGGTTGATTGGGATATATGATTTACATATGAGGAAATGTCACATGAAACTTTCCTTGGACACTGATGTATGCTAATAAAAAGAACAGGTTGAGGAGGGAAAGTAGAAGAAAAATGAGGGAAAGGGTAACAAGTTTGACGAAAATGTATTTGTTACCTTACTTATGTAACTGTAACCCCTCTGTAAATCACCTCGACAATAAAAAAGAAAACTAGTACAACTTTTGTGGCTGTTAGTACATAGATAATATATTAAAGTCAAATTAGCACGTAAAAAAAAAAAGAACATGCCAAACCGTTTCCCAAAGTGGCCAGTCCATTTTGGGTTCTCACTAGCAATGTCTGAGAAATGCAGTTGCTCCAAGTCCTTGTCAGCATTTAGTACTGTTAATTTTTCAAATTTTAGCCATTAAAATAGGTGGGAAGACTTGTGTCAAAGGCATAATCTCTGTATCTTCTTCAGCATACACATGCGTGTTGCCTCTCCCTTCCCTGCCCATTCCTTATGTATGAACTCAATGTAAATACTTTGCTCTAACACTTAAAGCCTATACAATCTGGTTTTAGCTACCTTTCCATGCCCATCTTGTACCTCACTTAGTCTTTGCTCTTCTTTGCCTTTCCATCTTTGACAGTTCCCAAAATTGGCTCACATGCCCTTCTTTCTGTATCTCTTAAAGACAAAAATTTAACTCCCTTCCCCCCCTTGGGTCTTCACCTGTCCCACAAAAGACAGACAGGGTCAGGGGTCAAGGAAAGGTAAGTGCAGCAGCGCTCACCCCTATCCCAGCCACCCTCAGCCTGGGAGACAATAGGACACAGCGGGGAGCTAAATCAAGCAGGAAGAAAACTCACTTATTAACGGAGCAGCCCTTTTTAAAGCCAAAAAGGGCAGGTGGCATGGCAAGGGAGGAAGAGGAACCAATCACTGTCAAGGTCACACCCTTTCATGCACCTAAACTTCCATTGGGCTCAGCCCACTCTAATCTCTCTCAGCGCCATCTTTGCTGCCCATGTGCCCTGCACCCCCCTGTAATCCTAGCTACTCATGAAGCTGAGATTTGAGGATCATAGTTCAATGTCAGCCTAGCTAAATAAGTCCAGAGGCTTTTATCTCAAATTAATCACTAATAAGCTGAAAATGGAGAATTGGTTCAAGTGATAGAGTACCAGATTTGAGCAATAAAACTAAGGTACAGTGTCCAGGCTCTGAGTTCAAGTCCCAGTATACCTCACCACACACAAGAGCAAAACCCTTAAGGAGACTTTCCTTATCCCTTTGTATCCAGAATCTATCTCAGACCTTTGTTTTCCATCTCTTGGAGCAACTTCTATGTAGGCCATGAAGTACGGAACCAGGTAGATATCCATCTGGGAAATGAGCAGGTACATAAACAATTCAATTTGGCATCCAGCTCTTGGGGAAGAAAAAAATATCTAAAGGAGGGAGCTCATTCTCTTCATCAACATCACATTCAATTGAAGGGACTCATCCTCCAATAAGCCAGTGACTGAATACTAAAAGGCATGTGAATTTATAGTAAAGATACTATTTTTTCCAAGTCTTTCCATTTCCTAACAAATGGGGCAATGTTATTCTTTCTGATAGAGGCATAGAATTCCATTGTGTGTATATACCACATTCTCTTGATCCATTCATCTACTGGGTTGGTTCCATATCTTAGCTATAGTAAGCAATGCTACAATAAACATAGTTGTGCTGGTAGCTTTAGTATGGTCTTGTTTGTGATCATTCGAGTAAATGCCCAAAAGTGGGATTGCTGGGTCATAGGGGAGCTCTATGTGGAGTCTTTTGAGGAACCTCCATACTACTTTCCAAAGTGGTTGAACAAGT